>NC_060196.1:42266961-42456961 GCF_021184085.1 Oncorhynchus gorbuscha | reverse complement strand
CTGTCCCAGTGTTTTAAATTGATGTAATATACATCTCTGTCCCAGTGTTTTAAATTGATGTAATATACATCTCTGTCCCAGTGTTAAATTGATGTAATATACATATCTGTCCCCGTGTTAAATTGATGTAATATACATCTCTGTCCCAGTGTTAAATTGATGTAATATACATATCTGTCCCAGTGTTTTAAGGTGATGTAATATACATCTCTGTTCCAGTGTTCTAAATTGATGTAATATATATATCTGTCCCAGTGTTTAAGTTGATGTAACATATCTGTCCCAGTGTTAAATTGATGTAATATACTTCTCTGTCCCAGTGTTAAATTGATGTAATATACATATCTGTCCCCGTGTTAAATTGATGTAATATACATATCTGTCCCAGTGTTAAATTGATGTAATATACATCTCTGTCCCAGTGTTTTAAGGTGATGTAATATACATCTCTGTCCCAGTGTTAAATTGATGTAATATACATCTCTGTCCCAGTGTTTTAAGGTGATGTAATATACATCTCTGTCCCAGTGTTCTAAATTGATGTAATATATATATCTGTCCCAGTGTTTAAGTTGATGTAACATATCTGTCCCAGTGTTTTAAATTGATGTAATATACATCTCTGTCCCAGTGTTTTAAGGTGATGTAATATACATCTCTGTCCCCGTGTTAAATTGATGTAATATACATCTCTGTCCCAGTGTTAAATTGATGTAATATACATCTCTGTCCCATTGTTAAATTGATGTAATATACATATCTGTCCCCGTGTTTTAAATTCATGTAATATACATACATGTCCCAGTGTTAAATTGATGTAATATACATCTCTGTCCCAATATTTTAATTGATGTAATATACATATCTGCCCCAGTGTTTTAAATTGATGTAATATACATCTCTCTCCCAGTGTTTTAAATTGATGTAATATACATATCTGTCCCAGTGTTAAATTGATGTAATATACATCTCTGTCCCCGTGTTAAATTGATGTAATATACATCTCTGTCCCAGTGTTAAATTGATGTAATATACATATCTGTCCCAGTGTTTTAAGGTGATGTAATATACATCTCTGTCCCAGTGTTCTAAATTGATGTAATATATATATCTGTCCCAGTGTTTAAGTTGATGTAACATATCTGTCCCAGTGTTTTAAATTGATGTAATATACATCTCTGTCCCAGTGTTTTAAGGTGATGTAATATACATCTCTGTCCCAGTGTTAAATTGATGTAATATACATATCTGTCCCAGTGTTTTAAATTCATGTAATATACATACATGTCCCAGTGTTAAATTGATGTAATATACATCTCTGTCCCAGTATTTTAATTGATGTAATATACATATCTGCCCCAGTGTTTTAAATTGATGTAATATACATCTCTCTCCCAGTGTTTTAAATTGATGTAATATACATATCTGTCCCAGTGTTAAATTGATGTAATATACATATCTGTCCCAGTGTTAAATTGATGTAATATACATATCTGTCCCAGTGTTTAAGTTGATGTAACATATCTGTCCCAGTGTTAAATTGATGTAATATACATCTCTGTCCCAGTGTTAAATTGATGTAATATACATATCTGTCCCAGTGTTAAATTGATGTAATATACATCCCTGTCCCAGTGTTAAATTGATGTAATATATATATCTGTCCCAGTGTTAAATTGATGTAATATACATATCTGCCCCAGTGTTTTAAATTGATGTAATATACATATCTGTCCCCGTGTTAAATTGATGTAATATACATATCTGTCCCAGTGTTTTAAGGTGATGTAATATACATCTCTGTCCCAGTGTTTTAAGGTGATGTAATATACATATCTGTCCCAGTGTTTTAAATTCATGTAATATACATATCTGTCCCAGTGTTAAATTCATGTAATATACATATCTGTCCCAGTGTTAAATTGATGTAATATACATATCTGTCCCAGTGTTTAAGTTGATGTAACATATCTGTCCCAGTGTTTTAAATTGATGTAATATACATCTCTGTCCCAGTGTTTTAAGGTGATGTAATATACATACATGTCCCAGTGTTAAATTGATGTAATATACATCTCTGTCCCAGTATTTTAATTGATGTAATATACATATCTGCCCCGGTGTTTTAAATTGATGTAATATACATCTCTCTCCCAGTGTTTTAAATTGATGTAATATACATATCTGTCCCAGTGTTAAATTGATGTAATATACATATCTGTCCCAGTGTTAAATTGATGTAATATACATATCTGTCCCAGTGTTTAAGTTGATGTAACATATCTGTCCCAGTGTTAAATTGATGTAATATACATCTCTGTCCCAGTGTTAAATTGATGTAATATACATATCTGTCCCAGTGTTAAATTGATGTAATATACATCTCTGTCCCAGTGTTAAATTGATGTAATATACATCTCTGTCCCAGTGTTAAATTGATGTAATATACATATCTGCCCCAGTGTTTTAAATTGATGTAATATACATATCTGTCCCTGTGTTAAATTGATGTAATATACATATCTGTCCCAGTGTTTTAAGGTGATGTAATATACATCTCTGTCCCAGTGTTTTAAGGTGATGTAATATACATATCTGTCCCAGTGTTAAATTCATGTAATATACATATCTGTCCCAGTGTTAAATTCATGTAATATACATATCTGCCCCAGTGTTTTAAATTGATGTAATATACATCTCTGTCCCAGTGTTAAATTGATGTAATATACATCTCTGTCCCAGTGTTTTAAGGTGATGTAATATACATCTCTGTCCCAGTGTTAAATTGATGTAATATACATCTCTGTCCCAGTATTTTAATTGATGTAATATACATCTCTGTCCCCGTGTTAAATTGATGTAATATACATCTCTGTCCCCGTGTTAAATTGATGTAATATACATATCTGTCCCAGTGTTAAATTGATGTAATATACATCTCTGTCCCCGTGTTAAATTGATGTAATATACATATCTGTCCCAGTGTTTAAGTTGATGTAACATATCTGTCCCCGTGTTAAATTGATGTAATATACATCTCTGTCCCAGTGTTAAATTGATGTAATATACATATCTGTCCCAGTGTTAAATTGATGTAATATACATATCTATCCCAGTGTTAAATTGATGTAATATACATCTCTGTCCCCGTGTTAAATTGATGTAATATACATCTCTGTCCCAGTGTTAAATTGATGTAATATACATCTCTGTTCCATTGTTAAATTGATGTAATATACATATCTGTCCCAGTGTTTTAAGGTGATGTAATATACATCTCTGTCCCAGTGTTCTAAATTGATGTAATATATATATCTGTCCCAGTGTTTAAGTTGATGTAACATATCTGTCCCAGTGTTTTAAATTGATGTAATATACATCTCTGTCCCAGTGTTTTAAGGTGATGTAATATACATCTCTGTCCCAGTGTTAAATTGATGTAATATACATATCTGTCCCAGTGTTTTAAATTCATGTAATATACATACATGTCCCAGTGTTAAATTGATGTAATATACATCTCTGTCCCAGTATTTTAATTGATGTAATATACATATCTGCCCCAGTGTTTTAAATTGATGTAATATACATCTCTCTCCCAGTGTTTTAAATTGATGTAATATACATATCTGTCCCAGTGTTAAATTGATGTAATATACATATCTGTCCCAGTGTTAAATTGATGTAATATACATATCTGTCCCAGTGTTTAAGTTGATGTAACATATCTGTCCCAGTGTTAAATTGATGTAATATACATCTCTGTCCCAGTGTTAAATTGATGTAATATACATATCTGTCCCAGTGTTAAATTGATGTAATATACATCCCTGTCCCAGTGTTAAATTGATGTAATATATATATCTGTCCCAGTGTTAAATTGATGTAATATACATATCTGCCCCAGTGTTTTAAATTGATGTAATATACATATCTGTCCCCGTGTTAAATTGATGTAATATACATATCTGTCCCAGTGTTAAATTGATGTAATATACATCTCTGTCCCCGTGTTAAATTGATGTAATATACATCTCTGTCCCAGTGTTAAATTGATGTAATATACATCTCTGTCCCATTGTTAAATTGATGTAATATACATATCTGTCCCAGTGTTTTAAGGTGATGTAATATACATCTCTGTCCCAGTGTTCTAAATTGATGTAATATATATATCTGTCCCAGTGTTTAAGTTGATGTAACATATCTGTCCCAGTGTTTTAAATTGATGTAATATACATCTCTGTCCCAGTGTTTTAAGGTGATGTAATATACATCTCTGTCCCAGTGTTAAATTGATGTAATATACATATCTGTCCCAGTGTTTTAAATTCATGTAATATACATACATGTCCCAGTGTTAAATTGATGTAATATACATCTCTGTCCCAGTATTTTAATTGATGTAATATACATATCTGCCCCAGTGTTTTAAATTGATGTAATATACATCTCTCTCCCAGTGTTTTAAATTGATGTAATATACATATCTGTCCCAGTGTTAAATTGATGTAATATACATATCTGTCCCAGTGTTAAATTGATGTAATATACATATCTGTCCCAGTGTTTAAGTTGATGTAACATATCTGTCCCAGTGTTAAATTGATGTAATATACATCTCTGTCCCAGTGTTAAATTGATGTAATATACATATCTGTCCCAGTGTTAAATTGATGTAATATACATCCCTGTCCCAGTGTTAAATTGATGTAATATATATATCTGTCCCAGTGTTAAATTGATGTAATATACATATCTGCCCCAGTGTTTTAAATTGATGTAATATACATATCTGTCCCCGTGTTAAATTGATGTAATATACATATCTGTCCCAGTGTTTTAAGGTGATGTAATATACATCTCTGTCCCAGTGTTTTAAGGTGATGTAATATACATATCTGTCCCAGTGTTTTAAATTCATGTAATATACATATCTGTCCCAGTGTTAAATTCATGTAATATACATATCTGTCCCAGTGTTAAATTGATGTAATATACATATCTGTCCCAGTGTTTAAGTTGATGTAACATATCTGTCCCAGTGTTTTAAATTGATGTAATATACATCTCTGTCCCAGTGTTTTAAGGTGATGTAATATACATACATGTCCCAGTGTTAAATTGATGTAATATACATCTCTGTCCCAGTATTTTAATTGATGTAATATACATATCTGCCCCGGTGTTTTAAATTGATGTAATATACATCTCTCTCCCAGTGTTTTAAATTGATGTAATATACATATCTGTCCCAGTGTTAAATTGATGTAATATACATATCTGTCCCAGTGTTAAATTGATGTAATATACATATCTGTCCCAGTGTTTAAGTTGATGTAACATATCTGTCCCAGTGTTAAATTGATGTAATATACATCTCTGTCCCAGTGTTAAATTGATGTAATATACATATCTGTCCCAGTGTTAAATTGATGTAATATACATCTCTGTCCCAGTGTTAAATTGATGTAATATACATCTCTGTCCCAGTGTTAAATTGATGTAATATACATATCTGCCCCAGTGTTTTAAATTGATGTAATATACATATCTGTCCCCGTGTTAAATTGATGTAATATACATATCTGTCCCAGTGTTTTAAGGTGATGTAATATACATCTCTGTCCCAGTGTTTTAAGGTGATGTAATATACATATCTGTCCCAGTGTTTTAAATTCATGTAATATACATATCTGTCCCAGTGTTAAATTAATGTAATATACATATCTGTCCCAGTGTTAAATTGATGTAATATACATATCTGCCCCAGTGTTTTAAATTGATGTAATATACATCTCTGTCCCAGTGTTAAATTGATGTAATATACATCTCTGTCCCAGTGTTTTAAGGTGATGTAATATACATCTCTGTCCCAGTGTTAAATTGATGTAATATACATCTCTGTCCCAGTGTTAAATTGATGTAATATACATATCTGTCCCAGTGTTAAATTGATGTAATATACATATCTATCCCAGTGTTAAATTGATGTAATATACATCTCTGTCCCCGTGTTAAATTGATGTAATATACATCTCTGTCCCAGTGTTAAATTGATGTAATATACATCTCTGTCCCATTGTTAAATTGATGTAATATACATATCTGTCCCCGTGTTAAATTGATGTAATATACATATCTGTCCCAGTGTTTTAAGGTGATGTAATATACATCTCTGTCCCAGTGTTAAATTGATGTAATATACATATCTGTCCCAGTGTTTTAAGGTGATGTAATATTCATCTCTGTCCCAGTGTTAAATTGATGTAATATACATATCTATCCCAGTGTTTTAAGTTGATGTAATATACATCTCTGTCCCAGTGTTCTAAATTGATGTAATATATATATCTGTCCCAGTGTTTAAGTTGATGTAACATATCTGTCCCAGTGTTTTAAATTTATGTAATATACATCTCTGTCCCAGTGTTAAATTGATGTAATATACATATCTGTCCCAGTGTTTTAAATTCATGTAATATACATACATGTCCCAGTGTTAAATTGATGTAATATACATCTCTGTCCCAATATTTTAATTGATGTAATATACATATCTGCCCCAGTGTTTTAAATTGATGTAATATACATCTCTGTCCCAGTATTTTAATTCATGTAATATACATATCTGTCCCAGTGTTAAATTGATGTAATATACATATCTGTCCCAGTGTTAAATTGATGTAATATACATCTCTGTCCCAGTGTTAAATTGATGTAATATACATCTCTGTCCCATTGTTAAATTGATGTAATATACATATCTGTCCCCGTGTTAAATTGATGTAATATACATATCTGTCCCAGTGTTTTAAGGTGATGTAATATACATCTCTGTCCCAGTGTTAAATTGATGTAATATACATATCTGTCCCAGTGTTTTAAGGTGATGTAATATACATCTCTGTCCCCGTGTTAAATTGATGTAATATACATCTCTGTCCCCGTGTTAAATTGATGTAATATACATCTCTGTCCCAGTGTTAAATTGATGTAATATACATATCTGTCCCCGTGTTAAATTGATGTAATATACATCTCTGTCCCAGTGTTTAAGTTGATGTAAGATATCTGTCCCAGTGTTAAATTGATGTAATATACATCTCTGTCCCAGTGTTAAATTGATGTAATATACATCTCTGTCCCAGTGTTAAATTGATGTAATATACATATCTGTCCCAGTGTTAAATTGATGTAATATACATCTCTGATCCCAGTGTTAAATTGATGTAATATACATCTCTGTCCCAGTGTTTTAAATTGATGTAATATACATATCTGTCCCAGTGTTTTAAATTGATGTAATATACATATCTATCCCAGTGTTAAATTGATGTAATATACATATCTATCCCAGTGTTAAATTGATGTAATATACATCTCTGTCCCTGTGTTAAATTGATGTAATATACATCTCTGTCCCAGTGTTAAATTGATGTAATATACATCTCTGTCCCATTGTTAAATTGATGTAATATACATATCTGTCCCCGTGTTAAATTGATGTAATATACATATCTGTCCCAGTGTTTTAAGGTGATGTAATATACATATCTGTCCCAGTGTTTTAAATTGATGTAATATACATCTCTGTCCCAGTGTTTTAAGGTGATGTAATATACATCTCTGTCCCAGTGTTAAATTGATGTAATATACATATCTGTCCCAGTGTTTTAAATTCATGTAATATACATACATGTCCCAGTGTTAAATTGATGTAATATACATCTCTGTCCCAGTATTTTAATTGATGTAATATTCATATCTGCCCCAGTGTTTTAAATTGATGTAATATACATCTCTCTCCCAGTGTTTTAAATTGATGTAATATACATATCTGTCCCAGTGTTAAATTGATGTAATATACATATCTGTCCCAGTGTTTAAGTTGATGTAACATATCTGTCCCAGTGTTAAATTGATGTAATATACATCTCTGTCCCAGTGTTAAATTGATGTAATATACATATCTGTCCCAGTGTTAAATTGATGTAATATACATCTCTGTCCCAGTGTTAAATGGATGTAATATACATATCTGTCCCAGTGTTAAATTGATGTAATATACATATCTGCCCCAGTGTTTTAAATTGATGTAATATACATATCTGTCCCCGTGTTTTAAGGTGATGTAATATACATATCTGTCCCAGTGTTTTAAATTCATGTAATATACATCTCTGTCCCAGTGTTAAATTGATGTAATATACATCTCTGTCCCAGTATTTTAATTGATGTAATATACATCTCTGTCCCCGTGTTAAATTGATGTAATATACATCTCTGTCCCCGTGTTAAATTGATGTAATATACATCTCTGTCCCCGTGTTAAATTGATGTAATATACATATCTGTCCCAGTGTTTAAGTTGATGTAACATATCTGTCCCCGTGTTAAATTGATGTAATATACATCTCTGTCCCAGTGTTAAATTGATGTAATATACATATCTGTCCCAGTGTTAAATTGATGTAATATACATATCTATCCCAGTGTTAAATTGATGTAATATACATCTCTGTCCCCGTGTTAAATTGATGTAATATACATCTCTGTCCCAGTGTTAAATTGATGTAATATACATCTCTGTCCCATTGTTAAATTGATGTAATATACATATCTGTCCCAGTGTTATATTGATGTAATATACATCTCTGTCCCAGTGTTAAATTGATGTAATATACATATCTGTCCCGATGTTTTAAGGTGTTGTAATATACATATCTGTCCCAGTGTTATATTGATGTAATATACATATCTGTCCCAGTGTTAAATTGATGTAATATACATATCTGTCCCAGTGTTTTAAATTGATGTAATATACATATCTGTCCCAGTGTTATATTGATGTAATATACATATCTGTCCCAGTGTTTAAGTTGATGTAACATATCTGTCCCCGTGTTAAATTGATGTAATATACATCTCTGTCCCAGTGTTAAATTGATGTAATATACATATCTGTCCCAGTGTTAAATTGATGTAATATACATATCTGTCCCAGTGTTATATTGATGTAATATACATATCTGTCCCAGTGTTATATTGATGTAATATACATATCTGTCCCAGTGTTTTAAGGTGATGTAATATACATCTCTGTCCCCGTGTTTTAAATTGATGTAATATACATATCTGTCCCAGTGTTATATTGATGTAATATACATATCTGTCCCAGTGTTATATTGATGTAATATACATATCTGTCCCAGTGTTATATTGATGTAATATACATATCTGTCCCAGTGTTTTAAGGTGATGTAATATACATATCTGTCCCAGTGTTTTAAGGTGATGTAATATACATATCTGTCCCAGTGTTTTATGTTGATGTAATATACATACAGTGGGGCAAAAAAGTATTTAGTCAGCCACCAATTGTTTAAGTTCTCCCACTTAAAAAGATGAGAGAGGCCTGTAATTTTCATCATAGGTACACTTCAACTATGACAGACAAAATTTAAAAAATAAATCCAGAAAATCACATTGTAGGATTTTTAATGAATTTATTTGCAAATTATGGCGGAAAATAAGTATTTTGTGTAATATACATATCTGTCCAAGTGTTTTAAATTGATGTAATATACATATCTGTCCCAGTGTTATATTGATGTAATATACATATCTGTCCCAGTGTTATATTGATGTAATATACATCTCTGTCCCAGTGTTTTAAATTGATGTAATATACATATCTGTCCCAGTGTTATATTGATGTAATATACATATCTGTCCCAGTGTTTTAAGGTGTTGTAATATACATCTCTGTCCCAGTGTTTTAAATTGATGTAATATACATATCTGTCCCAGTGTTATATTGATGTAATATACATATCTGTCCCAGTGTTATATTGATGTAATATACATATCTGTCCCAGTGTTTTAAGGTGATGTAATATACATCTCTGTCCCAGTGTTTTAAATTGATGTAATATACATCTCTGTCCCAGTGTTATATTGATGTAATAAACATATCTGTCCCAGTGTTATATTGATGTAATATACATATCTGTCCCAGTGTTATATTGATGTAATATACATATCTGTCCCAGTGTTTTAAGGTGATGTAATATACATATCTGTCCCAGTGTTTTAAGGTGATGTAATATACATATCTGTCCCAGTGTTTTAAGGTGATGTAATATACATATCTGTCCCAGTGTTTTAAGGTGATGTAATATACATATCTGTCCCAGTGTTTTAAGGTGATGTAATATACATATCTGTCCCAGTGTTTTAAGGTGATGTAATATACATATCTGTCCCAGTGTTTTAAGGTGATGTAATATACATATCTGTCCCAGTGTTTTAAGGTGATGTAATATACATATCTGTCCCAGTGTTTTATGTTGATGTAATATACATACAGTGGGGCAAAAAAGTATTTAGTCAGCCACCAATTGTTTAAGTTCTCCCACTTAAAAAGATGAGAGAGGCCTGTAATTTTCATCATAGGTACACTTCAACTATGACAGACAAAATTTAAAAAATAAATCCAGAAAATCACATTGTAGGATTTTTAATGAATTTATTTGCAAATGATGGCGGAAAATAAGTATTTTGTGTAATATACATATCTGTCCAAGTGTTTTAAATTGATGTAATATACATATCTGTCCCAGTGTTATATTGATGTAATATACATATCTGTCCGAGTGTTATATTGATGTAATATACATCTCTGTCCCAGTGTTTTAAATTGATGTAATATACATATCTGTCCCAGTGTTATATTGATGTAATATACATATCTGTCCCAGTGTTTTAAGGTATTGTAATATACATCTCTGTCCCAGTGTTTTAAATTGATGTAATATATATATCTGTCCCAGTGTTTTAAGGTGTTGTAATATACATATCTGTCCCAGTGTTTTAAGGTGTTGTAATATACATCTCTGTCCCAGTGTTTTAAATTGATGTAATATATATATCTGTCCCAGTGTTTTATGTTGATGTAATAGTGTTATCTGTCCCAGTGTTATATTGATGTAATATACATATCTGTCCCAGTGTTTTAAGGTGTTGTAATATACTCTCTGTCCCAGTGTTATATTGATATTGATGTAATATACATATCTGTCCCAGTGTTATATTGATGTAATATACATATCTGTCCCAGTGTTATATATATATCTGTCCCAGTGTTTTAAGGTGATGTAATATACATATCTGTCCCAGTGTTTTATGTTGATGTAATATACATACAGTGGGGCAAAAAAGTATTTAGTCAGCCACCAATTGTTTAAGTTCTCTCACTTAAAAAGATGAGAGAGGCCTGTAATTTTCATCATAGGTACACTTCAACTATGACAGACAAAATTTAACAAATAAATCCAGAAAATCACATTGTAGGATTTTTAATGAATTTATTTGCAAATTATGGCGGAAAATAAGTATTTTGTGTAATATACATATCTGTCCAAGTGTTTAAGTTGATGTAACATATCTGTCCCAGTGTTAAATTGATGTGTGATCTGCATGTCTGTCTGAGTGTCTGTTAGGGCCATCAGGGCGTGGTGCAGTGCACGGGGGGATATAAATCATATCAACAGAAGATATGAATTATTACAGCTGTTCCTTGTCTCACTGTCCTTTTCTTTCTTTTTTCTCTCATTCCCTCCCTCCGTGCATCTTTCTTTTTTCTCTCATTCCCTCCCTCCGTGCATCTTTCTTTTTTCTCTCATTCCCTCCCTCCCTCCGTGCATCTTTCTTTTTCACTCTTTATCCTACCACTGTCTGGACTGTGTGTGTCTGTGTGTGGTATCTAATCTCAGTTGAATGGATGATACTGATCTTTAGGGACTTGATCTACTTCAGGATGCAAAACCCCTCAGGAAGGAATGACAGAGCGAGAAGGAGAGGGAGAGAGATAAAGAGGGAAAGAGAGACAGGGCAAGAGAGAGACAGAGGGAGCGAGAGAGAGATAAAGAGGGAGAGAGATAAAGAGGGAGAGAGAAAGGGGGGTACATTCATACTGTCACAGCAATACAATCACAACTCAAGCAAGCAGGGAGAATTACAGTTAACTGAACCCCACAGATGTAGGATCTTAATTTGAGCCAGTTTGTTACAGCAGGAAAATTATCCTGCAGCAACAGGAATTGTGAATTATTATGTAGATTATAATTAATGGACAAAAACAATTCTAACCACAAATCAAGTCTGACATTTTAAAGTGGAAATGTATAACTTTAGAATTGTTTTTAAACTTTGAATACACTACAAGTTTGCATTTGCAGGAAAATTATCAGGAACAAAAGAGTGATCAAATATAAGAAGCACCATACACACACACGCACGCACACACACCACAAAGAGTTTTGTCAGCTCTCTCCCTGCCTGCTGTCTTCCGATAAATGGATGTTAATTCTAAAGTGATACAAAGACAGATAAACACACACACACACACACACACACACACACACACACACACACACACACACACACACACACACACACACACACACACACACACACACACACACACACACACACACACACACACACACACACACACACACACACACACCCACACACACACACACACACACGAATAGACCTAAAGCTTCCTGAGGAGGGTCCAGCACTGCATTAGCTACGGATGTGGGATTGATTGAGAAGCAGAAAGCTAGAGTGTGTTTGACTACTGGTGTCTGTGTATGGAGAACTAGTGTGTCTTTTGGCCTCTCTCTGTGTGTGTGTGTGTGTGTGTGTGTGTGTGTGTGTGTGTGTGTGTGTGTGTGTGTGTGTGTGTGTGTGTGTGTGTGTGTGTGTGTGTGTGTGTGTGTGTGTGTGTGTGTGTGTGTGTGTGTGTGTGTGTGTGTGTGTGTGTGTGTGTGTGTGTGTGTGTACTTCCATTTAGGGGAAGACATTGATCATGATGTATCCTCTTAGAAATTGGCATTGAGACAGTCCTGAATTATCTCTAAGTGAAAGTGCACCAAGACCTAAGGTCTGGAACGTTTCAACACACTAAACAGGTCATAGTGTGGGAAGTTTTACTTTTTGCTGAACATATTCTTTGACCTCCAGCACCTGGTTAAAACCACTGGATTTGTGTTTGTGCTTGGAACCATTTAAAGGGGGGAAATCTGGGATTGAATAAGCAACACCTTTGCCTCTTGTTTTTGTTAAGAGCAGAGGCTGGGATGGGGCTGGAGAATGGATGTACCAATCCTGGAATGCCTCTTTAGTAATTTTCTCAGATTAGTGAGTATGTAAAGATGTCATGTCATTCAGTGGAATGGAGAAGACGATGTAACTGACTCTGTGGTGTTATTATTGTCATCTCAGAACACTGACACTGTGCTACCCTGCCCCCTTGTGGCCCCAACCTGACACTACCATTACTCCCCTACTGGTAAAAGCTTAGCCTCTGCTTCCATCCAGGCTTCCTCAGTTAAGTAATGAACAAGACTTGGAAGTATGGCACAGTGAGCAGTTTGAGATAGGAATAAAGATATTATCTGAGCGATGATAATCAATAAATGAACAAATGAAACATCCATAGTTGGTTTTATAGTTGTATGTACAGGATACACACGGGATAGACCTTCCATTGGAATCATTATTTATAGGTTCCTTCTCAACAACAACAACAACAATAAGAAATAAAAGAGAAGAATGCGAACATATAGTAAATAATATGGCCTCCATACCAGTCCTCGTATCATAAAGAACATTATTTTGATGAAAATATCCTTTATCCTGTTGTGAGGTACATTTGCAGAGCTGGCTCTGTAGAGAGAAGTCATGTTAAAGAGCATCAAATTCGCTTAATTATTGATCACCGTCAGAGGGAACTGACTGATCTATAAATCATAATGAGTAGTTATTTAGGATACGGGGTAATTGTAGATCAGTCAGGCAGTAGTCGCGGACTGCAAAATAGTCGGTCTCAAACATGACTGGAGACTGGACCAGTCTGCCTATGGAGGTTAGTTAGGCAACAGTATGGGTGAAGTGTCAAATAAGAAAGAAAAACCCCAGTCAACTTTATACTAGTTCACCACAGAAAACAAGTTTTTCCTTTGGGATCAACTCTCCCTCCTCAAGCATTAAAACATTGCTCAACAGTTTCTTGGAATAGATTTTTTTGGGGGGGTCTCTCTGTTCCCTTGCTTACTCTGTGAATATAAAGTTTTAGCATACTGGTAACAGCTTCGAGACATGATACTATGGACATTTGTCAACAGGCAAAACATCCATGTACATATTTTCTATATTTAAGAAAACAATACATTTGACATTTCTTTACAAAGATGATATACACAACATTGCCTTCACTGGCTGTACAGGGGCATACTGATGAGAGGTGGATGTAGTATAGGTAATATATATATATCATATATCGGCCCACACACTGAGTGTACAAAACATTATGAACACCTGCTCTTTCCACAACATAAGACTGATCAGGTGAAAGCCATGATCCCTTGTTAATGTCACTTGTTAAATCCACTTTAAATCAGTGTAGATAAAGGGGAGGATACAGGTTGAAGAAGGTTTTTAAATCCTTGAGGCAATTGAGACATGGATTGTGTATGTGTGCCATTCAGAGGGTGAATGGGCAAGACAAAAGATTAAAGTGCCATTGAATGGAATATGGTAGTAGGTGCCAGGCGCACCGGTTTGCGTCAATAACTGCAACCCTGCTGGGTTTTTCACACTCAACAGTTTCCCGTGTGTATCAAGAATGGTCCACCACCCATAGGACATCCAGCCAACTTGACACAACTGTGGGAAGCATTGGAGTCAACATGAACCAGCGGCAGTTTATGTCAGCATAGATCATTAGCAAGCCCTCCCATATCAACCTAGAACAAAATGATGATCTAACCATCGCATACCAGCCTAGCGCTAGTACGTCCTCAGTGAGGAAAGTGTGTGTTCAAAGTCTGAACGTAACAATCGTCCTCTTACTCCTCAGAGCCAAGAAGTTGTAACAACTCCTCCATGTCTCTCTCCTTCTCCCCCTCCTTTACTGTCTCTTCTCCCCTTCTCATCTGCCATTCTTGATTTAACCCTCAATCTTCTCCTCTCACCTCATTTCCCTTCCTTCTCATCCACACCACTCCTCACTCCTCTTCTCCTTATCTCCCTCCATCCTGGCCAGGATGTGAAGAACGTTCTGATTGAAGTCGTCTGGCTGGTCAGCAAACACATAGTGACCTCCTCCCCTTATCACCTAGAGAGAAAGAGAGAAAGAGAGAAAGAGAGAGAGATTGAAGTGAGGGATAGAGAGACTGAAAAAGAGACACACTTGACATCGAATAACAACAACTGTACATTGCTGTGCGTGAATGACCAGTCTATTTCATAACACATTCAGAAAACTTGGCACATTAATAATTAACTCACGATGATGTCCACATCTGGTCGGATTTTCTGGATAGTGTATCCCGAGTCGCTGTCGATACTGGATCGGGACCCATAGATGATGGATATTGGAATGTCTGGTTGGATCTGTCCAATACGATCTAACATTGGTCTCTTGGCCCAACCATATGGTACTGTCATGTTCCTAAACGCTGTTTCACCACTATGGACAGAGAACCGGTGTTAGTGTATGTGTGTGTGTGCGCGTACATTTGTGTGTGTGTGTACCAACTGTACCTTGGTGTCTGTGCGTTAAGATGATAGATGTAGTCTGATACGGTGTTGTCATCAAACACTGAAGAGTACTTCTGTTTAAAATCAGACCTGATGGTCTGGAGCAACATAGGACCTGAGAGAGAGAAGAGGAGGAGGAGAAGGAGGAAGGAACGGAGGAAAGGATGGAGAGAGAGGATGGGGAGGAATGGAGTAAAGGATGGAGAGAGAGGTGGGGAGGAATGGAGGAAAGGATGGAGAGAGAGGTGGGGAGGAATGGAGGAAAGGATGGAGAGAGAGGTGGGGAGGAATGGAGGAAAGGATGGAGAGAGAGGTGGGGAGGAATGGAGGAAAGGATGGAGAGAGAGGTGGGGAGGAATGGAGGAAAGGATGGAGAGAGAGGTGGGGAGGAATGGAGGAAAGGATGGAGAGAGAGGTGGGGAGGAATGGAGGAAAGGATGGAGAGAGAGGTGGGGAGGAATGGAGGAAGGGATGGAAAGAGAGGATGGGGAGGAATGGAGGAAAGGATGGAGAGAGAGGTGGGGAGAAATGGAGGAAGGGATGGAGAAAGAGGATGGGGAGGAATGGAGGAAGGGATGGAGAGAAAGGATGGGGGAGGAATGGAGAGAGAGGTGGGGAGTAATGGAGGAAGGTATGGAGAGAGGATGGGGGAGGAATGGAGGAAGGGATAGAGAGTCGATGGAGGTGGAATGGAGGAAAGGATGGAGAGAGAGGTGGGGAGGAATGGAGGAAAGGATGGAGAGAGAGGATGGGGGAGGAATGGAGGAAGGGATGGAGAGAGAGGATGTGGAGGAATGGAGGAAAGGATGGAGAGAGAGGATGGGGGAGGAATGGAGGAAAAGATGGAGAGAGAGGATGGGGAGGAATGGAGGGAGAGAGAGGATGGGGAGGAATGGAGGGAGAGATGGAGAGAGAGGATGGGGGAGGAATGGAGGAAAGGATGGAGAGAGAGGATGGGGAGGAATGGAGGAAAGGATGGAGAGAGAGGATGGGGGAGGAATGGAGGGAGAGAGAGGATGGGGAGGAATGGAGGAAGGGATAGAGAGTCGATGGGGGAGGAATGGAGGAAAGGATATGTTATATTAACACCTTTGAAACATCTGGCAATTCTTTCCACTCTCTCTCTGTGTGTGTGTGTGTGTGTGTGTGTGTGTGTGTGTGTGTGTGTGTGTGTGTGTGTGTGTGTGTGTGTGTGTGTGTGTGTGTGTGTGTGTGTGTGTGTGTGTGTGTGTGTGTGTGTGTGTGTGTGTGTGTGTGTGTGTGTGTGTGTGTGTGTGTGTGTGCGCGCATGCATGTAGTGTATGCGATGTGTGTGTAGTACACGTGCTTGCGGTGTGTGTGTGTGTGTATATCGAACCCAGTGGTCCGGCCAGTCTAAGTCCAGCCAGGGGGTTGAAGGGACTCATGACAGCCCCCATGGCTCTGATCCACACTGGGATAGACTTCTCCTGATCTAGATTCTCTGGACGGGCCGGGATCCCCCAGGGCTCCACCAGGATCAAGTGCTTTACCCTATAAACACACACAGTGTGAACACGTGTATGAACACACACACACACCCACACACACTACCTCTCCTCGCTCTCCTCTCTCTCACCTGTGTGGGTGTGTAAGTGTGTAAGCAGCAGCCAGGTATCCTCCCAGGTTGTGTCCCAGCAGGACTATCTCCTCCAGGCCCACCCTGTCCCTCCACTCCTCCAGAGCCCCTAGGAACTGCTCCTCTGCCCCCTGGGGGTCCACGCTGAACAGGGGCCGGCTGCTCTGTCCAAAGCCCAGAAGATCCAGGGCATATACGGCTCCACTGCCACACAGAGAGTCCAGGTTCTGGGCCCACAAACCCACACCACCCCCAAACCCATGGAGCAGCACCAGAGGAGGACGGGGCTGGAGAGAGGGTTGTGGAGAAGAGGGATGGGGCTGGGTATGGGGTGGTAGAGAGATATGTGGCTGGGGCTGAGGCTGGGGTGGGAGAGAGGGATGGGGCTTGATGTGAGAGGTGAAGGCTAAGGTCCAGAGATAGTTGCCATTGGATATCCGGACATGCTGTCTGGAGATTGGTGTCTTCACAGCTGTGAGAAGAGACAGGGATGGAGGAGAAAGATGGAGGGAACAGGGAGGGAGAGCGTGAATAGAGAGGAGATTAGATGTGTAAGTATGATAGTTAGGAGGGGAAACACACACACACACTCTTACATTTGAGCATTTTGTCTTCTGCGTCCTTCAGCTGAGAGAGGGAGGTGGGACACCAGGATGGAAGCCAACTGGAGATCCACCCAGACCTGCACAAACACACGTAATGATCAAGCTGATATTCTCAAAGAAAACTCAATAAGTGAAATTTGACCTCTAACTAGCCTCTAACTAGCTCTGACCAGCTATCATTGAGTCAGACTTCACAAACAACACAGCATTATAGCACACTCCTACAATAATGTCCGCTGTCTACAGTGGTCTACCTATTTAAATAGTACATGTTTAATTTAAATTAAACAAAGAACAAGCTACATTCCAACTAATGTGCAACAAGGTCTCCCTCTGGCTAAATAGTAAGATACTAATCATTTCAGTGTGATAAAAACAACTTTCATGATATGTCTTAAGTTTAGTTACAGGTTTGAAAAGCATTCTAAATGTCACAAAGTGATGTGGCTGGCTACTAGGATGACTGGTGGTTGTGTGTCTGTGTCTTCATAGTGATATTGAAGGTTGAATAATCTTATCTTCACTGAGTTGTCCTTCTGTAATAAACACTGTAACTACAGTCAAAGGTCCAAGTGACGTAGCGGGACCAAGTTCACAGGAAATAATATTTTACTTTGTTAAGGCGTATCATTTTATTTTTGTAAATGTTTTTTAAACATACATAACCCTGTCACAAATCTAAAATATTTCAGAGAACTAAAGGGTTTCATGGAAGAGGCACAATAGGTGTTTGAATTATAGCACTTCATCAAGTAGCTAGGCATTTTAAAATATAGTTAACAAGATGTTTACTTTGGAGACATATTGCGCAACGCAGTTGCCTAGCCTATCATTCCTGAAAGCGTATTTTGTAAATGATGGATTTGGAAGTCTAGAATAGCGCACCATTATACCGTGGCTAAAACCTAGGTCTTACTCACCGTTGCTCGGCTGGTTGCAGGTCCTTCGCCATCCTCCTCATAGTGAACTGTGATGATTATCTGTCATCCATGCAGAGAAACAAAGTAGGAGTGGTGATTGGCAACAGAGAGAGAGACTGCCTGACACACACACACACACACACCTTTAGGCGCAATAGAGGCTAATCGACATGTTAGAGAAGGTATTTAAAAATAATTCGACTCGACGCTGTTTTCTGTCCTATTACCGAATTTGTAACTCGCTGTGTTATTGGCTGAATTACAGCAGGTTGCCTATAGATATATATAGATCATGCACTTGATTCCAGCTACAGCACCGGGTAGCCTTCACTGAAGTTGAATTTCACAGAAGTTGGACTTTTCGGAGAAAGTTGCCAACACTGCGCAGCACGCGATCGAGGGAAATCGAGTGTATACTATTTTCCAATTCTACCAGTTACTCGGTACCCGGTAGAAAGTTATGGCATATGGTTTTACACAAGTGTGTTCAAATCCATCTAAACAGTTTTATTTGGAAATTATTTAGTAAGTAATACTTAAAAGCTAAGTCCAGTTGTATTGTTTTAATTATTTAAATAAAATATGGCGGTGGTGTCGCACGTCACCATTAGTCCCTCTTTTCAACTCACCTGAACATTCATTTTCTTTGTTATTTCTTTGTTGTTCCTTTTCCATACAATACATTATGTACAATTGCAGTACATATTATTTGATAAATGGAATATTTGAAATCCCAGCAGTCTTTAAAGTTCATTCAGGAGCAAAAGTTTTTCAATTGTCGTTTTTAATTAATACAAATATATTAATTGGAACATAATGTTGGAATGGAATATAATGGAGCTGGAGGGGATGGCTGCCGTTTTACGGACCTGTCATTACTGCACTTTATTATGGACACAACAATTTCTTCTTAGAAATAAGAGTAGGCTGTTTTAAAAAAACACCTTTTATTGCTCTTGATTTGGTAAATATGTGACATGGTTTAAATTCAAGTCATAGTACTGTTATTGCAACAGTTTAAAATGAAGCAGGATTATTGTGTCAACAATCTGACAGATAAACATAATATACACATTACTATGTCTGTCAACTTCAATGTCTGTCAACTTCAGTCTGTTTACATATGTTTTATTCATGACTAAAATGTGAGCATCTGTATTTATCTGTGTTGTGTTGTGTGTGTGTGTGTGTCCCTCCAGGACCCAGGGGTCTATTTTATCCGGCACAGAGACAATGAGGAGTCAACCCAAGTGCCAATCCCTGGGTAGAGGGGCTCAATGAATGTTGAGTGGAATGTATGCATTTTCTAGACAGTGTATCCCGAGTCGCTGTCGATACTGGATCGGGACCCATAGATGATGGATATTGGAATGTCTGGTTGGATCTGTCCAATCCGATCTAACATTGGTCTCTTAGCCCAACCATATGGTACTCTCATGTTCCTAAACACTGTTTCACCACTATGGTGATATCAAGCAAGATGGCACCGACAGAGATGGCCGCCTCGCTTTGCATTCTTAGGAAACTATGCAGTATTTTGATTTTTAATGTATTATTTCTGACATTGTTACACCAGGAAATTTTAAGTCTTATTACATACAGCCGGGAAGAACTATTGGATATAAGAGCAACCAACATTACAACCAGGAATACGACTTTCCCGAAGCGGATTCTCTGTTCGGACCACCACCCAGGACAATGGATCGGATCCTCTGTTCGGACCACCAACCAGGACAATGGATCGGATCCTCTGTTCGGACCACCAACCAGGACAATGGATCGGATCCTCTGTTCGGACCACCACCCAGGACAATGGATTGGATCCTCTGTTCGGACCACCAACCAGGACAATGGACCTGATCCTCTGTTCGGACCACCAACCAGGACAATGGATCGGATCCTCTGTTCGCCAACCACTGAAATTGGCGAAGAGCCTGAGATCACCAACCAGGACAATGGATCGGATCCTCTGTTCGGACCACCACCCAGGACAATGGATTGGATCCTCTGTTCGGACCACCAACCAGGACAATGGACCTGATCCTCTGTTCGGACCACCAACCAGGACAATGGACCTGATCCTCTGTTCGGACCACCACCCAGGACAATGGATTGGATCCTCTGTTCGGACCACCAACCAGGACAATGGACCTGATCCTCTGTTCGGACCACCAACCAGGACAATGGACCTGATCCTCTGTTCGGACCACCACCCAGGACAATGGACCTGATCCTCTGTTCGGACCACCACCCAGGACAATGGATTGGATCCTCTGTTCGGACCACCAACCAGGACAATGGACCTGATCCTCTGTTCGGACCACCAACCAGGACAATGGATTGGATCCTCTGTTCGGACCACCACCCAGGACAATGGATTGGATCCTCTGTTCGGACCACCAACCAGGACAATGGACCTGATCCTCTGTTCGGACCACCAACCAGGAATAATCCGTTATGCTTCACCTTGGCAAACAAGCCTCAGCCCCAGAGTCAAAAACTCATCTCCTCCTTAAAGTTCTGGAACCTGTCCAGCGTCAGCCCTTGGACAATGGACCTGATCCTCTGTTCGGACCACCACCCAGGACAATGGACCTGATACTCTGTTTGGACCACCACCCAGGACAATGGATTGGATCCTCTGTTCGGACCACCAACCAGGACAATGGACCTGATCCTCTGTTCGGACCACCAACCAGGACAATGGACCTGATCCTCTGTTCGGACCACCAACCAGGACAATGGATTGGATCCTCTGTTCGGACCACCAACCAGGACAATTGACCTGATCCTCTGTTCGGACCACCAACCAGGACAATGGACCTGATCCTCTGTTCGGACCACCAACCAGGACAATGGACCTGATCCTCTGTTCGGACCACCAACCAGGACAATGGATTGGATCCTCTGTTCGGACCACCAACCAGGACAATGGATTGGATCCTCTGTTCGGACCACCAACCAGGACAATGGACCTGATCCTCTGTTCAGCCCACCAACCAGGACAATGGATTGGATCCTCTGTTCGGACCACCAACCAGGACAATGGACCTGATCCTCTGTTCGGACCACCAACCAGGACAATGGATTGGATCATCTGTTCGGACCACCAACCAGGACAATGGACCTGATCCTCTGTTCGGACCACCACCCAGGACAATGGACCTGATCCTCTGTTCGGACCACCAACCAGGACAATGGATTGGATCCTCTGTTCGAACCACCAACCAGGACAATGGACCTGATCCTCTGTTCGGACCACCAACCAGGACAATGGATTGGATCCTCTGTTCGGACCACCAACCAGGACAATGGACCTGATCCTCTGTTCGGACCACCAACCAGGACAATGGATTGGATCCTCTGTTCGGACCACCAACCAGGACAATGGACCTGATCCTCTGTTCGGACCACCACCCAGGACAATGGATTGGATCCTCTGTTCGGACCACCAACCAGGACAATGGATTGGATCCTCTGTTCGGACCACCAACCAGGACAATGGACCTGATCCTCTGTTCGGACCACCAACCAGGACAATGGATTGGATCCTCTGTTCGGACCACCAACCAGGACAATGGATTGGATCCTCTGTTCGGACCACCAACCAGGACAATGGATTGGATCCTCTGTTCGAACCACCAACCAGGACAATGGACCTGATCCTCTGTTCGGACCACCAACCAGGACAATGGACCTGATCCTCTGTTCGGACCACCAACCAGGACAATGCATTGGATCCTCTGTTCGGACCACCAACCAGGACAATGGACTTGATCCTCTGTTCGGACCACCAACCAGGACAATGGACCTGATCCTCTGTTCGGACCACCAACCAGGACAATGGACCTGATCCTCTGTTCGGACCACCAACCAGGACAATGGATCGGATCCTCTGTTCGGACCACCATCCAGGACAATGGATTGGATCCTCTGTTCGGACCACCAACCAGGACAATGGATCGGATCCTCTGTTCGGACCACCAACCAGGACAATGGATCGGATCCTCTGTTCGGACCACCAACCAGGATAATGGATCGGATCCTCTGTTCGGACCACCAACCAGGACAATGGACCTGATCCTCTGTTCGGACCACCAACCAGGACAATGGATTGGATCCTCTGTTCGGACCACCACCCAGGACAATGGATCGGATCCTCTGTTCGGACCACCAACAAGGACAATGGATCGGATCCTCTGTTCGGACCACCAACCAGGACAATGGATCGGATCCTCTGTTCGGACCACCAACCAGGACAATGGACCTGATCCTCTGTTCGGACCACCAACCAGGACAATGGACCTGATCCTCTGTTCGGACCACCAACCAGGACAATGGACCTGATCCTCTGTTCGGACCACCAACCAGGACAATGGATTGGATCCTCTGTTCGGACCACCAACCAGGACAATGGATTGGATCCTCTGTTCGAACCACCAACCAGGACAATGGACCTGATCCTCTGTTCGGACCACCAACCAGGACAATTGATCCTCTGTTCGACCACCAACCAGGACAATGGATCCCTCTGTTCGGACCACCAACCAGGACAATGTACCTGATCCTCTGTTCGGACCACCAACCAGGACAATGGATCGGATCCTCTGTTCGACCACCAACCAGGACAATGGATCGGATCCTCTGTTCGGACCACCACCAACCAGGACAATGGACCTGATCCTCTGTTCGGACCACCAACCAGGACAATGGACCTGATCCTCTGTTCGGACCACCAACCAGGACAATGGATTGGATCCTCTGTTCGGACCACCAACCAGGACAATGGATTGGATCCTCTGTTCGACCACCAACCAGGACAATGGACCTGATCCTCTGTTCGACCACCAACCAGGACAATGGTTCGACCTGACCTCTGTTCGACCACCAACCAGGACAATGGACCCTGTTCCCACCAACCAGGACAATCTGTTCGGACCACCACCACCAGGACAATGGACCACCACCCAGGACAATGGATCCTCTGTTCGGACCACCAACCAGGACAATGGACCTGATCCTCTGTTCGGACCACCAACCAGGACAATGGATTGGATCCTCTGTTCGACCACCAACCAGGACAATGGATTGGATCCTCTGTTCGACCACCAACCAGGACAATGGACCTGATCCTCTGTTCGGACCACCAACCAGGACAATGGACCTGATCCTCTGTTCGGACCACCAACCAGGACAATGGATTGGATCCTCTGTTCGGACCACCAACCAGGACAATGGACCTGATCCTCTGTTCGGACCACCAACCAGGACAATGGATTGGATCCTCTGTTCGGACCACCAACCAGGACAATGGATTGGAGCCTCTGTTCGACCACCAACCAGGACAATGGACCTGATCCTCTGTTCGGACCACCAACCAGGACAATGGATTGATCCTCTGTTCGACCACCAACCAGGACAATGGATTGGATCCTCTGTTCGGACCACCAACCAGGACAATGGATTGGATCCTCTGTTCGAACCACCAACCAGGACAATGGACCTGATCCTCTGTTCGGACCACCAACCAGGACAATGGACCTGATCCTCTGTTCGGACCACCAACCAGGACAATGGATTGGATCCTCTGTTCGGACCACCAACCAGGACAATGGATTGGATCCTCTGTTCGGACCACCAACCAGGACAATGGATTGGATCCTCTGTTCGAACCACCAACCAGGACAATGGACCTGATCCTCTGTTCGGACCACCAACCAGGACAATGGACCTGATCCTCTGTTCGGACCACCAACCAGGACAATGCATTGGATCCTCTGTTCGGACCACCAACCAGGACAATGGACTTGATCCTCTGTTCGGACCACCAACCAGGACAATGGACCTGATCCTCTCTTCGGACCACCAACCAGGACAATGGACCTGATCCTCTGTTCGGACCACCAACCAGGACAATGGATCGGATCCTCTGTTCGGACCACCACCCAGGACAATGGATTGGATCCTCTGTTCGGACCACCAACCAGGACAATGGATCGGATCCTCTGTTCGGACCACCAACCAGGACAATGGATCGGATCCTCTGTTCGGACCACCAACCAGGACAATGGATCGGATCCTCTGTTCGGACCACCAACCAGGACAATGGACCTGATCCTCTGTTCGGACCACCAACCAGGACAATGGATTGGATCCTCTGTTCGGACCACCACCCAGGACAATGGATCGGATCCTCTGTTCGGACCACCAACCAGGACAATGGATCGGATCCTCTGTTCGACCACCAACCAGGACAATGGATCGGATCCTCTGTTCGGACCACCAACCAGGACAATGGACCTGATCCTCTGTTCGGACCACCAACCAGGACAATGGACCTGATCCTCTGTTCGGACCACCAACCAGGACAATGGACCTGATCCTCTGTTCGGACCACCAACCAGGACAATGGATTGGATCCTCTGTTCGGACCACCAACCAGGACAATGGATTGGATCCTCTGTTCGGACCACCAACCAGGACAATGGACCTGATCCTCTGTTCGGACCACCAACCAGGACAATTGATCGGATCCTCTGTTCGGACCACCAACCAGGACAATGGACCTGATCCTCTGTTCGGACCACCAACCAGGACAATGGATCGGATCCTCTGTTCGGACCACCATCCAGGACAATGGATTGGATCCTCTGTTCGGACCACCAACCAGGACAATGGATCGGATCCTCTGTTCGACCACCAACCAGGACAATGGATCGGATCCTCTGTTCGACCACCAACCAGGATAATGGATCGGATCCTCTGTTCGACCACCAACCAGGACAATGGACCTGATCCTCTGTTCGACCACCAACCAGGACAATGGATTGGATCCTCTGTTCGGACCACCACCCAGGACAATGGATCGGATCCTCTGTTCGGACCACCAACAAGGACAATGGATCGGATCCTCTGTTCGACCACCAACCAGGACAATGGATCGGATCCTCTGTTCGACCACCAACCAGGACAATGGACCTGATCCTCTGTTCGGACCACCAACCAGGACAATGGACCTGATCCTCTGTTCGGACCACCAACCAGGACAATGGACCTGATCCTCTGTTCGGACCACCAACCAGGACAATGGATTGGATCCTCTGTTCGGACCACCAACCAGGACAATGGATTGGATCCTCTGTTCGGACCACCAACCAGGACAATGGATTGGATCCTCTGTTCGGACCACCAACCAGGACAATGGATTGGATCCTCTGTTCGGACCACCAACCAGGACAATGGACCTGATCCTCTGTTCGGACCACCAACCAGGACAATTGATCGGATCCTCTGTTCGGACCACCAACCAGGACAATGTACCTGATCCTCTGTTCGGACCACCAACCAGGACAATGGATCGGATCCTCTGTTCGGACCACCAACCAGGACAATGGATCGGATCCTCTGTTCGACCACCAACCAGGACAATGGACCTGATCCTCTGTTCGGACCACCAACCAGGACAATGGACCTGATCCTCTGTTCGGACCACCAACCAGGACAATGGATTGGATCCTCTGTTCGGACCACCAACCAGGACAATGGATTGGATCCTCTGTTCGGACCACCAACCAGGACAATGGACCTGATCCTCTGTTCGAACCACCAACCAGGACAATGGACCTGATCCTCTGTTCAGACCACCAACCAGGACAATGGACCTGATCCTCTGTTCGGACCACCAACCAGGACAATGGATTGGATCCTCTGTTCGGACCACCAACCAGGACAATGGACCTGATCCTCTGTTCGGACCACCACCCAGGACAATGGATTGGATCCTCTGTTCGGACCACCAACCAGGACAATGGATTGGAGCCTCTGTTCGGACCACCAACCAGGACAATGGACCTGATCCTCTGTTCGGACCACCAACCAGGACAATGGATTGGATCCTCTGTTCGGACCACCAACCAGGACAATGGATTGGATCCTCTGTTCGGACCACCAACCAGGACAATGGATTGGATCCTCTGTTCGAACCACCAACCAGGACAATGGACCTGATCCTCTGTTCGGACCACCAACCAGGACAATGGACCTGATCCTCTGTTCGGACCACCAACCAGGACAATGGATTGGATCCTCTGTTCGGACCACCAACCAGGACAATGGATTGGATCCTCTGTTCGGACCACCAACCAGGACAATGGATTGGATCCTCTGTTCGAACCACCAACCAGGACAATGGACCTGATCCTCTGTTCGGACCACCAACCAGGACAATGGACCTGATCCTCTGTTCGGACCACCAACCAGGACAATGCATTGGATCCTCTGTTCGGACCACCAACCAGGACAATGGACTTGATCCTCTGTTCGGACCACCAACCAGGACAATGGACCTGATCCTCTCTTCGACCACCAACCAGGACAATGGACCTGATCCTCTGTTCGGACCACCAACCAGGACAATGGATCGGATCCTCTGTTCGGACCACCACCCAGGACAATGGATTGGATCCTCTGTTCGGACCACCAACCAGGACAATGGATCGGATCCTCTGTTCGACCACCAACCAGGACAATGGATCGGATCCTCTGTTCGGACCACCAACCAGGACAATGGATCGGATCCTCTGTTCGACCACCAACCAGGACAATGGACCTGATCCTCTGTTCGGACCACCAACCAGGACAATGGATTGGATCCTCTGTTCGGACCACCACCCAGGACAATGGATCGGATCCTCTGTTCGGACCACCAACCAGGACAATGGATCGGATCCTCTGTTCGGACCACCAACCAGGACAATGGATCGGATCCTCTGTTCGGACCACCAACCAGGACAATGGACCTGATCCTCTGTTCGGACCACCAACCAGGACAATGGACCTGATCCTCTGTTCGGACCACCAACCAGGACAATGGACCTGATCCTCTGTTCGGACCACCAACCAGGACAATGGATTGGATCCTCTGTTCGGACCACCAACCAGGACAATGGATTGGATCCTCTGTTCGGACCACCAACCAGGACAATGGACCTGATCCTCTGTTCGGACCACCAACCAGGACAATTGATCGGATCCTCTGTTCGGACCACCAACCAGGACAATGGACCTGATCCTCTGTTCGGACCACCAACCAGGACAATGGATCGGATCCTCTGTTCGGACCACCATCCAGGACAATGGATTGGATCCTCTGTTCGGACCACCAACCAGGACAATGGATCGGATCCTCTGTTCGGACCACCAACCAGGACAATGGATCGGATCCTCTGTTCGGACCACCAACCAGGATAATGGATCGGATCCTCTGTTCGGACCACCAACCAGGACAATGGACCTGATCCTCTGTTCGGACCACCAACCAGGACAATGGATTGGATCCTCTGTTCGGACCACCACCCAGGACAATGGATCGGATCCTCTGTTCGGACCACCAACAAGGACAATGGATCGGATCCTCTGTTCGGACCACCAACCAGGACAATGGATCGGATCCTCTGTTCGGACCACCAACCAGGACAATGGACCTGATCCTCTGTTCGGACCACCAACCAGGACAATGGACCTGATCCTCTGTTCGGACCACCAACCAGGACAATGGACCTGATCCTCTGTTCGGACCACCAACCAGGACAATGGATTGGATCCTCTGTTCGGACCACCAACCAGGACAATGGATTGGATCCTCTGTTCGGACCACCAACCAGGACAATGGACCTGATCCTCTGTTCGGACCACCAACCAGGACAATTGATCGGATCCTCTGTTCGGACCACCAACCAGGACAATGTACCTGATCCTCTGTTCGGACCACCAACCAGGACAATGGATCGGATCCTCTGTTCGGACCACCAACCAGGACAATGGATCGGATCCTCTGTTCGGACCACCAACCAGGACAATGGACCTGATCCTCTGTTCGGACCACCAACCAGGACAATGGACCTGATCCTCTGTTCGGACCACCAACCAGGACAATGGATTGGATCCTCTGTTCGGACCACCAACCAGGACAATGGATTGGATCCTCTGTTCGGACCACCAACCAGGACAATGGACCTGATCCTCTGTTCGAACCACCAACCAGGACAATGGACCTGATCCTCTGTTCAGACCACCAACCAGGACAATGGACCTGATCCTCTGTTCGGACCACCAACCAGGACAATGGATTGGATCCTCTGTTCGGACCACCAACCAGGACAATGGACCTGATCCTCTGTTCGGACCACCACCCAGGACAATGGATTGGATCCTCTGTTCGGACCACCAACCAGGACAATGGATTGGAGCCTCTGTTCGGACCACCAACCAGGACAATGGACCTGATCCTCTGTTCGGACCACCAACCAGGACAATGGATTGGATCCTCTGTTCGGACCACCAACCAGGACAATGGATTGGATCCTCTGTTCGGACCACCAACCAGGACAATGGATTGGATCCTCTGTTCGAACCACCAACCAGGACAATGGACCTGATCCTCTGTTCGGACCACCAACCAGGACAATGGATTGGATCCTCTGTTCGGACCACCAACCAGGACAATGGATTGGATCCTCTGTTCGGACCACCACCCAGGACAATGGATTGGATCCTCTGTTCGGACCACCAACCAGGACAATGGACCTGATCCTCTGTTCGGACCACCAACCAGGACAATGGATTGGATCCTCTGTTTGGACCACCAACCAGGACAATGGATTGGATCCTCTGTTCGGACCACCAACCAGGACAATGGACCTGATCCTCTGTTCGGACCACCACCCAGGACAATGGATCGGATCCTCTGTTCGGACCACCAACCAGGACAATGGATCGGATCCTCTGTTCGGACCACCACCCAGGACAATGGATCGGATCCTCTGTTCGGACCACCAACCAGGACAATGGACCTGATCCCAGTAGGCAACACAAAACAACGGAGCCGCAGAAGGGGAAGACGGAGCGGTCGTCTGGTCAGGCTCCATAGATGGGCATATCGCTCACCGCTCCCGAGTTTACTACTTGGCAATGTCCAGTCTTTTGACAACACGGTAGACGAAATTTGAGCAAAGGTTTCCTTCCAGAGACACATAAGAGATTGTAACATTCTCTGTTTCACAGAAACATGGCTCACTCGGGATATGTTATCAGAGTCAGTACAGCCACTCGGTTTCTTTACGCATCGCGCCGACAGAAACAAACATCTCTCTGGTAAGAGGAAGGGCGGGAGTGTATGACTTTTGATTAACGACTCCTGGTGTAATCATAACAACATACAGGAACTCAAGTCCTTTTGTTCACCTGACCTAGAATTCCTTACAATTAAATGCCGACCGCATTATCTACCAAGAGAATTGTCTTCGATTATGATCACAGCCGTTTATATCCCCCCCAAGCAGACACCTTGATGACCCTGAAAGAACTTCACTGGACTCTATGTAAACTGGAAACCATATGTCCTGAGGCTGCATTTATGGTAGCTGGGATTTTAACAAAGCTAATCTGAAAACAAGGCTCCCTAAATTTTATCAGCATATCAAATGCGCGACTCGAGCTGGCAGCAATCTGGATCATTGTTACTCTAGCTTTCGCGACGCATACAAAGTCCTCCCCCGCCCTCCTTTTGGAAAATCTGACCATGACTCCATTTTGTTGCTCCCAGCCTATAGACAGAAACTAAAACAGGAAACGCCCATGCTCAGGTCTGTTCAACGCTGGTCCGACCAATCGGATTCCACGCTTCGATCATGTTGACTGGGATATGTTCCGGATAGCCTCAGACAGCAACATTGATGTGTACGCTGACTCGGTGAGCAAGTTTATTAGCAAGTGCATCGGGGATGTTGTACCCACGGTGACTATTAAAACCTTCCCTAACCAGAAACTGTGGATTGATGGCAGCATTTGCGCAAAACTGAAAGTGCGAACCACTGCTTTTAATCATGGCAAGGCAACCGGAAATATGACCGAATACAAACAGTGTAGCTATTTCCTCCGCAAGGCAATCAAACAAGCGTCAGTATAGAGACAAAGTAGAGTCACAATTCAACAGCTCAAACACAAGAGGTATGTGGCAGGATCTACAGTCAATCACAGATTACAAAAAGAAAACCAGCCCCGTCGCGGACACCGACGTCTTGCTCCAAGACAAATTAAACCACTCCATTGCTCGCTTTGAGGACAATACAGTGCCACTGACACGGCCCGCTACCAAAACCTGTGGGCTCTCCTTCACCGTGGCCAATGTGAGTAAAATATTTAAACGTGTTAACCCTTGCAAGGCTGCTGGCCCAGACTGCACCCCTAGACGCGTCCTCAGAGCATGTTCAGACCAGCTGGCTGGTGTGTTTATGGACATATTCAATGAATGCCTATTCCAGTCTGCTGTGCCCACATGCTTCAAGAGGGCCACCATTGTTCCTGTTCCCAAGCTCAAGGGTTGGGTCGAGACCAAGGGTCTCGGCAAATGGGTCCTAGACTTTCTGACGGGCCGCCCCGCAGGTGGTGAGTGTAGGAAACAACATCTCCACCCCGCTGATCCTCAACATTGGGACCCCACAAGGAAGGGTGAGTTCTCAGCCCTCTCCTGTACTCCTTGTTTACCCATGACTGCGAAGCCATGCACACCTCCAACTCAATCATCAAGTTTGCAGACGACACTACAAGTGATAGACTTGATTACCAACAACGACGAGACGGCCTACAGGGAGGAGGTGAGGGCCCTCGAAGTGTGGTGTCAGGAAAATAACCTCACACTCAACGTCATCAAAACAAAGGAGATGAACATGGACTTCAGGAAACCACACCCCCCTACCCACATCGATGGGACAGTAGTGGAGAAGGTGGAAAGTTTTAAGTTCCTCGGCGTACACATCACGGATAAACTGAAATGGTCCACCCACACAGACAGTGTGGTGAAGAAGGCGCAGCAGCAGCAGCGATGATGAAGGACAACAACCAACGAGCCACTGCCTGTTCACCCCACTATCTTCCAGAAGGCGAGGTCAGTACAGGTGCATCAAAGCTGGGACCGAGAGACTGAAAAACAGCTTCTATCTCAATGCCATCAGACTGTTAAACAGCCATCACTAACATTGAGCGGCTGTTGCCAACATACAGACTCAAATCTCTAGCCACTTTAATAATTGGATGTAATAAATGTATCACTAATAAATGTATCAGTAAACAATGCCATCGCTCATCCATTTATTTATAGGTACGTATTCTAATTCAAGCCTTTACACTTGTGGTGTAAGGTAGTTGTGAAATTGTTAGATTACTTGTTATATATTACTGCATTGTCGGAACAAGAAGCACAAGCATTTCGCTACACTCTCGTTAACATCTGCTAACCATGTGTATGTAACCAATACAATGTGATTTGATTTGGTTTGATGGACAGAGAACAGGTGTTAGTGTATGTGTGTGTGTGCGCATACATTTGTGTGTGTGTGTGTGTGTACCTACTGTAAGTTGGCATCTGTGCGTTAAGATGATAGATGTAGTCTGATACGGTGTTGTCATCAAACACTGAAGAGTACTTCTGTTTAAAATCTGAGGATGGGGAGGAATGGAGGAAAGGATGGAGAGAGAGGATGGGGAGGAATGGAGGAAAGGATGGAGAGAGAGGATGGGGAGGAACGGAGGAAGGGATGGAGAGAGAGGATGGGGAGGAATGGAGGAAAGGATGGAGAGAGAGGATGGGGAGGAATGGAGGAAAGGATGGAGAGAGAGGATGGGGAGGAATGGAGGAAAGGATGGAAAGAGAGGATGGGGAGGAATGGAGGAAGGGATGGAGAGAGAGGATGGGGAGGAATTGATGAAGGGATGGAGAGGAATGGAGGAAATGATGGAAAGAGAGGATGGGGGAGAAATATGTTATATTGACACCTTTGGTTTAGAAACATCTGGCAATTATTTCCAGTGTGTGTGTGTGTGTGTGTTTGTGTGTGTGTGCATGCATGTAGTGTATGCGATGTGTGTGTAGTACACGTGCTTGCGGTGTGTGTGTGTGTATATCGAACCCAGTGGTCCGGCCAGTCTAAGTCCAGCCAGGGGGTTGAAGGGACTCATGACAGCCCCCATGGCTCTGATCCACACTGGGATAGACTTCTGATCTAGATTCTCTGGATGGGCCGGGATCCCCCAGGGCTCCAACAGGATCAAGTGCTTTACCCTATAAACACACACAGTGTGAACACGTGTATGAACACACACACACACCCACACACACTACCTCTCCTCGCTCTCCTCTCTCTCACCTGTGTGGGTATGTAAGTGTGTAAGCAGCAGCCAGGTATCCTCCCAGGTTGTGTCCCAGCAGGACTATCTCCTCCAGGCCCACCCTGTCCCTCCACTCCTCCAGGGCCCCTAGGAACTGCTCCTCTGCCCCTTGGGGTCCACACTGAACAGGGTCCGGCTGCTCTGTCCAACCCACAGCAGATTCACGGCATTCATGGCCCCACTGCCACACAGAGAGTCCAGGTTCTGGGCCCACAGACCCGCACCACCCCCAAACCCATGGAGCAGTACCAGGGGAGGACGGAGCTGGGCTGGAGAGAGGGCTGGGGATAAGAGGTATGGGGCTGAGGCAGGTGTGGGAGAGAGGAATGGGGCTGGTGCTGAGGCTAGGGGGGGGTTGACTGAGTCTGAGGCTGGGGCTGGGGTGGGAGAAAGAGATGTATCTTGATGTGAGAGTTGAAGGCTAAGGTCCAGAGATGGTTGTCGTTTGATATCTGGACATGCTGCCGGGAGATTGGTGTCTTCACAGGTGAGAGAAGAGACAGGGATGGAGGAGAAGGACGGAGGGAACAGGGAGGGAGATTGTGAAAAGAGAGGAGAGGAGATGTGTAAGTATGATAGTTAGGAGGGGAAACACACACACATTGAGCATTTTGTCTTCTGCGTCCTTCAGCTGAGAGAGGGAGGTGGGATACCAGGATGGAAGCCAACTGGAGATCCACCCAGACCTGCACAAACACACACACACAATTGCGTAAATGATCCCGCTGATGTTCTTGAAGAAAGCTCAATAAGTGAACCTTGAACACTAGCTCTGACCAACTATCACTGAGTCAGACTTAACAAACAAGATAGCCTTATAGCAAACTCCTAAAATAATGTCCTCTGCAATTTTCCCTCTAAGCTGCGCACGTGCATACGCATACAGTTCCCACGTGCATACAGTTCCCACGCGCATACAGTTACCACACGCATACAGTTCCCACGCGCATACAGTTCCCACGTGCATACAGTTCCCACGTGCATACAGTTCCCACGCGCATACAGTTCCCACGTGCATACAGTTCCCACGTGCATACAGTTCCCACGTGCATACAGTTCCCACGTGCATGCAGTTCCCACGTGCATGCAGTTCCCACGTGCATGCAGTTCCCACGCACATACAGTTCCCACGTGCATACAGTTCCCACGTGCATGCAGTTCCCACGTGCATACAGTTCCCACGTGCATACAGTTCCCACGTGCATACAGTTCCCACGTGCATGCAGTTCCCACGTGCATACAGTTCCCACGTGCATACAGTTCCCCCGTGCATACAGTTCCCACGTGCATACAGTTCCCACGTGCATACAGTTCCCACGTGCGTACAGTTCCCACGTGCATACAGTTCCCACGCACATACAGTTCCCACGTGCATACAGTTCCCACGTGCATACAGTTCCCACGTGCATGCAGTTCCCACTGACCAAGCAGAGAAGCATGACATTGAACTTCACTCACCTTTCTTGAGTTTTCCCCTTTAGTTAAAACTGTTAATGTTTCACTCTACTGTGGGAATTGTGATCGAATCAACGCAATGTTAGCCACTTTCAACATAACATACCGAAACAAATGAACTATGCAAGACTTAGTATGCAAAACTAACTGCAAGATATTTTCTTGTGGGCAGAGCGCATTGCAGTAGGATTGTATTGCATTGAGAGGCACACTCAGGCCCATACTCTACACAGACCAGTGCACCATAACCAATCAGAGCTGCAGTAGGCCTATATGCAAACAGACATCGCCATATATGGATCTGTGCCATTCACTCTGAACTGGACTGTGTATAGGCTACAGTATGCCCATTTGCGAGTAGATGTGTTTGTTCTGAGATCAAAGCTAGAGCTATATAGGTTTATTTATTTCTTAAAGGTGCAGTGTTGTATTTTGAGACGGTCTTGAATAAGCTAAGTAGCCAATAGGCAGAGAGTAGCTTAATTTGTCTGATTCTCTGTAATAATGGCAGGACCACTTGTGATAAACAGGTTAATGTTAAGCCCTAAATGTTTTTTTTCAAAAGTCTTACATTGAACTCCACACATTGGCTGCTGCTGTAGGGTTCATTATATAACAGCTATTTGCATGTTAAATATTATAGGACACATTATTCTCCATTGTTTTTGACGGAAGGCCACTCTGGCAGGCCGACATTATGCCACAGTAGCCTACTTACAGTGCCTTGCGAAAGTATTCGGCCCCCTTGAACTTTGCGACCTTTTGCCACATTTCAGGCTTCAAACATAAAGATATAAAACTGTATTTTTTTGTGAAGAATCAACAACAAGTGGGACACAGTCATGAAGTGGACGAACATTTATTGAATATTTCAAACTTTTTTAACAAATCAAAAACTGAAAAATTGGGCGTGCAAAATTATTCAGCCCCTTTACTTTCAGTGCAGCAAACTCTCTCCAGAAGTTCAGTGAGGATCTCTGAATGATCCAATGTTGACCTAAATGACTAATGATGATAAATACAATCCACCTGTGTGTAATCAAGTCTCCGTATAAATGCACCTGCACTGTGATAGTCTCAGAGGTCCGTTAAAAGCGCAGAAAGCATCATGAAGAACAAGGAACACACCAGGCAGGTCCGAGATACTGTTGTGAAGAAGTTTAAAGACGGATTTGGATACAAAAAGATTTCCCAAGCTTTAAACATCCCAAGGAGCACTGTGCAAGCGATAATATTGAAATGGAAGGAGTATCAGACCACTGCAAATCTACCAAGACCTGGCCGTCCCTCTAAACTTTCAGCTCATACAAGGAGAAGGCTGATCAGAGATGCAGCCAAGAGGCCCATGATTCCTCTGGATGAACTGCAGAGATCTACAGCTGAGGTGGGAGACTCTGTCCATAGGACAACAATCAGTCGTATATTGCAAAAATCTGGCCTTTATGGAAGAGTGGCAAGAAGAAAGCCATTTCTTAAAGATATCCATAAAAAGTGTTGTTTAAAGTTTGCCACAAGCCACCTGGGAGACACACCAAACATGTGGAAGAAGGTGCTCTGGTCAGATGAAACCAAAATTGAACTTTTTGGCAACAATGCAAAATGTTATGTTTGGCGTAAAAGCAACACAGCTCATCACCCTGAACACAACATCCCCACTGTCAAACATGGTGGTGGCAGCATCATGGTTTGGGCCTGCTTTTCTTCAGCAGGGACATGGAAGATGGTTAAAATTGATGGGAAGATGGATGGAGCCAAATACAGGACCATTCTGGAAGAAAACCTGATGGAGTCTGCAAAAGACCTGAGACTGGGACGGAGATTTGTCTTCCAACAAGACAATGATCCAAAACATAAAGCAAAATCTACAATGGAATCGTTAAAAAATAAACATATCCAGGTGTTAGAATGGCCAAGTCAAAGTCCAGACCTGAATCCAATCGAGAATCTGTGGAAAGAACTGAAAACTGCTGTTCACAAATGCTCTCCATCCAACCTCACTGAGCTCAAGCTGTTTTGCAAGGAGGAATGGGAAAAAATGTCAGTCTCTCGATGTGCAAAACTGATAGAGACATACCCCAAGCGACTTACAGCTGTAATCGCAGCAAAAGGTGGCGCTACAAAGTATTAACTTAAGGGGGCTGAATAATTTTGCACGCCCAATTTTTCAGTTTTTGATTTGTTAAAAAAGTTTGAAATATCCAATAAATGTCGTTCCACTTCATGATTGTGTCCCACTTGTTGTTGATTCTTCACAAAAAATACAGTTTTATATCTTTATGTTTGAAGCCTGAAATGTGGAAAAAGGTCGCAAAGTTCAAGGGGGCCGAATACTTTGGCAAGGCACTGTACTTAAAGTGAGCACAGCCTCAGTGTTCACAGTAAATGTTTCCTGGAAGTTGCACAGTTTGTGCTCAGCAGATTTGCTCAGTGCTGATGTTCTTTTGTTGGACCATTGGTCCTCTGTCTACAGTAGTCTAGCTATTTAAATAGTACATGTTTCATTTAAATTAAACGAAGAAAAAACTACATTCCAACCAATGTGCGACAAGGTGTCCCTCTGGTTAAATAGTCAAATATGGTAGGCTACTAATCAGTGTAAAAAAAAAATATATATTTTTTTGAAATATTCCATGAAACTGTATTTCTCTTTATTTTAATTATCAAGTTTAAATAACGTTCTGAATGTCACAAAGTTATGTGGCTGGCTACTAGGATGACTGGTGGCTGTGTCTTCATAGTGATATTGAAGGTTGAATAATCTTATCTTCACTGAGTTGTCATTCTGTAATAAACACTGTAACTACAGTCAAAGGTCCAAGTGACGTAGCGGCATCAAGTTCACAGGAAAGAATATTTTACTTTTGGCATATCATTTTATAAAATTTTAAAAAACTCACAACTTTGTCACAAAGTTTCATTTCCGTGAATGAAAGGGTTTCATGGAGAGGGGAGGATAGCCTTCCCAGAAGTTGGACTTTTCGGAGAAACTTGCCAACACTGCGTACCACACGAATGAGGGAAATCGAGAGTATAGTATTTTCCATGGATGTTAGCTTTGTCTTAACAAATAGGTGAGAGTCCCATTTGAAAAACAGTTTTCACATTATATACAGTGCATTCGGGAAAGTCTTCCCCTTTTCCACATTTTGTTATGTTACAACCTTATTCTAAAATGGATTAGATACATTTTTGTTCCTCATCAATCTACACACAATACCCCATAATGAAAAATCAAAAACAGGTTTTTAGAAATGTTTGCAAATGTATTAAAATATAAAACAGAAATACAAAATATTCATGAGAATTCAGACCCTTTGCTATGAGACTCAAAATGGAGTTCAGGTGCATCCTGTTTCCATTGATCATCCTTGAGATGTTTCTACAACTTGATTGGAGTCCACCTGTGGTAAATTCAATTGATTGGACATGATTTTGGAAAGATACACACCTATCTATTTAAGGTCCCACATTTGACAGTGCATGTCAGAGCAAAAACCAAGCCATGAGGTCAAAGGAATTGTTCATAGAGCTCCAAGACAGGATTGTGTCGAGGCACTGATCTGGAGAAGGGTACTGTGATGGACATTTTTATAATGTGAAGAGACAGCCTTGAAAATGTTAATCTTGTCTTAGTGTGATAAATACTCCTTGGTTCCTGCCTGTGCTTGGTAAAGATAGGAGGGGGTGCGACATGACCCCCTCCTTAGGACCATCTGGCAGAACGCCCAGAATATGTTCTACAAGTTAAGATAGGAGACGGTGCCAGACACATGCAGAAACCAACCCTATGAACTATGCCTATGCAAAGTGTCTTTAACCAGTCTTTAACCAGTATATAAGGGATAACAGGACTGCCCCAGGTAGAGCTCCTGATCGACATGTGTACTTGGTGCATTGAGTTGGTTTGAACCTCTCCAGTGCGCTGATAATAAATCATACTTTTTTAAATATTGACTTCGAATGTCCCTGTGTAGAATATCCACAGCAGTACCATAAATGTCTGCAGCATTGAAGGTTCCCAATAACACAGTGGTGCCCAGTTTGGAACCACCAGGAGTCTTCCTAGATCTGGCCGCCCGGCAAAATTGAGCAATCAGGGGAGAAGGGCCTTGGTCAGGGAGGTGACAAAGAACCCGATGGTCACGCTGACAGAGCTTCAGAGTACCTCTGTAGAGATGGGAGAACCTTCCAGAAGGACAACCTGCAGCACTCCACAAATCAGGCCTTTATGGTCGAGTGGCCAGACGGAAGCCACTCCTCAGTAAAAGGCACGTAACAGCCTGCTTGGAGTTTGCCGAAAAGCACCTAAAGGAATCTCAGACCATGAGAAACAGGTTTCTTTGATGACTTTTTCAAACTCAATGAGTTTTGCACGTGGATTTAATATCATTACATAGATTTTGTGAAGCTGAAATGATGTGGAAATAACATTGATTAAATGGATTGTAAGAGCTTACTAACAGTCATGTCCCCTTAACACACCTTACATAAGGTAATATAGCAACACTTAATTATTTCAAGAGTGCATTATGTTTTGTTATGAGTGAGGGAGCCTAATAAATTACACGCATACTGTTCTTCAGTAAGGAAGCAGGACAGGGGCTGGGATAAAGGGATCACGGACACAACAACAACACACTTTCTGCATCCTTGAGTTTCTCCAGTCTCCATTGTGGATCATCCACTCCAGCAGAGAGCAGCTTCACCCCTGAGTCTCCTGGGTAATTGTAGCTCAGGTCCAGCTCTCTCAGGTGTGAAGAGTTTGAGAGCTGAGGCCAAAGAAGCACATCCTTCCTCTGTGACCAGACAACCTGACAGCTTGCAGAGAGTTTATCATGATTTCATTAACACTACTGCTACCCATTATACACATGTAACTCCTTGGCTGTACAGGTTTACACTTGACATTTAAATGAATTCAAATAAAAAATAATTATTGAACGTTTATACACATATTCATATAAAACCATTTTTATGTTAATTGAATAAGCAATTCATGTCTATACTCAGGTTTCCGTCATTTTGTTGAAAGATTTTCATGTAAATATTCTAATATTCTCACACATAAAATATGCAAATTTAATCAGCAGTGGTCTGTTTCCATCAAACTGGCTTCTTGCAAATAAAAAGCGCTTTGTCTAATAACTTAGAATTTATTGAATACAATTTGTTAAATACGATGCGTTTCCATCCCATTTTGAATTCTGTCGATGATTTTGGCACAAAAAGTCTGCAATAAACAGCAAATGTGCCCACTCTGGTCTTGGCATGTGCACTGTAGCCACAAGCTCACAGATATAGCACATGGAGTGTTGAGGCCTAAGCTTCATGACATGGATAAGAGCAAGATCATTTTCATTTGTCAATTGAATGCTAAGCACTGATCATCATGTCACCAGCATAAATTAGGAACCTCCATATTTATTGTAAATGAGCATCAAGCTCATCATCACTGTGCACTTTCACCACCCTGTGAAGTTTATTATTTAATCTGCAGCTGAATAAACTATTCAGTGTGCATGCTCTGATCTGTTTCACCTGTCTTTGTGATTGTCTCCACCCCCTCCAGGTGTCGCCCATCTTCCCCATTTCCCCTGTGTATTTATACCTGTGTTGTCTGTTGGTCTGTTGCCTGTATGTACATATTCTTTATCCCCTTACACTGTGTATAAGACAGTAGTTTGGAATTGTTAGTCAGATTACTTGTTGGTTATCACTGCATTGTCGGTACTAGAAGCACAAGCATTTCGCTACACTCGCATTAACATCTGCTAACCATGTGTATGTGACAAATAAAATTTGATTTGATGCCAGTTCATCTTGTTTGTCAAGTCAACCAGCATTTTTGTTCTCAGCTCTTGCTGTTCCAGTCTCTCTTTTTCTTGCCCCCCCCTGGTTTTGACGCTTGCCTGACCACTCTGCCTGACCACTCTGCCTGACCACTCTGCCTGACCACTCTGCCTGACCACTCTGCCTGACCACTCTGCCTGTCCACTCTGCCTGACCACTCTGCCTGACCACTCTGCCTGACCACTCTGCTTGGCCACTCTGCCTGACCACTCTGCCTGACCACTCTGCCTGACCCTGAGCCTGCTGACCTGTACCTTTGCTTACACTGAGCCTGCCTGCCTTCTGGTACCGTTGCCCCACTTCTGGTTTACTGACCCCTGCCTGCCTTGACCTGTCTCGACTGCCCCTGTTGGATTATTAAACCATTGTCAACTCGTTTACGGACAATTATACTGTTTCAATCTGGCCTGTTTTTTCTATCCAACATGTAATTTATTCACATAAAAATGGCTGGAAACATTGTTTATTTTTTATTTTTTTCTCTCATTATGTAGTTTGTCAACTTCTAAGTAACCTCAGGGTTTACAGTGTGGAATAGCAACCTCGGGGACTCCAGTTTACAGTGTGGAATAGTAACCTCAGGGATTACAATGTAGAATAGCAACCTCAGGGTTTACAGTGTAGAATAGTAACCTCAGGGTATACAGTGTAGAATAGCAACCTCAGGGTTTACAGTGTGGAATAATAACCTCAGGGTTTACACTGTGGAATAGTAACCTCTGGGTTTACAGGGGGGAATAGTAACCTCGGGGTTTACACTGTGGAATAGTAACCTCGGGGTTTACAGGGGGGAATAGTAACCTCGGGGTTTACAGTGTGGAATAGTAACCTCAGGGTTTACAGGGGGGATAGTAACCTCGGGGTTTAAAGGGGGGATTAGTAACCTCAGGGTTTACAGGGGGGATTAGTAACCTCAGGGTTTACACTGTGGAATAGTAACCTCAGGGTTTACAGTGTGGGTGGAATAGCAACCTCAGGGACTCCAGTTTACAGTGTGGAATAGTAACCTCAGGGTTTACAGTGTGGAATAGCAACCTCAGGGTTTACAGTGTGGGTGGAATAGCAACCTCAGGGACTCCAGTTTACACTGTGGAATAGTAACCTCTGGGTTTACACTGTGGAATAGTAACCTCTGGGTTTACACTGTGGAATATTAACCTCAGGATTTACAGTGTGGAATAGTAACCTCAGGGTTTACAGTGTGGAATAGTAACCTCAGGGTTTACAGTGTGGAATAGCAACCTCAGGGACTCCAGTTAACAGTGTGGAATAACAACCTCAGGTACTCCAGTTTACAGTGTGGAATAGTAACCTCAGGCTTTACAGTGTGGAATAGCAACCTCAGGGTTTACAGTGTGGAATAGTAACCTCAGGGTTTACAGTGTGGAATAGTAACCTCATGGTTTACAGTGTGGAATAGTAACCTCAGGCTTTATAGTGTGGAATAGTAACCTCAGGGTTTACAGTGTGGAATAGTAACCTCAGGCTTTACAGTGTGGAATAGCAACCTCAGGGTTTACAGTGTGGAATAGTAACCTCAGGGTTTACAGTGTGGAATAGTAACCTCATGGTTTACAGTGTGGAATAGTAACCTCAGGCTTTACAGTGTGGAATAGTAACCTCAGGGTTTACAGTGTGGAATAGTAACCTCGGGGTTTACAGTGTGGAATAGTAACCTCAGGGTTTACAGTGTGGAATAGTATCCTCGGGGTTTACAGTGTGGAATAGTAACCTCAGGCTTTACAGTGTGGAATAGTAACCTTGGGGTTTACACTGTGGAATAGTAACCTCTGGGTTTACAGTGTGGAATAGTAACCTCAGGGTTTACAGTGTGGAATAGTAACCTCAGGGTTTACAGTGTGGAATAGTAACCTCAGGGTTTACACTGTGGAATAGTAACCTCAGGGTTTACACTGTGGAATAGTATTCTCTGGGTTTACACTGTGGAATAGTAACCTCTGGGTTTACACTGTGGAATAGTAACCTCGGGGTTTACAGTGTGGAATAGTAACCTCAGGGTTTACAGTGTGGAATAGTAACCTCAGGGTTTACAGTGTGGAATAGTAACCTCAGGGTTTACAGTGTGGAATTAGCAACCTCAGGGTTTACAGTGTGGAATAGTAACCTAAGGGGTTACAGTGTGGAATAGCAACCTCGGGGTTTACAGCGTGGAATAGCAACCTTAGGGACTCCAGTTTACAGTGTGGAATAGCAACCTCAGGGACTCCAGTTTACAGTGTGGAATAGCAACCTCAGGGTTTACAGTGTGGAATAGCAACCTCAGGGTTTACAGTGTGGAATAGTAACCTCAGGGACTCCAGTTTACAGTGTGGAATAGTAACCTCAGGGACTCCAGTTTACAGTGTGGAATAGTAACCTCAGGCTTTACAGTGTGGAATAGTAACCTCAGGGTTTACAGTGTGGAATAGTAACCTCAGGCTTTACAGTGTGGAATAGTAACCTCAGGGTTTACAGTGTGGAATAGCAACCTCGGGGTTTACAGTGTGGAATAGCAACCTCGGGGACTCCAGTTTACAGTGTGGAATGGCAACCTCAGGGACTCCAGTTTACAGTGTCGAATAGTAACCTCAGGGACTCCAGTTTACAGTGTGGACTCCCCAGTCCAGCAGCCAGCAGCTTCACTCCTGCATCTTGCAGGTCTCTCAATGTCCAGTTCTCTTAAGTGTGAGGAGTTTGAGTTGAGAACTTAGGTGAGCGCTACACCACATCTCTCTGTGAGGCTACATTGGTTCAACCTATAAGACATACATAAGCCAAGCTTATCAATTAACATGTCATTTATATTAACATATAATTGTATACATTTAGTAATACAAATGAATGGTTTCTACTGATCTTTGTCATATGTCTTTGTTAGGTATTGATTAACTTCAGAGCTGTTCTGGAGACATTGACTACTGGCAGCAGCCTCTCCTCTGATCTGGAGCATTGAACATATTCTAGCTCCTTCTTTGAAGTTAGCAACACAAAGACCAGAGCTGAACATTGTGCAGGGAAGAGTTCTCCAAGACTTCCTGACCTCAGGAACATCCTCCACTAGAGTGTAACAGATTGATGCACCTCTCTGGAGAGTGATTCTCCCTGATCTTTTTCTTGATGTACTTGACTGTTACCTAATTTCTCTGTTTCCTGTTTGTGTCAGTAGCCCTCGTAGAAGAGTCTGATTGGACTCCTGAGAGAAGCCCAGAAGGAAGCGGAGGAACAGATCCAGGTGTCCATTCTCTAAGGCCTTGGGTGTCCAAAACTGATAGAGACATACCCCAAGCGACTTACAGCTGTAATCGCAGCAAAAGGTGGCACTACAAAGTATTAACTTAAGGGGGCTGAATAATTTTGCACGCCCAATTTTTCAGTTTTTGATTTGTTAAATATCTAATAAATGTCGTTCCACTTCATGATTGTGTCCCACTTGTTGTTGATTCTTCACAAAAAAATACAGTTTTATATCTTTATGTTTGAAGCCTGAAATGTGGCAAAAGGTCACAAAGTTCAAGGGGGCCGAATACTTTCGCAAGGCACTGTATATCAAATCAAATCAAATCAAATTTATTTATATAGCCCTTCGTACATCAGCTGATATCTCAAAGTGCTGTACAGAAACCCAGCCTAAAACCCCAAACAGCAAACAATGCAGGTGTAAAAGCACGGTGGCTAGGAAAAACTCCCTAGAAAGGCCAAAACCTAGGAAGAAACCTAGAGAGGAACCGGGCTATGTGGGGTGGCCAGTCCTCTTCTGGCTGTGCCGGGTAGAGATTATAACAGAACATGACCAAGATGTTCAAATGTTCATAAATGACCAGCATGGTCAAATAATAATAAGGCAGAACAGTTGAAACTGGAGCAGCAGCACAGTCAGGTGGACTGGGGACAGCAAGGAGCCATCATGTCAGGTAGTCCTGGGGCACGGTCCTAGGGCTCAGGTCCTCCGAGAGAGAGAAAGAAAGAGAGAATTAGAGAGAGCATATGTGGGGTGGCCAGTCCTCTTCTGGCTGTGCCGGGTGGAGATTATAACAGAACGTGGCCAAGATGTTCAAATGTTCATAAATGACCAGCATGGTTGAATAATAGTAAGGCAGAACAGTTGAAACTGGAGCAGGAGCATGGCCAGGTGGACTGGGGACAGCAAGGAGTCCTCATGTCAGGTAGTCCTGGGACATGGTCCTAGGGCCCAGGCCAGTTGAAACTGGAGCAGCAGCATGGCCAGGTGGACTGGGGACAGCAAGGAGTCATCATGTCAGGTAGTCCTGGGGCATGGTCCTAGGGCTCAGGTCCTACGAGAGAGAGAAAGAAAGAGAGAAGGAGAGAATTAGAGAACGCACACTTAGATTCACACAGGACACCGAATAGGACAGGAGAAGTACTCCAGATAAACAAACTGACCCTAGCCCCCGACACATAAACTACTGCAGCATAAATACTGGAGGCTGAGACAGGAGGGGTCAGGAGACACTGTGGCCCCATCCGAGGACACCCCCGGACAGGGCCAAACAGGAAGGATATAACCCCACCCACTTTGCCAAAGCACAGCCCCCACACCACTAGAGGGAAGTCTTCAACCACCAACTTACCATCCTGAGACAAGGCTGAGTATAGCCCACAAAGATCTCCGACACGGTACAACCCAAGGGGGGAACCCAGACAGGCCGACCACAACAGTGAATCAACCCACCCAGGTGACGCACCCCCCAGGGACGGCACGAGAGAGCCCCAGCAAGCCAGTGACTCAGCCCCCGTAACAGGGTTAGAGGCAGAGAATCCCAGTGGAAAGAGGGGAACCGGCCAGGCAGAGACAGCAAGGGCGGTTCGTTGCTCCAGAGCCTTTCCGTTCACCTTCCCACTCCTGGGCCAGACTACACTCAATCATATGACCCACTGAAGAGATGAGTCTTCAGTAAAGACTTAAAGGTTGAGACCGAGTTTGCGTCTCTGACATGGGTAGGCAGACCGTTCCATAAAAATGGAGCTCTATAGGAGAAAGCCCTGCCTCCAGCTGTTTGCTTAGAAATTCTAGGGACAATTAGGAGGCCTGCGTCTTGTGACCGTAGCGTACGTGTAGGTATGTATGGCAGGACCAAATCAGAGAGGTAAGTAGGAGCAAGCCCATGTAATGCTTTGTAGGTTAGCAGTAAAACCTTGAAATCAGCCCTTGCTTTGACAGGAAGCCAGTGTAGAGAGGCTAGCACTGGAGTAATATGATCAAATTTTTTGGTTCTAGTCAGGATTCTAGCAGCCGTATTTAGCACTAACTGAAGTTTAATTAGTGCTTTATCCGGGTAGCCAGAAAATAGAGCATTGCAGTAGTCTAACCTAGAAGTGACAAAAGCATGGATTAATTTTTCTGCATCATTTTTGGACAGAAAGTTTCTGATTTTTGCAATGTTACGTAGATGGAAAAAAGCTGTCCTCGAAATGGTCTTGATATGTTCTTCAAAAGAGAGATCAGGGTCCAGAGTAACGCCGAGGTCCTTCACAGTTTTATTTGAGACGACTGTACAACCATTAAGATTAATTGTCAGATTCAACAGAAGATCTCTTTGTTTCTTGGGACCTAGAACAAGCATCTCTGTTTTGTCCGAGTTTAATAGTAGAAAGTTTGCAGCCATCCACTTCCTTATGTCTGAAACACATGCTTCTAGCGAGGGCAATTTTGGGGCTTCACCATGTTTCATTGAAATATATTGCACATCCTTTAGTTTGTCCATTTTCATCTCACACGATTTTTGTTCATCTTTAGAATTTCAATAGCTCCTTGGTCATGTGACCTACTGACCTCAAACAAGGTTCAGAATGTACACTCAAGTGGGCCTACACATTGCACACTCTTTTATCTGTCCATTTTCTCACATGAATTTGCCTGTTCTGCCCCCCTGAAGGACAGTGTCACTCACACAACTATTCACTTGGGCCTTCTCCCTGGGGCCTTCCTGACCTCCAGGCAGGGAACCATTGACCTGGTGACCTCTGACTTCTGGCCTCTACAGTCGTGGCCAAAAGTTTTGAGATTGACACAAATATTAATTTTCAAAGTCTGCTGCCTCAGTTCGTATGATGGCAATTTGCATATACTCCAGAATATTATGAAGACTGATCAGATGAATTGCAATTAATTGCAAAGTCCCTATTTGCCATGCAAATTAACTGAATCCCCCCCCCAAAAAATTCCACTGCATTTCAGCCCTGCCACAAAAGGACTAGCTGACATGTCAGTGATTCTCTCATTAACACAGGTGTGAGGGTTGACGAGGACAAGGTTGGAGATCACTCTGTCATGATGATTGAGTTCGAATAAGAGACAGGAAGATTCAAAAGGAGGGTGGTGTTTGGAATCATTGTTATTCCTCTGTCAACCCTGGTTACCTGCAAGGAAACATGTGCTGTCATCATTGCTTTGCACAAAAAGGGTTTCACAGGCAAGGATATTGCTGCCAGTAAGATTACACCTCAATGAACCATTTATCGGATCATCAAGAACTTCAAGGAGAGCGGTTCAATTGTTGTGAAGAAGGCTTGAGGGCGCCCAAGAAAGTCCAGCAAGCGCCAGGACCTTCTCTTAAAGTTGATTCAGCTGCCGGTTCGGGGCACCACCAGTACAGAGCTTGCTCAGGAATGGCAGCAGGCAGGTGTAAGTGCATCTGCACGCACAGTGAGGCGAATTCTTTTGGAGGATGGCCTGGTGTCACAAAGGGCAGCAAAGAAGCCACTTCTCTCCAGGAAAAACATCAGGAACAGACTGATATTCTGCAAAAGGTACGGGGATTGGACTGCTGAGGACTGGGGTAAAGTATTTTTCTCTGATGAATCCCCTTTCTGATTGTTTGGGGCATCTGGAAAAAAAGCTTGTCCGGAGAAGACAAGGTGAGCGCTACCATCAGTCCTGTGTCATGCCAACAGTAAAGCATCCTGAGACCATTCATGTGTGGGGTTGCTTCTCAGCCAAGGGAGTATGCTCACTCACAATTTTGCCTAAGAACACAGCCATGAAAAAGGAATGGTACCAACACATCCTCCGAGAGCAACTTCTCCCAACCATCCAGGAACAGTTTGGTGACGAACAATGCCCTTTCCAGCATGATGGAGCACCTTGCCACAAGGCAAAAGTGATAACTAAGTGGCTCGGGGAACAAAACATCAATATTTTGGGTCCATGGCGAGGAAACTCCCCAGACCTTAATACCATTGTGAACTTGTGGTCAATCGTCAAGAGGCGGGTGGACAAAAAAATAACACAAATTCTGACAAACTCCAAGCATTGATTATGAAAGAATGGACTGCCATCAGTCAGGATGTGGCCCAGAAGTTAATTGACAGCATGACAGGGTGGATTGCAGAGGTCTTGAAAAAGAAGGGTCAACACTGTAAATATTGACTCTTTGCATCAATTTCATGTAATTGTCAATAAAAGCCTTTGACACTTATGAAATGCTTGTAACTATACTTCAGTATTCCATACTAACATCTGCCAAAAAATATCTAAAGACAATGAAGTAGCAAACTTTGTGAAAATTCATATTTGTGTCATTTTCAAAACTTTTGGCCACAACTGTAGGCCTACACTCCCTGCCCGCCTGCCTGCCTGCCGTCTCCCTGTGCCTGAGAGTGTATAGCTTACTCCCTGGAACTACAGACCTCCGGCCTCCACACTTACTCTCCCTACCCGGTCAACACCCGTCTCCCTTGGCCTTAGTAATTCCAGGGAGTAAGTTGTTCTCTAAGACGTCTATAGTCCCGCTGTCAGGAACCACGTGCTCCTCATAACCCGAAAAATGCTCTGTGCACCTGGGGGCAGCACTCACAGCCAGAGTGCTGCCTCCAGCCCCTGCCCCTGCTTGGCCTCCTCGTGCACCTGGTGACCCTTTGACTTCCACAGCGAGTCCCAACCTGACTCTCAGTCACACTGAAGGATGGGCCCGTGGGGATGGGCGACCACCACCTTGACCCCTACCTATCCAGAGCCCAATGTCAGTGTCTTACGCCTTCTACCAGCCTGCCTGGGCTCTCTTCCACCCTGTGTCTGGCCTCTGGCACCTGACCCTTCTGCGTGCACCTGGTAACCCGTAAGTAAAGATGGAGGATGGTGGAGGAAGACACCTTCCGTCCCCAAGAAAACTTGGATCGAGGGCTGAATTTCAATAAATTGCAGCGAGTGAGCTGCTCTGCTACGTAAGAAACCCTGACCCAGAATCAGGTTGTCTATGAGTGATTTAGCACCAGGTTCCCCACAAAAATGCAGCACGCATCAGGAGAGGGGCGGCAATTCATCCGGCCGCACCCCAATCCCTTCACGAACGGCTATCCCGGGCAGGCTATCCCAGGCCAACCGAAGATCTGCGGCGCTACGGTATCGTTACGTTTAGGGGGGATTCTGACTTAAAGGGGTTCAGTCATAATCCCACAGATGGTAACTTCGTACCATTGGCTCCTCAGCCAAGCACAGACACCAAATGTCTGAACCTGCGGTTCCTGTCGTACTGAGCAGGATTACTACAGGTGGGTACGCTCCTCTTGAATTTCATCAAGTTGACATTCAGTGATCCGTGCCCAGTGAGAACCTGGGGTTCTTCCGTCCATTTTATGTTCCACAGCAAATCAATGGGCATGGATGTTACTACCCACATCAGATATAGGCCTCCCTCCCCAGACAAACTGGAGATACCTCTCCACACTTCGTAGGCCATGAGCCAGATTCATGCAATGCCCTATCACTGTGGGGCCAATGGGTTTAGTCTCCTCCTCGAGTCTCGTGAGCGTAGAGGAGATCTCCTCACCTACAATGTGTGATGTCCCACACTCAGGCAAGCCTGAGCCCTGGTAGTGTCAGTTAATGGTAAGGCACATGCCATCTCCACTACATGCTCCAAGGAGTGTGGAGGACAGCTCACACATAGAATGTGTAGAGTCTCGCACCCTGGCGGACCTGAGACCAGGCAGTGTCCATAACCGCTAAGCACATTCCATCTCCATTTAGTGCTCCACTGTTAGCGGGTCCAGCCGAAGCCAGCGTTTGATTCCAACCTTTGTGGTTTTAGAGTTAGATAAGTATATGGGATACGCATGTTTAAACGCTTCACCACAGCCGCTCTGTGATCAGACTGATGCCAGCAGTACACTTTCATCAGCCGTCTCCCAGGACTTATCTCCCCCCTCCCAGCCAAAGCCAAGGATGCGTTTGAGCTATCAGTCTAAAATTGGCTTCCTGTCAAGGTCAGGATTTGTTTACAATAGCCCCGCAGCAAATCATTGAGTCTGGTGTAACCACCCTCACATTTTCATGCTTGACTGAAAGCCCCATATTTCTTCACATTGACATTCAGAACACTGGGCAGAAATCATTCAAATCAATCAACCCACCTTGCGCCTTCGCAATGCTTTGTTTTAATGAAACATTCAGATTCCCCTGGTCCACACCAGTTCTAAGTCAGCTGCTAGGTGCCGGCCGAGGCGACCCACTGAAGACCCCGTGCGAACGTAGCTGGGGAGCGTCCAAAGTCACCACCGCCAACCGCCGGAACCAACCACCCACCGGCCCGCCGACAGACACCACCCCGACAAACCCCCACACGCAGCCCCTTGCGAGACCACGCACGAGAGACTGTGAACTTCAACGAACTTCCACCGTGGCTCAAGCCCCACTGCTCCCCGAGCCGCGGCTCAAGCCCCACTGCTCCCCTAGCCGCGGCCCAAGTCCCACTGCTCCCCTAGCCGCGGCTCAAGCCCCCAAGCCCTTATCCCGAAGTTACGGGTCTGACTTGCCAACTTCCCTTACCTACATTGTTATAACATGCCAGAGGCTGTTCACCTTGGAGACCTGCTGCGGATATTGTTGCAATTATTTGACTGCAGCAGTCTTCACCTTTGCTTTTTTGATGTATCTGTGCAGGAGCGATCTGGGTCTCACAGCGTTTTAATTAATTAAATAATTAATTAATTTTAAACCTTTATTTAACTAGGCAAGTCAGTTAAGAACAAAATCTTATTTTCAATGACGGCCTATGAACAGTGGGTTAACTGCCTTGTTCAGGTCTTGTCAGCTTGGGGATTCGATCTTGCAACCTTACGGTTACTAGTCCAACGCTCTAACCACTAGGCTACCTGCCGCCCCAGTGTTCACCTCCTTTATTAGCAAAGGAGGTGAACACTTTGTGCAGGGTGACTGGATACAGGGCTACACCAGCAGGTGTGCTGAGCCCTGAGAACAGGTCTGAGCCAGAGAGGGCTTGCAGGACGTAGTACAGAGCAGACAGGAACTCCTGCACAGTGATGTGAATGAACTGGAAGATCTTGGACTGCTCGCTGCAGTCTAAAGAGAAAGAGCTCAAACCAGCCTAATTGAAGAGGAAGCGTCGCTCCAGCAGACCCTTGAAGGCCAGGGCTCCCAGGTCTCTGAGCATGGGCCGGAGCTCCTTTATGACCCACGGGGCCTCCTGGAGACAAGTTGGACCGCAGCACTTCTGACTGTGGCCCCATCCATGGAACACTAAGATGGACTTGAGGAAGAAGCAGTAGATTTCTGTAATGGTGATGCGCTTGGCGTCACTAATAAACATCATACTGGGAGAAATGGAGGAGGAGGATGTGCAGGGGGTTGGAATAGCTGTACAGGGCAGGGTGGTGGTGTCTTGGCTAAGGCAGTAGAGCGCACAATCATGCAGGGCAATAGCAATGATCATGCAGAAGGCTGGGATATGGCACATGCACTGGAGAGTCTGGCAGAAGGACACGTAGCCCCACATGGCATCGGCCACCGGGGGAGAGCTGCACTTCTGCTCAGAGTAGTGCCTCTGCTGGTCTGGGGAGAAGCTCAGGATGCTGTAGAGCTGGGTCACCAGTAGGGGTGGGACCTTGGAGAGGGCGTGTGGCCGCGAGGTCACCAGGGTGGAGACACTAGGAAGGAGCTGTCCCTTGATCATGTTCACCGCCATCTCCCCCATGTCCAGCTTCTGCTTTGGGTCCGAGCACTTGGGGGTCCTCTCAAAGTCAAGGGGGAAGCTCATTGAGCCCGTCCAAGATGAGCAGGATCTGGCCATGTTGGGAGTTGACAAATTTGTCCAGAACAGGTGTCTGTAGTGCGTTAGGAGAAGCTCCAGCAGGCTCTGAGGCTCACTGAGTAGATTGAGCTCTCTGAAGGATAGAGACAGGACTAGCTTCTGGGAGTCTGAGGCCCTGATCCAGACATGAACCAGTAGTCTCACTAAAGTGGTCTTCCCACTACCGGCCACCCCTGTCAGTAGAATCACGTCCTCTCCTGGAACAAACGGCTGACTCTGGTAGACAACTATAAAGTTACAGACCTGGTCATGGCTCCGGAACGCGTCTCCGACCATGGCTGCCTCATGCTGGTGGCACTGCAGGGGAACAGTGTAGCCCTCCCGCTTGGACAGTGTGACATCCATGAAGGAACCAGGGGTATCACCACTCTCTGAGCTAATACTAAGGTAATCAATGGGACTGTGCTGCTTCCCTAATATGTCCTTATTCTTGCTTAAGTGCACCTGCATGCTGTTTGGACCAAAGCCACTGCTGCTGGGTTCAGAGCCCTTAGGTGAGTTAGCTGCCACCATAGACTCAGACTCTTTGTTGGCTCTCTGTGACTGTAGTGCATGGAAGATTTGACAGGTCTCCACTCCTTGCCCATGAAGAACATCCAAGTCTGGTCTGTCCTGGTCGACCCTGGAAAACACAAAGAAACAAGGGCTGTAGCTTTAGTGGACGTTTACTTGGAACCACTTGTGTTTGTTGGTAACATTAAAAAAAAATATATATATATTTCACCTTTATTTAACCTGGTAGGCTAGTTGAGAACAAGTTCTAATTTGCAACTGCGACCTGGCCAAGATAAAGCATAGCAATGTGAACAGACAACCCAGAGTTACACATGGAGTAAACAATTAACAAGTCAATAACACAGTAGAAAAAAAGGGGAGTCTATATACATTGTGTGCAAAAGGCATGAGGAGGTAGGCGAATAATTACAATTTTGCAGATTAACACTGGAGTGATAAATGATCAGATGGTCATGTACAGGTAGAGATATTGGTGTGCAAAAGAGCAGAAAAGTAAATAAATAAAAACAGTATGGGGATGAGGTAGGTGAAAATGGGTGGGCTATTTACCAACAGACTATGTACAGCTGCAGCGATCGGTTAGCTGCTCAGATAGCAGATGTTTGAAGTTGGTGAGGGAGATAAAAGTCTCCAACTTCAGCGATTTCAGACGAAAGGCGGCCAAATGAGGTGTTGGCTTTAGGGATGATCAGTGAGATACACCTGCTGGAGCGTGTGCTACGGATGGGTGTTGCCATCGTGACCAGTGAACTGAGATAAGGCGGAGCTTTACCTAGCATGGACTTGTAGATGACCTGAAGCCAGTGGGTCTGGCGACGAATATGTAGCGAGGGCCAGCCGACTAGAGCATACAAGTCGCAGTGGTGGGTGGTATAAGGTGCTTTAGTGACAAAGCGGATGGCACTGTGATAAACTGCATCCAGTTTGCTGAGTAGAGTGTTGGAAGCAATTTTGTAGATGACATTGCCGAAGTCGAGGATCGGTAGGATAGTCAGTTTTACTAGGGTAAATTTGGCGGCGTGAGTGAAGGAGGCTTTGTTGCGGAATAGAAAGCAGACTCTTGATTTGATTTTCGATTGGAGATGTTTGATATGAGTCTGGAAGGAGAGTTTACAGTCTAGCCAGACACCTAGGTACTTATAGATGTCCACATATTCAAGGTCGGAACCATCCAGGGTGGTGATGCTAGTCGGGCATGCGGGTGCAGGCAGCGATCGGTTGAAAGGCATGCATTTGGTTTTACTAGCGTTTAAGAGCAGTTGGAGGCCACGGAAGGAGTGTTGTATGGCATTGAAGCTCGTTTGGAGGTTAGATAGCACAGTGTCCAAGGACGGGCCGGAAGTATATAGAATGGTGTCGTCTGCGTAGAGGTGGATCAGGGAATCGCCCGCAGCAAGAGCAACATCATTGATATATACAGAGAAAAGAGTCGGCCCGAGAATTGAACCCTGTGGCACCCCCATAGAGACTGCCAGAGGACCGGACAGCATGCCCTCCGATTTGACACACTAAACTCTGTCTGCAAAGTAATTGGTGAACCAGGCAAGGCAGTCATCCGAAAAACCGAGGCCACTGAGTCTGCCGATAAGAATATGGTGATTGACAGAGTCGAAAGCCTTGGCAAGGTCGATGAAGACGGCTGCACAGTATTGTCTTTTATCGATGGCGGTTATGATATCGTTTAGTACCTTGAGTGTGGTTGAGGTGCACCCGTGACCGGCTCGGAAACCAGATTGCACAGCGAAGAATGTACGGTGGGATTCGAGATGGTCAGTGACCTGTTTGTTGAATTGGCTTTCAAAGACCTTAGATAGGCAGGGCAGGATGGATATAGGTCTGTAACAGTTTGGGTCCAGGGTGTCTCCCCCTTTGAAGAGGGGGATGACTGCGGCAGCTTTCCCAATCCTTGGGGATCTCAGACGATATGAAAGAAAGGTTGAACAGGCTGGTAATAGGGGTTGCGACAATGGCGGCGGATAGTTTCAGAAATAGAGGGTCCAGATTGTCAAGCCCAGCTGATTTGTACGGGTCCAGGTTTTGCAGCTCTTTCAGAACATCTGCTATCTGGATTTGGGTAAAGGAGAACCTGGAGAGGCTTGGGCGAGGAGCTGCGGGGGGGGGGGGGGGGGCGGAGCTGTTGGCGAGGTTGGAGTAGCCAGGCGGAAGGCATGGCCAGCCGTTGAGAAATGCTTGTTGAAGTTTTCGATAATCATGGATTTATCGGTGGTGACCGTGTTACCTAGCCTCAGTGCAGTGGGCAGCTGGGAGGAGGTGCTCTTGTTCTCCATGGACTTCACAGTGTCCCAGAGTTTTGGAGTTGGAGCTACAGGATGCAAACTTCTGCCTGAAGAAGCTGGCCTTAGCTTTCCTGACTGACTGCGTGTATTGGTTCCTGACTTCCCTGAACAATTGCATATCGCGGGGACTATTCCATGCTATTGCAGTCCGCCACAGGATGTTTTTGTGCTGGTCGAGGGCAGTCAGGTCTGGAGTTCTTAGTTCTGCTTTTTCTGAACGGAGCATGCTTATCTAAAATGGTGAGGAAGTTACTTTTAAAGAATGACCAGGCATCCTCAACTGACGGGATGAGGTCAATGTCCTTCCAGGATACCCGGGCCAGGTCGATTAGAAAGGCCTGCTCACAGAAGTGTTTTAGGGAGCGTTTGACAGTGATGAGGGGTGGTCGTTTGACTGCGGCTCCGTAGCGGATACAGGCAATGAGGCAGTGATCGCTGAGATCCTGGTTGAAGACAGCGGAGGTGTATTTGGAGGGCCAGTTGGTCAGGATGACGTCTATGAGGGTGCCCTTGTTTACAGAGTTAGGGTTGTACCTGGTGGGTTCCTTGATGATTTGTGTGAGATTGAGGGCATCTAGCTTAGATTGTAGGACTGCCGTGGTGTTAAGCATATCCCAGTTTAGGTCACCTAACAGAACAAACTCTGAAGCTAGATGGGGGGCGATCAATTCACAAATGGTGTCCAGGGCACAGCTGGGAGCTGAGGGGGGTCGGTAGCAGGCGGCAACAGTGAGAGACATATTTCTGGAGAGAGTAATTTTCAAAATTAGTAGTTCGAACTGTTTGGGTATGGACCTGGAAAGTATGACATTACTTTGCAGGCTATCTCTGCAGTAGACTGCAACTCCTCCCCCTTTGGCAGTTCTATCTTGACGGAAGATGTTATAGTTGGGTATGGAAATCTCTGAATTTTTGGTGGCCTTCCTGAGCCAGGATTCAGACACGACAAGGACATCAGGGTTAGCAGAGTGTGCTAAAGCAGCGAGTAAAACAAACTTAGGGAGGAGGCTTCTGATGTTGACATGCATGAAACCAAGGCTTTTTCGATCACAGAAGTCAACAAATGAGGGTGCCTGGGGACATGCAGGGCCTGGGTTTACCTCCACATCACCCGCGGAACAGAGAAGGAGTAGTATGAGGGTGCGGCTAAAGGCTATCAAAACTGGTCGCCTAGAGCGTTGGGGACAGAGAATAAGAGGAGCAGGTTTCTGGGCATGGTAGAATATATTCAGGGCATAATGCGCAGACAGGGGTATGGTGGGGTGCGGGTACAGCGGAGGTAAGCCCAGGTACTGGGTGATGATGAGAGAGGTTGTATCTCTGGACATGCTAGTTGTAATGGGTGAGGTCACCGCATGTGTGGGAGGTGGGACGAAGGATGTATCAAGGGTATAAAGAGTGGAACTAGGGGCTCCATTGTGAACTAAAACAATGATAACTAACCTGAACAAAAGTATACAAGGCATATTGACATTTGAGAGAGACATACAGCGAGGCATACAGTAATCACAGGTGTTGAATTGGGAAAGCTAGCTAAAACAGTAGGTGAGACAACAACAGCTAATCAGCTAGCACAACAACAGCAGGTAAAATGGCGTTGACTAGGCAACGGGGCCGACAGATAAAACATAAACAAGCAGAATGGAGTACCGTGATTAATGGACAGTCCAGCGTGCGTCAGCTATGTAGCCAAGTGATCAGTGTCCAGGGGGCAGCGGTGGATGGGGCAGGGAAGCTGGACTGGCGAGTGTTATCCAGGATTTTAAAAAATAACAATGACTAAATAGCTTGTAGCTAGTTAGCTGGTTAGCTTCTGGAAGTTCTTGAGTGTGTTCTAAAAATTAAAAATAATAGCGATTCTGTATCACATTGGGTGAGGCAGTTTACCGGAAGGTATAAACAAATTAAAAATCGAAAAGAGATAGAAAGTAAATATGGGTCCAATGAGTGTTTGGGACGCGGCAATTCAGACGGTTAGCAGGCCTGTGCTAACAAGCTAACAGTTAGGGCCGGGGCTAAACAAGGTAGCAGTTAGCGGACCGGGGCTAAACAAGCTAGCAGTTAGCAGGCCGAATTAGCAAGCAAGGGGATAGCAAGGGTTAGAGAGTTAGCCTTTGGGGGACGTCGCTTATTCCTCTTCATGGGGTGACATCAATAGACCGGTCGTGGGTCCGGGTATTGTAGCCCAGGAGTATGCTACGGTGGTAGCACAGGGGCTCTGGCCGGGCTAGCTTCAAGCTAAGTGGGTGGAAACGCTAGCCAGGAGTAATCATCCGGGGTTGCGGTTTAGCTAGATAGCTAGTTGTGAAGATCCAGCTGAAAAATGTTCTGTTTGCGGTGGGAATCCGGGGATAAAAAATAAATAGGTCCGTTATGCTCTGGAGTCGCGTTGTTCGAACTGGCGAGAGCTTTCCGGGCTAAAGATTAGCTGATGACCGGTTAGCTGAAGACCGCTAGCATAGCTGGTAGTTAGCTGGCTAGCTTCAGTTAAGGGGTTCTGGTTCCGAAGTAAATATAAATACTTTAGGAAAAATAGCTACATTGGGTGAGGCGGGTTGCAGGAGAGTATTTGGAAGCTGAGGTTTAGCAAAATGTTTTAAAAGATATGCGAAGAAAAATCTGTAAAAAACAACAAAAAAACGATATATACAAGGGACACGACACGACAGGACGTCTTACTGCTACGCCATCTTGGTTCTGTGCATGGCCCAATAGAAGAAATGCATGGCCCAATAGAAGAAAATTAATCAATATAGACAGTGTTGATAACTCACTAACCAGTGCCCTAATTTCGTACCTTTGTCCAGTAGTAATGTTTCCAACTCAGAGGATTGGATGATCCATAGACCAGAGTCACTTGTCTATTGAAAAAAGCAACAAGTGACAATGACTGAATTGAGACATTTTCATGCCCCATCTTTGTTTTAGTAGTCTCTTTCTCTGAAAATTACAGGTGAATCCATAGACTGGTGACTCTTCATGGACACACAGCTGGGAACAGGTGACTCTGATCTCTCCTGATGAACTCTGGACAAACACAGAGACAATACATATTTATGTCAACCTTAAGTAGATGTTGTGGTGTCACTGAGCATACAATCTTTACACTTTATTTTTTTCACTAATTATTTTATAAGTTTCTAATTGGAGAATGACATGCATACCTAACCAATTACACTAGTTATGTCGAGGATCTTGATGCTCGCTTACTGTAGTTTAGTAGAAGAGTCTCCACCTTTGAACATGATTGGATGATTTATAGACTGGCCACTCTTCACGGACACACAGCTGTGTGCAGGTGAGACTGGTCTCTTCTGATGTGCCCTGGAAAAGACACACACAGACAAGAGCTATTTAGAAGATGTTGTGGTGTCACTAAATACATCTCTACAAACGTTATTTTAAAATATTTTCAAGTTATTTGATAGGTTTCTCGTTGGAGCATTACAGGTATGTCTAACAAATTTTATTAGCCTTCTTTCGTTGATACATTTATAGATGGACACCATGTCTGTACATTAGGGGAACCTATTTGGCTCAAGAGCACCCCGCTTACTTTAGTTTAGTAGAAGAGGTTCTCTCTCTGGACACGGTAGGTGGATCCATAGACTGGTGACTCTTCATGGACGCACAGCTCGGTACAGTTGAGTCTGGTCTCTCCTGCTGGATTAGGCTTCAACACAACAGACAGACCTTTAAACACTAATCTATTCTATTTTTATCTAGCCTAATGATGATGTAAAATCACTGCTGAGTTCTGCGATGGACAACAGTCATCAACAGCTTTGGATTCATCTCACCTCTCAACATTGGGGATGCATGTTCCCCAGTGAGATTCATTTTAGAGGCATTGGTCTCCTCCTCTCTCCTAAGACCTCTAAACACATAAACACACTTAAAATAGTTTTAAATAAGTTAATTCAAGTTTTAAAATGGTACACTTTAAATTAACCGAAAAACTGTGCGTGAGTGGATGGGTTGTGATACAACTTGTGTATTTGACCGTGAAAGAGGGGGGGGGGGGCAAAGAGACAGACAGACATGGACCTATATAATATTTTAGCAATCAGGAGGGTGTCAATTTGTTACACTCTCTTCATGTCATTGTGCTTAGTCATGGAACACATGATCATCTTAAGTATGAGGAAATTCAACACTATTTATTCTATAGTTCTATGTTGTGCAAAATGCTCACCTAAAGCACTCTCATAACGAGGTGGTTATGTCTCATAGAAACACTTTCATCATGCCCATACACACCTATTTCGGTCTCCTTTTACTATTATCAAACACAAAACAGTTACTCTCATAACGAGGTGGTTATATCTCATAGAAACACTTTCATCATGCCCATAGCATTGGACTAGTAACCGAAAGGTTGCAAGTTCAAATCCCCGAGCTGACAAGGTACAAAATCTGTCGTTCTGCCCCTGAACAGGCAGTTAACCCACTATTCCTAGGCTGTCATTGAAAATAAGAATTTGTTCTTAACTGACTTGCCTAGTAAAATAAAGGTAAAATACATTTTAAAAAATTACACACCTATTTCGGTCTCCTTTTACTACTATCAAACACAAAACAGATCAAACATGATCAACAAACCTTTACAGTTGTAGCAACAGTACTTCCATAATGCCTTATGTTACTGGTCTACTTGAGCTGTTACTGGCTAGCATACTAGATAATATATAGATAAATTATCTGGAAACAATTCCTAATTTCTGCTCGTCACTTTGAAGGAATCAACAGATGAAATGTATTCTCTCTGTGTTGCGTTTCACTGAAGATGACTAACATTGACTCAGCTGCCAGTCTAAGTATTATGTCCAGTAAATAAAATACAAGAAATCCTAAATGACACCCTACTCCCTATATAGTGCACTACAATGACCAAGGCCCTATACTCCTCATATAGTAAATCACTTTGGACCAGAGCCCTATTTTGAAAGGTAGTGCACTATAAATTAAGAATAATGTGCCCTATCTTGAAAGGTAGTGCACTAAATATTAGGATTAAGGTGCCATATGTTGAAAAGTAGTGGGAATACGTTTAGATTTCAGACACAAACTTCTACTCACCTGAGAAATTGAAATTGTAATCAGATCTAGTCTAGATCTATAATTCTCTCTGCTCTCGTCTCAATCCACCACGTACGTGTAAAGTGTCTCTGATCGTAACCACCAGCTCAGTCAGTGTGTGTGTGTGTTTCTGTTCCAATCATAGTCAAACCATTTTCTCTAGTTACCACACACACACACACACACACACACACACACACACACACACACACACACACACACACACACACACACACACACACACACACACACACACACACACACACACACACACACACACACACACACACACACACACACACTGACGGAACTATTCCTGAAGGTGGTGCTGAAGTATCACCATGCAAATGATGCTACTGTAAGGGATGATGAGCAATGCAAATCACTGACACAACACACACAGGCTGGCACTGCAAATAGGCTGGCACCAGTGTTTTACTAAAGAAAGGCATCTTGTTGCAGAAACTTTGGCAATTCACTTGCTGAACTGACTCATTTGAAATGGACTTGACCTCAACCCTGATGCCTACATTCTTCTCTTATAGTCTAAAGTGGAGCCGACCCCCACCTTAATATGTAACACAGACACTCTTATGTCACCTCTCTCCCTATCGCCTCACCTCGCCTGCCACAACATCCCATCCTAGAGAGCTGTATCTTGGCAACAGCAAAACCATGGAGACCGGTGACGTCTTCGTAACCCTTGGAATCGCAAGAAATGATGTGTGAGTGTGTGTTCTAACCAGAGTATTATTGGTTGTCCGTACTAGTTATAATGCCGGTTGGAGCTGAAAGGTGGGAAAGGAGTAGGCTGTCCTGACCTTCTGTGACCTTCCCTTTTCTGCAGCCAGTGAAAAAACACATTTCCCCTTTGGGGATCAATGAAGTACAGTGATTGGTTCATTCATTCACTCTCTCTGTGTGGTTCTCTTCCTCTCCACTCCCTTATCAGACAGAAGGTCGTTGAAGAGAGTGTATGTTCACAGGTTCAGTGTGTCAAGAGTCAATACTGCTACATAACAGTTACCTTGTCATTATGGAACAGTTTGAATGGTGTGCTCTGTACAGGCCCTGGGTCTAAAGTCAGTCAGTGGACAGATAACTAGCTGGCTCTATAGATATGGGCAGACATCCAAGCACAATGTTAGTGTGTTTCTGTTTGGCAACATGACAATGACAAAAAGAGTTGGATAATAATAATACAGAAGAAGCAGTCTTTCTTTTGATCTCTCTCTTCCTTTCACTGTCTCTCTGCTGTGAAAGCCTTGCTTCCTCACTTTCAGTGACAGGGCCTAATGATGACACCAGTTAATTGTGATGACACACACACACACTTCCAATTCACATGTGTATAATACACACTTGTACATGTGTGCAATAGGACAAATAGAAACACCCACCAAATGATGGATTATTATTACACACAAACACACACGCACAAGCACACACACTGTGACTAGATTGCATATTGAATGACTACCTCCTCTCAGTAACTAGGTGTCCTGGGGACAATACCAGTTAACTTAGTGTTTTAGACTACTGCCACATTACATCTACATCTGAAGAACCTGCTGTTGTGTCTCTGTCCCCCACCATCTCTCTCTCTCTTCCTTTCCATCTGTCTCTCTCCCCCACCGTCTCTCTCTCTCTTCCTTTCCATCTGTATCTCTCCCCCACCATCTGTCTCTCTCTCTCTCTCTTTCCATTCTCTCTCCCCCACCATCTCTCTCTCTCTTCCTTTCCATCTGTCTCTCTCCCCCACCATCTCTCTCTCTTTCCTTCCTTTCCATCTCTCTCCTTTCCACCATCTCTCTCTCCTTTTCCTTTCCATCTGTCTCTCTCTCCCACCATCTCTCTCTCTTCCTTTCAATCTGTCTCTCTCCCCCACCATCTCTCTCTTCCTTTCCATCTGTCTCTCTCCCCCACCATCTCTCTCTCTCTTCCTTTCCATCTGTCTCTCTCCCCCCATCCTCTCTCTCTTCCTTTACATCTGTCTCTCTCTCCCACCATCTCTCTCTCTCCATCTGTCTCTCTCCCCACCATCTCTCTCTTCTTCTTTCCATCTGTCTCTCTCCCCCACCATCTCTCTCTCTCTTCCTTTCCATCTGTCTCTCTCCCCCACCATCTCTCTCTCTCTTCCTTTCCATCTGTCTCTCTCCCCCACCATCTCTCTCTCTCTTCCTTTCCATCTGTCTCTCTCTCCCACCATCTCTCTCTCTTCCTTTACATCTGTCTCTCTCCCCCACCATCTCTCTCTCTTCCTTTCCATCTGTCTCTCTCCCCCACCATCTCTCTCTCTCTTCCTTTCCATCTGTCTCTCTCCCCCACCATCTCTCTCTCTCTTCCTTTCCATCTGTCTCTCTCCCCCACCATCTCTCTATCTCTTCCTTTCCATCTGTCTCTCTCCACCACCATCTATCTCTCTCTTTCTTTCTTTCCATCTGTCTCTCTCTCCCACCATCTCTCTCTCTTCCTTTCAATCTGTCTCTCTCCCCCACCATCTCTCTCTCTTCCTTTCCATCTGTCTCTCCCCCACCATCTCTCTCTCTTCCTTTCCATCTCTCTATCTCTTCCTTTCCATCTGTCTCTCTCTCTTTCTTTCCATCTGTCTCTCTCTTCCTTTCCATCTGTCTCTCTCCCCCCACCATCTCTCTCTCTCTTCCTTTCCATCTGTCTCTCTCCCCACCATCTCTCTCTCTCTTCCTTTCCATCTGTCTCTCTCCCCCACCATCTCTCTCTCTTCCTTTCCATCTGTCTCTCTCCCCCACCATCTCTCTTTCTCTCTTCCTTTCCATCTGTCTCTCTCCCCACCATCTCTCTCTCTTCCTTTCCATCTGTCTCTCTCCCCCACCATCTCTCTCTCTCTTCCTTTCCATCTGTCTCTCTCCCCCACCATCTCTCTCTCTCTTCCTTTCCATCTGTCTCTCTCCCCCACCATCTCTCTCTCTCTTCCATTTCCATCTGTCTCTCTCCCCCCACCATCTCTCTCTCTCTCTCTGTCCTTTCTCATCTCTCTCTCCCCCACCATCTCTCTCTCTCTTCCTTTCCATCTGTCTCTCTCCCCATCCATCTCTCTCTCTCTTCTTTCCATCTGTCTCTCTCCCCCACCATCTCTCTCTCTCTTCCTTTCCATCTGTCTCTCTCCCCCACCATCTCTCTCTCTCTTCCTTTCCATCTGTCTCTCTCCCCCACCATCTCTCTCTCTTTCCATCTTCCTCTTCCCCACCATCTCTCTCTGTCTCTCTCCCTCATCTGTCTTCTTTCCATCTGTCTCTCTCCCCACCATCTCTCTCTCTCTTTCCATCTGTCTCTCTCCCCCACCATCTCTCTCTCTCTTCCTTTCCATCTGTCTCTCTCTTCACCATCTCTCTCTCTCTTTTTTCCATCTGTCTCTCTCCCCCACCATCTCTCTCTTTCTCTTCCTTTCCATCTGTCTCTCTCTCCCCACCATCTCTCTCTCTCTCTTCTCCCCCACCATCTCTCCTCTTCCTTTCCATCTGTCTCTCTCCCCCACCATCTCTCTCTCTTCCTTTCCATCTGTCTCTCTCCCCCACCATCTCTCTCTTCCTTTCCATCTGTCTCTCTCCCCCACCATCTCTCTCTCTCTTCCTTTCCATCTGTCTCTCTCCCCCACCATCTCTCTCTCTCTTCCTTTCCATCTGTCTCTCTCCCCCACCATCTCTCTCTCTTCCTTTCCATCTGTCTCTCTCCCCCACCATCTCTCTCTCTCTTCCTTTCCATCTGTCTCTCTCTCCCCCATCCATCTCTCTCTCTTCTTCTTTCCATCTGTCTCTCTCCCCCACCATCTCTCTCTCTCTTTCCATCTGTCTCTCTCCCCACCATCTCTCTCTCTCTTCCTTTCCATCTGTCTCTCTCCCCCACCATCTCTCTCTCTCTTCCTTTCCATCTGTCTCTCTCCCCCATCTCTCTCCCACCATCTTCCTTTCCATCTGTCTCTCTCTCCCACCATCTCTCTCTCTCTTCCTTTCCATCTGTCTCTCTCCCCCACCATCTCTCTCCTTTCCTTTCCATCTGTCTCTCTCTCTCTCTCTCTTCCTTTCCATCTGTCTCTCTCCCCCACCATCTCTCTCTTCTTCTTTCCATCTGTCTCTCTCCCCCACCATCTCTCTCTCTTCCTTTCCATCTGTCTCTCTCCCCACCATCTCTCTCTCTCTTCCTTTCCATCTGTCTCTCTCTCCCACCATCTCTCTCTCTCCTTTCAATCTGTCTCTCTCCCCCACCATCTCTCTCCTTCCTTTCCATCTGTCTCTCTCCCCCACCATCTCTCTCTCTTCCTTTCCATCTGTCTCTCTCTCCCACCATCTCTCTCTCTCTTCCTTTCCATCTGTCTCTCTCTCCCACCATCTCTCTCTCTCTTCCTTTCCATCTGTCTCTCTCCCCCACCATCTCTCTCTCTTCCTTTCCATCTGTCTCTCTCTCCCCACCATCTCTCTCTCTCTTCCTTTCCATCTGTCTCTCTCCCCCCACCATCTCTTCCTTTCCATCTGTCTCTCCCCCCCATCTCTCTCTCTCTTCCTTTCCATCTGTCTCTCTCCCACCATCTCTCTCTCTCTTCCTTTCCATCTGTCTCTCCCCCCACCATCTCTCTCTCTTCCTTTCCATCTGTCTCTCTCCCCCACCACCATCTGTCTCTCTCCCCACCATCTCTCTTTCCTTTCCATCTGTCTCTCTCCCCCACCATCTCTCTCTCTCTTCCTTTCCATCTGTCTCTCTCCCCCACCATCTCTCTCTCTCTTCCTTTCCATCTGTCTCTCTCCCCACCATCTCTCTCTCTTCCATCTGTCTCTCTCCCCACCATCTCTCTCTTCCTTTCCATCTGTCTCTCTCTCCCACCATCTCTCTCTCTTCCTTTCAATCTGTCTCTCTCCCCCACCATCTCTCTCTCTCTTTCCTTTCCATCTGTCTCTCTGTCTCCTCTCTCACCATCTCTCTCTCTCTTCCTTTCCATCTGTCTCTCTCTCCCTGTCTCTCTCTCCCACCATCTCTCTCTCTCTTCCTTTCCATCTGTCTCACTCCCCCACCATCTCTCTCTCTCTCTTTCTTTCCATCTGTCTCTCTCTCCCACCATCTCTCTCTCTTCCTTTCCATCTGTCTCTCTCCTCTCTCTCTCTTCCTTTCCATCTGTCTCTCTCCCCCACCATCTCTCTCTTTCCTTTCCATCTGTCTCTCTCCCCCACCATCTCTCTCTTTCCTTTCCATCTGTCTCTCTCCCCCACCATCTCTCTCTCTCTTCCTTTCCATCTGTCTCTCTCCCCCACCATCTCTCTCTCTTCCTTTCCATCTGTCTCTCTCCCCCACCATCTCTCTCTCTCCTTTCTTTCCATCTGTCTCTCTCCCCACCATCTCTCTCTCTTCCTTTCCATCTGTCTCTCTCCCCCACCATCTCTCTCTCTCTTCCTTTCCATCTGTCTCTCTCCCCCACCATCTCTCTCTCTTCCTTTCCATCTGTCTCTCTCTCCCCACCATCTCTCTCTCTCTTCCTTTCCATCTGTCTCTCTCTCCCACCATCTCTCTCTCTCTTCCTTTCAATCTGTCTCTCTCCCCCACCATCTCTCTCTTCCTTTCCATCTGTCTCTCTCCCCCACCATCTCTCTCTCTCTTCCTTTCCATCTGTCTCTCTCCCCCACCATCTCTCTCTCTCTTCCTTTCCATCTGTCTCTCTCCCCCACCATCTCTCTCTCTCTTCCTTTCCATCTGTCTCTCTCCCCCACCATCTCTCTCTCTTTCCTTTCCATCTGTCTCTCTCCCCCACCATCTCTCTCTCTCTTCCTTTCCATCTGTCTCTCTCCCCCCCCCCATCTCTCTCTCTCTTCCTTTCCATCTGTCTCTCTCCCCCCATCTCTCATCTGTCTCTCTCCCCACCATCTCTCTCTTCCTTTCCATCTGTCTCTCTCCCCCCACCATCTCTCTCTCTCTTTCCTTTCCATCTGTCTCTCTCCCCCACCATCTCTCTCTCTTCCTTTCCATCTGTCTCTCCCCCACCATCTCTCTCTCTTCCTTTCCATCTCTCTATCTCTTCCTTTCCATCTGTCTCTCTCTCTTTCTTTCCATCTGTCTCTCTCCTTTCCTGTCTCCACCATCTCTCTCCTCTTCCTTTCCATCTGTCTCACTCCCCCACCATCTCTCTCTCTCTCTTTCTTTCCATCTGTCTCTCTCTCCCACCATCTCTCTCTCTCTTCCTTTCCATCTGTCTCTCTCCCCCACCATCTCTCTCTCTCTTCCTTTCCATCTGTCTCTCTCTCCCACCATCTCTTCTCTTCCTTTCCATCTGTCTCTCTCCCCACCATCTGTCTCTCTCCCCCATCTCTCTTCCTTTCCATCTGTCTCTCTCCCCCACCATCTCTCTCTCTCTTCCTTTCCATCTGTCTCTCTCCCCCACCATCTCTCTCTCTCTTCCTTTCCATCTGTCTCTCTCCCCCACCATCTCTCTCTCTTTCCTTTCCATCTGTCTCTCTCCCCACCATCTCTCTCTCTCTTCCTTTCCATCTGTCTCTCTCCCCCACCATACTCTATCTCTCTCTTCCTTTCCATCTGTCTCTCTCCCCCCATCTCTCTCTCTCTTCCTTTCCATCTGTCTCTCTCCCCCACCATCTCTCTCTCTCTTCCTTTCCATCTGTCTCTCTCCCCATCTGTCTCTCTCTCCCCACCATCTCTCTCTCTCTTCCCTTTCCATCTGTCTCTCTCCCCCCACCATCTCTCTCTCTTCCTTTCCATCTGTCTCTCTCCCCCACCATCTCTCTCTCTTTTTTCCATCTGTCTCTCTCCCCCACCATCTCTCTCTCTCTTCCTTTCCATCTGTCTCTCTCCCCCACCATCTCTCTCTCTCTTCCTTTCCATCTGTCTCTCTCCCCCACCATCTCTCTCTCTCTTCCTTTCCATCTGTCTCTCTCCCCCACCATCTCTCTCTCTTTCCATCTGTCTTTCCCATCTGTCTCTCTCCCCCACCATCTCTCTCTCTCTTCCTTTCCATCTGTCTCTCTCCCCCACCATCTCTCTCTCTTCCTTTCCATCTGTCTCTCTCCCCCACCATCTCTCTCTCTTCCTTTCCATCTGTCTCTCTCCCCCACCATCTCTCTCTCTCTTTCCATCTGTCTCCATCTGTCTCTTTTCCTGTCCTCTCTCTCTCTCTTCCTTTCCATCTGTCTCTCTCCCCCACCATCTCTCTCTTCTCCTTTCCATCTGTCTCTCTCCCCCACCATCTCCTCTCTCTTCATCTGTCTCTCTCCCCCACCATCTCTTCTCTTCCTTTCCATCTGTCTCTCTCCCCCACCATCTCTCTCTCTCTTTACATCTGTCTCTTTCCATCTGTCTCTCTCCCCCACCATCTCTCTCTCTCTTCCTTTCCATCTGTCTCTCTCCCCCCCCCACCATCTCTCTCTCTTTCCTTTCCATCTGTCTCTCTCCCCCACCATCTCTCTCTCTCTTCCTTTCCATCTGTCTCTCTCCCCCACCATCTGTCTCTCTCTCTCTTCCTTTCCATCTGTCTCTCTCTCCCCCCATCTCTCTCTCTCTTCCTTTCCATCTGTCTCTCTCCCCCACCATCTCTCTCTCTCCTTTCCATCTGTCTCTCTCCCCCACCATCTCTCTCTCTTCCTTTCCATCTGTCTCTCTCCCCCACCATCTCTCTCTCTCTTTCCATCTGTCTCTCTCCCCCACCATCTCTCTCTCTTCTTTCCATCTGTCTCTTTCTCATCTTTCCATCTGTCTCTCTCCCCCACCATCTCTCTCTCTCTTCCTTTCCATCTGTCTCTCTCCCCCACCATCTCTCTCTCTCTTCCTTTCCATCTGTCTCTCCCCATCTCTCTCTCTCTTCCTTTCCATCTGTCTCTCTCCATCTCTCTCTCTCTTCCTTTCCATCTGTCTCTCTCTCCTTTCCATCTCTCTCTCTCTCTTCCTTTCCATCTGTCTCTCTCCCCCACCATCTCTCTCTCTCTTCCTTTCCATCTGTCTCTCTCCCCCACCATCTCTCATCTGTCTCTCTCTTCTGTCTTTCCATCTCTCTATCTCTTCCTTTCCATCTGTCTCTCTCCCCCACCATCTCTCTCTCTCTTTCCCATCTGTCTCTCTCCCCCCACCATCTCTCCTTTCTCTCTTCCTTTCCATCTGTCTCTCTCCCCCACCATCTCTCTCTCTCCCTTTCCATCTGTCTCTCTCCCCCACCATCTCTCTCTCTCTTCCTTTCCATCTGTCTCTCTCCCCCACCATCTCTCTCTCTTCCTTTCCATCTGTCTCTCTCCCCACCATCTCTCTCTCTTCCTTTCCATCTGTCTCTCTCCCCCACCATCTCTCTCTCTCTTCCTTTCCATCTGTCTTCTCTCCCACCATCTCTCATCTGTCTCTCTCTCCCTCTCTCTCTTCCTTTCCATCTGTCATCTCTCTCTCTCTCTCCTTTCCATCTGTCTCTCTCCCCCACCATCTCTCTCTCTCTTCCTTTCCATCTGTCTCTCTCCCCCACCATCTCTCTCTCTTCCTTTCCATCTGTCTCTCTCCCCCACCATCTCTCTCTCTTCCTTTCCATCTGTCTCTCTCCCCCACCATCTCTCTCTCTTCCTTTCCATCTGTCTCTCTCCCCCACCATCTCTCTCTCTTCCTTTCCATCTGTCTCTCTCCCCCACCATCTCTCTTTCCATCTGTCTCTCTCCCCCACCATCTCTCTCTCTCTTCCTTTCCATCTGTCTCTCTCCCCACCATCTCTCTCTCTTCCTTTCCATCTGTCTCTCTCCCCCACCATCTCTCTCTCTTCCTTTCCATCTGTCTCTCTCCCCACCATCTCTCTCTCTCTCTTTCCCATCTGTCTCTCTCTCCCCATCTGTCTCTCTCTTTCTGTTCCATCTCTCTATCTCTTCCTTTCCATCTGTCTCTCTCTCCCACCATCTCTCTCTCTCTTCTTTCCATCTGTCTCTCTCCCCCACCATCTCTTCCTTTCCATCTGTCTCTTTCTTTCCTTTCCATCTGTCTCTCTCCCCCACCATCTCTCTCTCTTCCTTTCCATCTCTCTATCTCTTCCTTTCCATCTGTCTCTCTCTCTTTCTTTCCATCTGTCTCTCTCTTCCTTTCCATCTCTCTATCTCTTCCTTTCCATCTGTCTCACTCCCCCACCATCTCTCTCTCTCTCTTTCTTTCCATCTGTCTCTCTCTCCCACCATCTCTCTCTCTCTTCCTTTCCATCTGTCTCTCTCCCCCACCATCTCTCTCTCTCTTCCTTTCCATCTGTCTCTCTCCCCCACCATCTCTCTCTCTCTTCCTTTCCATCTGTCTCTCTCCCCCACCATCTCTCTCTCTCCTTTCCATCTGTCTCTCTCTCTCCTTTTTCCATCTGTCTCTCTCCCCCATCTCTCTCTCTTCCTTTCCATCTGTCTCTCTCTCTCTCTCTCTCTTTTTCCATCTGTCTCTCTCCCCCCACCATCTCTCTCTCTCTTCCTTTCCATCTGTCTCTCTCCCCCACCATCTCTCTCTCTCTTCCTTTCCATCTGTCTCTCTCCCCCACCATCTCTCTCTCTTCCTTTCCATCTGTCTCTCTCCCCACCACTCTCTCTCTCTTTTCTTTCCATCTGTCTCTCTCCCCACCATCTCTCTCTCTCTTCCTTTCCATCTGTCTCTCTCCCCCCATCCATCTGTCTCTCTCCCCCACCATCTCTCTTTCCTTTCCATCTGTCTCTCTCCCCCATCTGTCTCTCTCCCCCACCATCTCTCTCTCTCTTCCTTTCCATCTGTCTCTCTCCCCCACCATCTCTCTCTCTTCCTTTCCATCTGTCTCTCTCCCCCACCATCTCTCTCTTCTTTCCTTTCCATCTGTCTCTCTCTTCCTTTCCATCCACTCATCTGTCTCTCTCCCCCACCATCTCTCTCTCTTTCTTTCCATCTGTCTCTCTCCCCCACCATCTCTCTCTCTCTTCCTTTCCATCTGTCTCTCTCTCTCTATTCCTTTTCATTTGTCATCTCTCTCTCTCTTCCTTTCCATCTGTCTCTCTCCCCCACCATCTTTCCATCTCTCTTTCTCTTTCCATCTGTCTCTCTCATCTCTCTCTCTTCCTTTCCATCTGTCTCTCTCCCCCACCATCTCTCTCTCTTCCTTTCCATCTGTCTCTCTCCCCCACCATCTCTCTCTCTCTCCTTTCCATCTGTCTCTCTCCCCCACCATCTCTCTCTCTCTCCTTTCCATCTGTCTCTCTCCCCCCCACCATCTCTCTTTCTCTTCCTTTCCATCTGTCTCTCTCTCCCACCATCTCTCTCCATCTCTTCCTTTTTCCATCTGTCTCTCTCCCCCACCATCTCTCTCTCCTTTCCATCTGTCTCTCTCCCCACCATCTCTCTCTCTCTTCCTTTCCATCTGTCTCTCTCCCCCACCATCTCTCTCTCTCTTCCTTTCCATCTGTCTCTCTCCCCCACCATCTCTCTCTCTCTTCCTTTCCATCTGTCTCTCTCCCCACCATCTCTCTCTCTCTTCCTTTCCATCTGTCTCTCTCCCCCACCATCTCTCTCTTCCTTTCCATCTGTCTCTCCCCCTGTCTCTCTCCCACCATCTCTCTCTCCTTTCCATCTGTCTCTCTCCCCCATCTCTCTCTCTCTTCCTTTCCATCTGTCTCTCTCCCCCACCATCTCTCTCTCTCTTCCTTTCCATCTGTCTCTCTCCCCCACCATCTCTCTCTCTTCCTTTCCATCTGTCTCTCTCCCCACCTCTTCTTTCCTTTCCATCTCACCACCATCTCTCTCTCCCTTTCCATCTGTCTCTCTCCCCCACCATCTCTCTCTCTTCCTTTCCATCTGTCTCTCTCCCCCACCATCTCTCTCTCTCTTCCTTTCCATCTGTCTCTCTCCCCCACCATCTCTCTCTCTCTTCCTTTCCATCTGTCTCTCTCCCCCACCATCTCTCTCTCTCTTCCTTTCCATCTGTCTCTCTCCCCCCACCATCTCTCTCTCTCTTCCTTTCCATCTGTCTCTCTCCCCCACCATCTCTCTCTCTTCCTTTCCATCTGTCTCTCTCCCCACCATCTCTCTCTCTTCCTTTCCATCTGTCTCTCTTCCCCACCATCTCTCTCTCTCTTTCCTTTCCATCTGTCTCTCTCTCCCCACCATCTCTCTCTCTTTCCTTTCATCTGTCTCTCTCCCCACCATCTCTCTCTCTCTCCTTTCCATCTGTCTCTCTCCCCCACCATCTCTCTCTCTCTTCCTTTCCATCTGTCTCTCTCCCCCACCATCTCTCTCTCTTCCTTTCCATCTGTCTCTCTCCCCATCTCTCTCTCTCTCTCTCTTTTCCATCTCTCTCTCTCTCTCCCACCATCTCTCTCTCTCTCCTTTCCATCTGTCTCTCTCCCCCACCATCTCTCTCTCTCTTCCTTTCCATCTGTCTCTCTTCCTTTCCATCTGTCTCTCTCTCCCTTTCCATCTCTCTCTCTCTCTCCTTTCCATCTGTCTCTCTCCCCCACCATCTCTCTCTCTCTCTTCCTTTCCATCTGTCTCTCCATCCCTCCCCCCACCATCTCTCTCTCTTCCTTTCCATCTGTCTCTCTCCCCCACCATCTCTCTCTCTCTTCCTTTCCATCCATCTCTCTCTCTCCCACCATCTCTCTCTCTTTCCTTTCCATCTGTCTCTCTCTCTTCCCATCATCTCTCTCTCTTCCTTTCCATCTGTCTCTCTCCCCCACCATCTCTCTCTCTCTTCCTTTCCATCTGTCTCTCTCCCCACCATCTCTCTCTCTCTTCCTTTCCATCTGTCTCTCTCCCCCAATCTCAATCTCTTCCTTTCCATCTGTCTCTCTCCCCACCATCTCTCTCTCTTCCTTTCCATCTGTCTCTCTCCCCACCATCTCTCTCTCTCTCTTCCTTTCCATCTGTCTCTCTCCCCCACCATCTCTCTTTCTCTTCCTTTCCATCTGTCTCTCTCCCCCACCATCTCTCTCTCTCTTCCTTTCAATCTGTCTCTCTCTCCCCACCATCTCTCTCTCTCTTCCTTTCCATCTGTCTCTCTCCCCCACCATCTCTCTCTCTCTCCTTTCCATCTGTCTCTCTCCCCCACCATCTCTCTCTTCCTTTCCATCTGTCTCTCTCCCCCACCATCTCTCTCTCTTTCCTTTCCATCTGTCTCTCTCCCCCACCATCTCTCTTCTCTTCCTTTCCATCTGTCTCTCTCTGTCCCCCCCACCATCTCTCTCTCTTCCTTTCCATCTGTCTCTCTCCCCCACCATCTCTCTCTCTCTTTTTCCATCTGTCTCTCTCCCCACCATCTCTTTCTCTTCCTTTCCATCTGTCTCTCTCCCCCACCATCTCTCTCTCTCTCCCATTTCCATCTCTTCCTTTCCATCTGTCTCTCTCCCCCACCATCTCTCTCTCTCTTTCCTTTCCATCTGTCTCTCTCCCCACCATCTCTCTCTTCTTCCTTTCCATCTGTCTCTCTCTCCCACCATCTCTCTCTCTCTTCCTTTCCATCTGTCTCTCTCCCCCACCATCTCTCTCTTCCTTTCCATCTGTCTCTCTCCCCCACCATCTCTCTCTCTCTCTTCCTTTCCATCTCTCTCTCTCTCTTCCTTTCCATCTGTCTCTCTCTCTCTTCCTTTCCATCTGTCTCTCTCCCCCATCCATCTCTCTCTCTCTCCTTTCCTTTCCATCTGTCTCTCTCCCCCCATCATCTCTCTCTCTCTCTTCCTTTCCATCTGTCTCTCTCTCCCACCATCCATCTCTCTCTTCCCTTTCCATCTGTCTCTCTCCCCCACCATCTCTCTCTCTTCCTTTCCATCTGTCTCTCTCCCCACCATCTCTCTCTCTTCCTTTCCATCTGTCTCTCTCCCCCACCATCTCTCTCTCTTTCCTTTCCATCTGTCTCTCTCCCCCATCATCTCTCTTTCTCTTCATTTCCATCTGTCTCTCTCCCCACCATCTCTCTCTCTCTCCTTTCCATCTGTCTCTCTCCCCCACCATCTCTCTCTCTCTTCCTTTCCATCTGTCTCTCTCTCCCCCATCATCTCTCTCTCTTCCTTTCCATCTGTCTCTCTCCCCACCATCTCTCTCTCTCTTTTTCCATCTGTCTCTCTCCCCCACCATCTCTCTCTCTCTTCCTTTCCATCTGTCTCTCTCCCCCACCATCTCTCTCTCTTTCCTTTCCATCTGTCTCTCTCTCCCCATCCATCTCTCTCTCTCTTCCTTTCCATCTGTCTCTCTCCCCCACCATCTCTCTCTCTTTCCTTTCTATCTCTCTCTCTCTCCTTTCCATCTGTCATCTCTCTTCCTTTCCATCTCTCCATCTCTCTCTCTCCCCACCATCTGTCTCTCTCTTCCTTTCCATCTGTCTCTCTCTCCTCTCCCTTTCCATCCCTCTCTCTTCCTTTCCATCTGTCTCTCTCCCCCACCATCTCTCTCTCTTCCTTTCCATCTGTCTCTCTCCCCACCATCTCTCTCTCTCTTCCTCTCCATCTCTCTCTCTCTCTCTCTCTCTCTTCCTTTCCATCTGTCTCTCTCTCTTCCTTTCCATCTCTCTCTCTCTTCCTTTCCATCTGTCTCTCTCTCCCCACCATCTCTCTCTCTCTTCCTTTCCATCTGTCTCTCTCCCCCACCATCTCTCTCTCTCTTCCTTTCCATCTCTCTCACCCACAATATCAATCTCTTCCTTTCAATCTGTCTCTCTCCCCCACCATCTCTCTCTCTCTCTTCCATCTGTCTCTCTCCCCCACCATCTCTCTTTCTCTTCCTTTCCATCTGTCTCTCTCCCCCACCATCTCTCTTCTCTTCCTTTCCATCTGTCTCTCTCCCCCACCATCTCTCTCTCTCTTCCTTTCCATCTGTCTCTCTCCCCACCATCTCTCTCTCTCTTTCCTTTCCATCTGTCTCTCTCCCCCACCATCTCTCTCTCTCTCCCTTTCCATCTCTCTCTCCCCCACCATCTCTCTCTTTCTTTTTCCTTTCATCTGTCTCTCTCCCCCACCATCTCTCTCTCTCTTCCTTTCCATCTCTCTCTCCCCACCATCTCTTTCTCTTCCTTTCCATCTGTCTCTCTCTCCCACCATCTCTCTCTTCCTTTCCATCTGTCTCTCTCCCCCACCATCTCTCTCTCTCTTCCTTTCCATCTGTCTCTCTCCCCCACCATCTCTCTCTCTCTTCCTTTCCATCTGTCTCTCTCCCCCACCATCTCTCTCTCTCTCCCTTTCCATCTCTCTTCCTTTCCATCTGTCTCCTCCCCCACCATCTCTCTCTCTTTCCTTTCCATCTGTCTCTCTCCCCACCATCTCATCTCTCTTCCTTTCCATCTGTCTCTCTCCCCACCATCTGTCTCTCTCTCCTTTCCACCTCTCTCCCCCACCATCTCTTTCCTTTCCATCTGTCTCTCTCCCCCACCATCTCTCTCTCTCTTCCTTTCCATCTCTCTCTCTCTCTTCCCTTTCCATCTGTCTCTCTCTCTTCCTTTCCATCTCTCTCTCTCTTCCTTTCCATCTGTCTCTCTCTCCCTCTCTCTTTCATCTGTCTGTCTCCCCCATCATCTCTCTCTGTCTCTTCCTTTCCATCTGTCTCTCTCTCCCCCATCCCTCTCTCTCTTCCTTTCCATCTGTCTCTCTCCCCCACCATCTCTCTCGCTCCCTTTCCATGTCTCTCTCCCCCACCATCTCTTTCTCTTCCTTTCCATCTGTCTCTCTCCCCAGCCATCTCTCTCTCTTCCTTTCCATCTGTCTCTCTCCCCCACATCTCTCTCTCTTCCTTTCCATCTGTCTCTCTCCCCCACCATCTCTCTCTCTCTTCCTTTCCATCTGTCTCTCTCTCCCCTTTCCATCTGTCTCTCTCTCTTCCTTTCATCTCTCTCTCTCTCCCTTTCCATCTGTCTCTCTCCCCCACAATCTCTTCCTTCCTTTCCATCTGTCTCTCTCCCCCACCATCTCTCTCTCTTCCTTTCCATCTGTCTCTCTCCCCCATCATCTCTCTCTCTCTTCCTTTCCATCTGTCTCTCTCCCCCACCATCTCTCTCTCTCTTCCTTTCCATCTGTCTCTCTCCCCCACCATCTCTCTCTCTCTTCCTTTCCATCTGTCTCTCTCCCCCACCATCTCTCTCTCTCTTAATTTCCATCTGTCTCACTCCCCCATCATCTCTCTTTCTCTTCCTTTCCATCTGTCTCTCTCCCCACCATCTCTCTCTCTTTCCTTTCCATCTGTCTCTCTTCCCCACCATCTATCTCTCTCTCTCTTCCTTTCCATCTGTCTCTCTCTCCCCCATCATCTCTCTTTCTCTTCCTTTCAATCTGTCTCTCTCCCCATCATCTCTCTCTCTCTTCCTTTCAATCTGTCTCTCTCCCCCACCATCTCTCTCTCTCTTCCTTTCCATCTGTCTCTCTCCCCCACCATCTCTCTCTCTCTTCCTTTCCATCTGTCTCTCTCTCTTCCTTTCCATCTCTCTCTCTCTTCTCTCTTCTCTCTCTCTCTCCTTCTCCTCTCTCTCTCTCTCTCTCTCTCTCTCCATCTCTCTCTCTCTTCCTTTCCATCTGTCTCTCTCCCCCACCATCTCTCTCTCTCTTCCTTTCTCTCTCTCTTCTTCCTTTCCATCTGTCTCTCTCTCTTCCTTTCCATCTCTCTCTCTCTCTTCCTTTCCATCTGTCTCTCTCCCCCACCATCTCTCTCTCTCTCTCCCTTTCCATCCCTCGCTCTTCCTTTCCATCTGTCTCTCTCCCCCACCATCTCTCGCTCTTCCTTTCCATCTGTCTCTCTCCCCCACCATCTCTCTCTCTCTTCTGTCTCCATCTTCCTTTCCATCTCTCTCTCTCTCTCCTCTCTCCTCTCTCTCTCTCTTCCTTTCCATCTGTCTCTCTCTCTTCCTTTCCATCTCTCTCTCTCTTCCTTTCCATCTGTCTCTCTCTCCCACCATCTCTCTCTCTCTTCCTTTCCATCTGTCTCTCCCCCACCATCTCTCTCTCTTCCTTTCCATCTCTCTCCCCCCACCATCTCTCTCTCTCTTCCTTTCCATCTGTCTCTCTCCCCCCACCATCTCTCTCTCTTCCATCTGTCTCTCTCCCCCACCATCTCTCTCTCTCTTCCTTTCCATCTGTCTCTCTTCCCCACCATCTCTCTCTCTCTTTCTTTCCATCTGTCTCTCTCCCCCACCATCTCTCTCTTCCTTTCCATCTGTCTCTCTCCCCCACCATCTCTCCCTCTCTTCCTTTCCATCTCTCTCTCCCCCACAATATCTCTCTCTATCTTTCCATCTGTCTCTCTCCCCCACCATCTCTCTCTTCCTTTCCATCTGTCTCTCTCCCCACCATCTCTCTCTCTTCCTTTCCATCTGTCTCTCTCCCCCATCTCTCTCTTCCTTTCCATCTGTCTCTCTCACCCACAATATCTCTCTCTTCCTTTCAATCTGTCTCTCTCACCCGCCATCTCTCTCTCTCTTCCTTTCCATCTGTCTCTCTCCCCCACAATATCTCTCTCTTCCTTTCAATCTGTCTCTCTCCCCCACCATCTCTCTCTCTCTTCTTTTCCATCTGTCTCTCTCCCCCACCATCTCTCTTTCTCTTCCTTTCCATCTGTCTCTCTCCCCACCATCTCTCTTTCTCTTCCTTTCCATCTGTCTCTCTCCCCCACCATCTCTCTCTCTCTTCCTTTCAATCTGTCCCTCTTCCCCACCATCTCTCTCTCTCTTCCTTTCCATCTGTCTCTCTCCCCCACCATCTCTCTCTCTCTCCTTTCCATGTCTCTCTCCCCCACCATCTCTTTCTCTTCCTTTACATCTGTCTCTCTCCCCCACCATCTCTCTCTCTCTTCCTTTCCATGTCTCTCTCCCCCACCATCTCTTTCTCTTCCTTTCCATCTGTCTCTCTCTCCCTTTCCATCCCTCGCTCTTCCTTTCCATCTGTCTCTCTCCCCCACCATCTCTCTCTCTCTTCCTTTCCATGTCTCTCTCCCCACCATCTCTTTCTCTTCCTTTCCATCTGTCTCTCTCCCCCACCATCTCTCTCTCTCTCCCTTTCCATCCCTCGCTCTTCCTTTCCATCTGTCTCTCTCCCCCACCATCTCTCTCTCTCTTCCTTTCCATCTGTCTCTCTCCCCCACCATCTCTCTCTCTTTCCTTTCCATCTGTCTCTCTCTCCCACCATCTCTCTCTCTCTCCCTTTCCATGTCTCTCTCCCCACCATGTCTTTCTCTTCCTTTCCATCTGTCTCTCTCCCCCACCATCTCTCTCTCTCTTCCTTTCCATCTCTCTCTCTCTCTCCCTTTCCATCTGTCTCTCTCTCTTCCTTTCCATCTCTCTCTCTCTTCCTTTCCATCTCGCTCTCTCTCTCTCTCCTCCTTCCTTTCCATCTGTCTGTCTCCCCCATCATCTCTCTCTGTCTCTTCCTTTCCATCTCTCTCTCTCTCCCTTTCCATCCCTCGCTCTTCCTTTCCATCTGTCTCTCTCCCCCACCATCTCTCTCTCCCTTTCCATGTCTCTCTCCCCCACCATCTCTTTCTCTTCCTTTCCATCAGTCTCCCTCACCAGCCATCTCTCTCTCTTCCTTTCCATCTGTCTCTCTCCCCACAATCTCTCTCTCTTCCTTTCCATCTGTCTCTCTCCCCCACCATCTCTCTCTCTCTCCTTTCCATCTGTCTCTCTCTCCCTTTCCATCTGTCTCTCTCTCTCCTTTCCATCTCTCTCTCTCTCTTCCTTTCCATCTGTCTCTCTCCCCCACAATCTCTTTCTTCCTTTCCATCTCTCTCTCTCTCTCTCTTCCTTTCCATCTGTCTCTCTCTCTTCCTTTCCATCTCTTCTCTTTTTCCATCTCTCTCTCTCTCCTTTCCATCTCGCTCTCTCTCTCTCTCCTCCTTCCTTTCCATCTGTCTCTCTCTCCCCCATCCATCTCTCTCTTCCTTTCCATCTGTCTCTCTCCCCCACCATCTCTCTCTCTTCCTTTCCATCTGTCTCTCTCCCCCACCATCTCTCTCTCTCTTCCTTTCCATCTGTCTCTCTCCCCACCATCTCTCTCTCTCTCCTTTCCATGTCTCTCTCCCCCACCATGTCTTTCTCTTCCTTTCCATCTGTCTCTCTCCCCCACCATCTCTCTCTCTCTTCCTTTCCATCTCTCTCTCTCTCTCTCCTTTCCATCTGTCTCTCTCTCTTCCCCATCATCTCTCTCTCTCTCTCTTTCCTTTCCATCTGTCTGTCTCCCCCATCATCTCTCTCTGTCTCTTCCTTTCCATCTCTCTCTCTCTCCCTTTCCATCCCTCGCTCTTCCTTTCCATCTGTCTCTCTCCCCCCACCATCTCTCTCTCTCCTTTCCATGTCTCTCTCCCCCACCATCTCTTTCTCTTCCTTTCCATCAGTCTCCCTCACCAGCCATCTCTCTCTCTTCCTTTCCATCTGTCTCTCTCCCCCACAATATCTCTCTCTTCCTTTCCATCTGTCTCTCTCCCCCATCTGTCTCTCTCCTTTCCCCATCCATCTCTCTCTCTCTTCCTTTCCATCTGTCTCTCTCTCTTCCTTTGCATCTCTCTCTCTCTTCCTTTCCATCTGTCTCTCTCCCCCACCATCTCTTTCTTCTTTCCATCTCTCTCTCTCTCACTCTTCCTTTCCATCTGTCTCTCTCTCTTCCTTTCCATCTCTCTCTCTCTTCCTTTCCATCTCTCTCTCTCTTTTCCTTTCCATCTCATCTCTCTCTCTCTCCTCCTTTCCATCTGTCTCTCTCCCCCACCATCTCTCTCTTCCTTTCCATCTGTCTCTCTCCCCCACCATCTCTCTCTCTTCCTTTCCATCTGTCTCTCTCTCCCCCATCATCTCTCTTTCTCTTCCTTTCAATCTGTCTCTCTCCCCATCATCTCTCTCTCTCTTCCTTTCAATCTGTCTCTCTCCCCCACCATCTCTCTCTCTCTTCCTTTCCATCTGTCTCTCTCCCCCACCATCTCTCTCTCTCTTCCTTTCCATCTGTCTCTCTCTCTTCCTTTCCATCTCTCTCTCTCTTTCCATCTGTCTCTCTCTCCCACTCATCTCTCTCTCTCTCTCTTTCCATCTGTCTCTCTCTCCACCATCTCTCTCTCTCTTCCTTTCCATCTGTCTCTCTCCCCCACCATCTCTCTCTCTCTTCCTTTCTATCTCTCTCTCTTCCTTTCCATCTGTCTCTCTCTCTTCCTTTCCATCTCTCTCTCGCTCTCTCTCTTCCTCTCCATCTGTCTCTCTCCCCCACCATCTCTCTCTCTCTCTCTCTCCCTTTCCATCCCTCGCTCTTCCTTTCCATCTGTCTCTCTCCCCCACCATCTCTCGCTCTTCCTTTCCATCTGTCTCTCTCCCCCACCATCTCTCTCTCTCTTCCTCTCCATCTCTCTCTCTCTCTCTCTCTCTCTCTCTCTCTCTCTCTCTCTCTCTTCCTTTCCATCTGTCTCTCTCTCTTCCTTTCCATCTCTCTCTCTCTTCCTTTCCATCTGTCTCTCTCTCCCCACCATCTCTCTCTCTCTTCCTCTCCATCTGTCTCTCTCCCCCACCATCTCTCTCTCTTCCTTTCCATCTCTCTCCCCCACCATCTCTCTCTCTCTTCCTTTCCATCTGTCTCTCTCCCCCACCATCTCTCTCTCTCTTCCATCTGTCTCTCTCCCCCACCATGTCTCTCTCTCTTCCTTTCCATCTGTCTCTCTTCCCCACCATCTCTCTCTCTCTTTCTTTCCATCTGTCTCTCTCCCCCACCATCTCTCTCTTCCTTTCCATCTGTCTCTCTCACCCGCCATCTCTCCCTCTCTTCCTTTCCATCTCTCTCTCCCCCACAATATCTCTCTCTATCTTTCCATCTGTCTCTCTCCCCCACCATCTCTCTCTTCCTTTCCATCTGTCTCTCTCTCCCACCATCTCTCTTTCTCTTCCTTTCCATATGTCTCTCTCACCTGCCATCTCTCTCTTCCTTTCCATCTGTCTCTCTCACCCACAATATCTCTCTCCTCCTTTCAATCTGTCTCTCTCCCCCACCATCTCTCTCTCTCTTCCTTTCCATCTGTCTCTCTCACCCACAATATCTCTCTCTTCCTTTCAATCTGTCACTCTCCCCCACCATCTCTCTCTCTCTCTTCCATCTGTCTCTCTCCCCCACCATCTCTCTTTCTCTTCCTTTCCATCTGTCTCTCTCACCCGCCATCTCTCTTTCTTTTCCTTTCCATCTGTCTCTCTCCCCCACCATCTCTCTCTCTCTTCCTTTCAATCTGTCCCTCTTCCCCACCATCTCTCTCTCTCTTCCTTTCCATCTGTCTCTCTCCCCCACCATCTCTCTCTCTCTCCCTTTCCATGTCTCTCTCCCCCACCATCTCTTTCTCTTCCTTTACATCTGTCTCTCTCCCCCACCATCTCTCTCTCTCTTCCTTTCCATGTCTCTCTCCCCCACCATCTCTTTCTCTTCCTTTCCATCTGTCTCTCTCTCCCTTTCCATCCCTCGCTCTTCCTTTCCATCTGTCTCTCTCCCCCACCATCTCTCTCTCTCTTCCTTTCCATGTCTCTCTCCCCACCATCTCTTTCTCTTCCTTTCCATCTGTCTCTCTCCCCCACCATCTCTCTCTCTCTCCCTTTCCATCCCTCGCTCTTCCTTTCCATCTGTCTCTCTCCCCCACCATCTCTCTCTCTCTTCCTTTCCATCTGTCTCTCTCCCCACCATCTCTCTCTCTCTTCCTTTCCATCTGTCTCTCTCTCCCACCATCTCTCTCTCTCTCCCTTTCCATGTCTCTCTCCCCCACCATGTCTTTCTCTTCCTTTCCATCTGTCTCTCTCCCCCACCATCTCTCTCTCTCTTCCTTTCCATCTCTCTCTCTCTCTCCCCATCTGTCTCTCTCTCTTCCTTTCCATCTCTCTCTCTCTTCCTTTCCATCTCGCTCTCTCTCTCTCTCCTCCTTCCTTTCCATCTGTCTGTCTCCCCCATCATCTCTCTCTGTCTCTTCCTTTCCATCTCTCTCTCTCTCCCTTTCCATCCCTCGCTCTTCCTTTCCATCTGTCTCTCTCCCCCACCATCTCTCTCGCTCCCTTTCCATGTCTCTCTCCCCCACCATCTCTTTCTCTTCCTTTCCATCAGTCTCCCTCACCAGCCATCTCTCTCTCTTCCTTTCCATCTGTCTCTCTCCCCCACAATATCTCTCTCTTCCTTTCCATCTCTCTCTCTCCCCCACCATCTCTCTCTCTCTTCCTTTCCATCTCTCTCTCTCTCTCCCTTTCCATCTGTCTCTCTCTCTTCCTTTGCATCTCTCTCTCTCTCTTCCTTTCCATCTGTCTCTCTCCCCCACAATCTCTTTCTTCCTTTCCATCTCTCTCTCTCTCACTCTTCCTTTCCATCTGTCTCTCTCTCTTCCTTTCCATCTCTCTCTCTTTCCTTTCCATCTCTCTCTCTCTTCCTTTCCATCTCGCTCTCTCTCTCTCTCCTCCTTCCTTTCCATCTGTCTCTCTCTCCCCCACCATCTCTCTCTTCCTTTCCATCTGTCTCTCTCCCCCACCATCTCTCTCTCTTCCTTTCCATCTGTCTCTCTCTCCCCATGATCTCTCTCTCTCTTCCTTTCCATCTCTCTCTCTCCCCCATGATCTCTCTCTCTCTTCCTTTCCATCTGTCTCTCTCCCCCACCATCTCTCTCTCTTCCTTTCCATCTCTCTCTTCCTTTCCATCTGTCTCTCTCCCCCACCATCTCTCTCTCTTCCTTTCCATCTGTCTCTCTCCCCCATCTCTCTCTCTTCCTTTCCATCTGTCTCTCTCCCCCACCAACTCTCTCTTCCTTTCCATCTGTCTCTCTCCCCCACCATCTCTCTCTATTCCATCTGTCTCTCTCCCCCACCAACTCTCTCTTCCTTTCCATCTGTCTCTCTCCCCCACCATCTCTCTCTATTCCATCTGTCTCTCTCCCCCACCAACTCTCTCTTCCTTTCCATCTGTCTCTCTCCCCCACCAACTCTCTCTTCCTTTCCATCTGTCTCTCTCCCCACCATCTCTCTCTCTCTTCCTTTCCATCCATCTGTCTCTCTCCCCACCATCTCTCTCTCTCTTCCTTTCCATCTGTCTCTCTCTCCCACCATCTCTCTCTCTCTCCCTTTCCATGTCTCTCTCCCCCACCATGTCTTTCTCTTCCTTTCCATCTGTCTCTCTCCCCCACCATCTCTCTCTCTTCCTTTCCATCTGTCTCTCTCCCCCACCATCTCTCTCTCTTCCTTTCCATCTGTCTCTCTCCCCCACCAACTCTCTCTTCCTTTCCATCTGTCTCTCTCCCCCACCATCTCTCTCTATTCCATCTGTCTCTCTCCCCCACCAACTCTCTCTTCCTTTCCATCTGTCTCTCTCCCCCACCATCTCTCTCTATTCCATCTGTCTCTCTCCCCCACCAACTCTCTCTTCCTTTCCATCTGTCTCTCTCCCCCACCAACTCTCTCTTCCTTTCCATCTGTCTCTCTCCCCCACCATCTCTCTCTCTCTTCCTTTCCATCTGTCTCTCTCCCCACCATCTCTCTCTCTCTTCCTTTCCATCTGTCTCTCTCTCCCACCATCTCTCTCTCTCTCCCTTTCCATGTCTCTCTCCCCCCCACCATGTCTTTCTCTTCCTTTCCATCTGTCTCTCTCCCCCACCATCTCTCTCTCTCTTCCTTTCCATCTCTCTCTCTCTCCTTTCCATTCCTTTCCATCTGTCTCTCTCTCTTCCTTTCCATCTCTCTCTCTCTTCCTTTCCATCTCGCTCTCTCTCTCTCTCCTCCTTCCTTTCCATCTGTCTGTCTCCCCCATCATCTCTCTCTGTCTCTTCCTTTCCATCTCTCTCTCTCTCCCTTTCCATCCCTCGCTCTTCCTTTCCATCTGTCTCTCTCCCCCACCATCTCTCTCGCTCCCTTTCCATGTCTCTCTCCCCCACCATCTCTTTCTCTTCCTTTCCATCAGTCTCCCTCACCAGCCATCTCTCTCTCTTCCTTTCCATCTGTCTCTCTCCCCCACAATATCTCTCTCTTCCTTTCCATCTGTCTCTCTCCCCCACCATCTCTCTCTCTCTTCCTTTCCATCTCTCTCTCTCTCTCTTTCCTTTCCATCTGTCTCTCTCTCTTCCTTTGCATCTCTCTCTCTCTCTTTCCTTTCCATCTGTCTCTCTCCCCCACAATCTCTTTCTTCCTTTCCATCTCTCTCTCTCTCACTCTTCCTTTCCATCTGTCTCTCTCTCTTCCTTTCCATCTCTCTCTCTCTTCCTTTCCATCTCTCTCTCTCTTCCTTTCCATCTCGCTCTCTCTCCATCTCTCCTCCTTCCTTTCCATCTGTCTCTCTCTCCCCCACCATCTCTCTCTTCCTTTCCATCTGTCTCTCTCCCCCACCATCTCTCTCTCTTCCTTTCCATCTGTCTCTCTCCCCCACCATCTCTCTCTCTTCCTTTCCATCTGTCTCTCTCTCCCCCATGATCTCTCTCTCTCTTCCTTTCCATCTCTTTCTCTCCCCCATGATCTCTCTCTCTCTCCTTTCCATCTGTCTCTCTCCCCCACCATCTCTCTCTCTTCCTTTCCATCTCTCTCTTCTTTCCATCTGTCTCTCTCCCCCACCATCTCTCTCTCTCCTTTCCATCTGTCTCTCTCCCCCGCCATCTCTCTCTCTTCCTTTCCATCTGTCTCTCTCCCCCACCAACTCTCTCTTCCTTTCCATCTGTCTCTCTCCCCCACCATCTCTCTCTATTCCATCTGTCTCTCTCCCCCACCAACTCTCTCTTCCTTTCCATCTGTCTCTCTCCCCCACCATCTCTCTCTATTCCATCTGTCTCTCTCCCCCACCAACTCTCTCTTCCTTTCCATCTGTCTCTCTCCCCCACCATCTCTCTCTATTCCACCTGTCTCTCTCCCCCACCAACTCTCTCTTCCTTTCCATCTGTCTCTCTCCCCCACCATCTCTCACTATTCCATCTGTCTCTCTCCCCCACCAACTCTCTCTTCCTTTCCATCTGTCTCTCTCCCCCACCATCTCTCTCTATTCCATCTGTCTCTCTCCCCCACCAACTCTCTCTTCCTTTCCATCTGTCTCTCTCCCCCACCATCTCTCTCTCTTCCTTTCCATCTGTCTCTCTCCCCCACCATCTCTCTCTATTCCATCTGTCTCTCTCCCCCACCAACTCTCTCTTCCTTTCCATCTGTCTCTCTCCCCCACCAACTCTCTCTTCCTTTCCACCTGTCTCTCTCCCCCACCATCTCTCTCTATTCCATCTGTCTCTCTCCCCTACCAACTCTCTCTTCCGTTCCATCTGTCTCTCTCCCCCACCAACTCTCTCTTCCTTTCCATCTGTCTCTCTCCCCCACCATCTCTCTCTATTCCATCTGTCTCTCTCCCCCACCAACTCTCTCTTCCTTTCCATCGGTCTCTCTCCCCCACCATCTCTCTCTCTTCCTTTCCATCTGTCTCTCTCCCCCCACCATCTCTCTCTATTCCATCTGTCTCTCTCCCCACCAACTCTCTCTTCCTTTCCATCTGTCTCTCTCCCCCACCAACTCTCTCTTCCTTTCCACCTGTCTCTCTCCCCCACCATCTCTCTCTATTCCATCTGTCTCTCTCCCCTACCAACTCTCTCTTCCGTTCCATCTGTCTCTCTCCCCCACCATCTCTCTCTCTTCCTCTCCATCTGTCTCTCTCCCCCACCATCTCTCTCTATTCCATCTCTCTCTCCCCCACCAACTCTCTCTTCCTTTCCATCTGTCTCTCTCTCCCACCATCTCTCTCTCTCTCCTTTCCATGTCTCTCTCCCCCACCATGTCTTTCTCTTCCTTTCCATCTGTCTCTCTCCCCCACCATCTCTCTCTCTCTTCCTTTCCATCTCTCTCTCTCTCTTCCTTTCCATCTCTCTCTCTCTCCCTTTCCATCCCTCGCTCTTCCTTTCCATCTGTCTCTCTCCCCCACCATCTCTCTCGCTCCTTTCCATGTCTCTCTCCCCCACCATCTCTTTCTCTTCCTTTCCATCAGTCTCCCTCACCAGCCATCTCTCTCTCTTCCTTTCCATCTGTCTCTCTCCCCCACAATATCTCTCTCTTCCTTTCCATCTGTCTCTCTCCCCCACCATCTCTCTCTCTCTTCCTTTCCATCTCTCTCTCTCTCTCTTCCTTTCCATCTGTCTCTCTCTCTTCCTTTGCATCTCTCTCTCTCTCTTCCTTTCCATCTGTCTCTCTCCCCCACAATCTCTTTCTTCCTTTCCATCTCTCTCTCTCTCACTCTTCCTTTCCATCTGTCTCTCTCTCTTCCTTTCCATCTCTCTCTCTCTTCCTTTCCATCTCTCTCTCTCTTCCTTTCCATCTCGCTCTCTCTCTCTCTCCTCCTTCCTTTCCATCTGTCTCTCTCTCCCCACCATCTCTCTCTTCCTTTCCATCTGTCTCTCTCCCCCACCATCTCTCTCTCTTCCTTTCCATCTGTCTCTCTCCCCCACCATCTCTCTCTCTTCCTTTCCATCTGTCTCTCTCTCCCCCATGATCTCTCTCTCTCTTCCTTTCCATCTCTTTCTCTCCCCCATGATCTCTCTCTCTCTTCCTTTCCATCTGTCTCTCTCCCCCACCATCTCTCTCTCTTCCTTTCCATCTCTTTCCTTTCCATCTGTCTCTCTCCCCCACCATCTCTCTCTCTTCCTTTCCATCTGTCTCTCTCCCCCCACCCATCTCTCTCTCTTCCTTTCCATCTGTCTCTCTCCCCCACCAACTCTCTCTTCCTTTCCATCTGTCTCTCTCCCCCACCATCTCTCTCTATTCCATCTGTCTCTCTCCCCCACCAACTCTCTCTTCCTTTCCATCTGTCTCTCTCCCCCACCATCTCTCTCTATTCCATCTGTCTCTCTCCCCCACCAACTCTCTCTTCCTTTCCATCTGTCTCTCTCCCCCACCAACTCTCTTCCTTTCCATCTGTCTCTCTCCCCCACCATCTCTCTCTCTCTTCCTTTCCATCTGTCTCTCTCCCCACCATCTCTCTCTCTCTTCCTTTCCATCTGTCTCTCTCTCCCACCATCTCTCTCTCTCCCTTTCCATGTCTCTCTCCCCCACCATGTCTTTCTCTTCCTTTCCATCTGTCTCTCTCCCCCACCATCTCTCTCTCTCTTCCTTTCCATCTCTCTCTCTCTCTCTTCCTTTCCATCTGTCTCTCTCTCTTCCTTTCCATCTCTCTCTCTCTTCCTTTCCATCTCGCTCTCTCTCTCTCTCTCTCCTTCCTTTCCATCTGTCTGTCTCCCCCATCATCTCTCTCTGTCTCTTCCTTTCCATCCTCTCTCTCTCCCTTTCCATCCCTCGCTCTTCCTTTCCATCTGTCTCTCTCCCCCACCATCTCTCTCGCTCCCTTTCCATGTCTCTCTCCCCCACCATCTCTTTCTCTTCCTTTCCATCAGTCTCCCTCACCAGCCATCTCTCTCTCTTCCTTTCCATCTGTCTCTCTCCCCCACCATCTCTCTCTCTCTTCCTTTCCATCTCTCTCTCTCTCTCTTCCTTTCCATCTGTCTCTCTCTCTTCCTTTGCATCTCTCTCTCTCTCTTCTTTCCATCTGTCTCTCTCCCCCACAATCTCTTTCTTCCTTTCCATCTCTCTCTCTCTCACTCTTCCTTTCCATCTGTCTCTCTCTCTCCTTTCCATCTCTCTCTCTCTTCCCTTTCCATCTCTCTCTCTCTTCCTTTCCATCTCGCTCTCTCTCTCTCTCCTCCTTCCTTTCCATCTGTCTCTCTCTCCCCCACCATCTCTCTCTTCCTTTCCATCTGTCTCTCTCCCCCACCATCTCTCTCTCTTCCTTTCCATCTGTCTCTCTCCCCCACCATCTCTCTCTCTTCCTTTCCATCTGTCTCTCTCTCCCCCATGATCTCTCTCTCTCTTCCTTTCCATCTCTTTCTCTCCCCCATGATCTCTCTCTCTCTTCCTTTCCATCTGTCTCTCTCCCCCACCATCTCTCTCTCTTCCTTTCCATCTCTCTCTTCCTTTCCATCTGTCTCTCTCCCCCACCATCTCTCTCGCTCCTTTCCATGTCTCTCTCCCCCACCATCTCTTTCTCTTCCTTTCCATTAGTCTCCCTCACCAGCCATCTCTCTCTCTTCCTTTCCATCTGTCTCTCTCCCCCACAATATCTCTCTCTTCCTTTCCATCTGTCTCTCTCCCCCACCATCTCTCTCTCTCTTCCTTTCCATCTCTCTCTCTCTCTCTTCCTTTCCATCTGTCTCTCTCTCTTCCTTTGCATCTCTCTCTCTCTCTTCCTTTCCATCTGTCTCTCTCCCCCACAATCTCTTTCTTCCTTTCCATCTCTCTCTCTCTCACTCTTCCTTTCCATCTGTCTCTCTCTCTTCCTTTCCATCTCTCTCTCTCTTCCTTTCCATCTCTCTCTCTCTTCCTTTCCATCTCGCTCTCTCTCTCTCTCCTCCTTCCTTTCCATCTGTCTCTCTCTCCCCCACCATCTCTCTCTTCCTTTCCATCTGTCTCTCTCCCCCACCATCTCTCTCTCTTCCTTTCCATCTGTCTCTCTCCCCCACCATCTCTCTCTCTTCCTTTCCATCTGTCTCTCTCTCCCCCATGATCTCTCTCTCTCTTCCTTTCCATCTCTTTCTCTCCCCCATGATCTCTCTCTCTTCCTTTCCATCTGTCTCTCTCCCCCACCATCTCTCTCTCTTCCTTTCCATCTCTCTCTTCCTTTCCATCTGTCTCTCTCCCCCACCATCTCTCTCTCTTCCTTTCCATCTGTCTCTCTCCCCCGCCATCTCTCTCTCTTCCTTTCCATCTGTCTCTCTCCCCCACCAACTCTCTCTTCCTTTCCATCTGTCTCTCTCCCCCACCATCTCTCTCTATTCCATCTGTCTCTCTCCCCCACCAACTCTCTCTTCCTTTCCATCTGTCTCTCTCCCCCACCATCTCTCTCTATTCCATCTGTCTCTCTCCCCCACCAACTCTCTCTTCCTTTCCATCTGTCTCTCTCCCCCACCAACTCTCTTCCTTTCCATCTGTCTCTCTCCCCCACCATCTCTCTCTCTCTTCCTTTCCATCTGTCTCTCTCCCCACCATCTCTCTCTCTCTTCCTTTCCATCTGTCTCTCTCTCCCACCATCTCTCTCTCTCTCCCTTTCCATGTCTCTCTCCCCCACCATGTCTTTCTCTTCCTTTCCATCTGTCTCTCTCCCCCACCATCTCTCTCTCTCTTCCTTTCCATCTCTCTCTCTCTCTCTTCCTTTCCATCTGTCTCTCTCTCTTCCTTTCCATCTCTCTCTCTCTTCCTTTCCATCTCGCTCTCTCTCTCTCTCCTCCTTCCTTTCCATCTGTCTGTCTCCCCCATCATCTCTCTCTGTCTCTTCCTTTCCATCTCTCTCTCTCTCCCTTTCCATCCCTCGCTCTTCCTTTCCATCTGTCTCTCTCCCCCACCATCTCTCTCGCTCCCTTTCCATGTCTCTCTCCCCCACCATCTCTTTCTCTTCCTTTCCATCAGTCTCCCTCACCAGCCATCTCTCTCTCTTCCTTTCCATCTGTCTCTCTCCCCCACAATATCTCTCTCTTCCTTTCCATCTGTCTCTCTCCCCCACCATCTCTCTCTCTCTTCCTTTCCATCTCTCTCTCTCTCTCTTCCTTTCCATCTGTCTCTCTCTCTTCCTTTGCATCTCTCTCTCTCTCTTCCTTTCCATCTGTCTCTCTCCCCCACAATCTCTTTCTTCCTTTCCATCTCTCTCTCTCTCACTCTTCCTTTCCATCTGTCTCTCTCTCTTCCTTTCCATCTCTCTCTCTCTTCCTTTCCATCTCTCTCTCTCTTCCTTTCCATCTCGCTCTCTCTCTCTCTCCTCCTTCCTTTCCATCTGTCTCTCTCTCCCCCACCATCTCTCTCTTCCTTTCCATCTGTCTCTCTCCCCCACCATCTCTCTCTCTTCCTTTCCATCTGTCTCTCTCCCCCACCATCTCTCTCTCTTCCTTTCCATCTGTCTCTCTCTCCCCCATGATCTCTCTCTCTCTTCCTTTCCATCTCTTTCTCTCCCCCATGATCTCTCTCTCTCTTCCTTTCCATCTGTCTCTCTCCCCCACCATCTCTCTCTCTTCCTTTCCATCTCTCTCTTCCTTTCCATCTGTCTCTCTCCCCCACCATCTCTCTCTCTTCCTTTCCATCTGTCTCTCTCCCCCGCCATCTCTCTCTCTTCCTTTCCATCTGTCTCTCTCCCCCACCAACTCTCTCTTCCTTTCCATCTGTCTCTCTCCCCCACCATCTCTCTCTATTCCATCTGTCTCTCTCCCCCACCAACTCTCTCTTCCTTTCCATCTGTCTCTCTCCCCCACCATCTCTCTCTATTCCATCTGTCTCTCTCCCCCACCAACTCTCTCTTCCTTTCCATCTGTCTCTCTCCCCCACCAACTCTCTCTTCCTTTCCATCTGTCTCTCTCCCCCACCATCTCTCTCTATTCCACCTGTCTCTCTCCCCCACCAACTCTCTCTTCCTTTCCATCTGTCTCTCTCCCCCACCATCTCTCTCTATTCCATCTGTCTCTCTCCCCCACCAACTCTCTCTTCCTTTCCATCTGTCTCTCTCCCCCACCATCTGTCTCTCTCCCCCACCAACTCTCTCTTCCTTTCCATCTGTCTCTCTCCCCCACCATCTCTCTCTCTTCCTTTCCATCTGTCTCTCTCCCCCACCATCTCTCTCTATTCCATCTGTCTCTCTCCCCCACCAACTCTCTCTTCCTTTCCATCTGTCTCTCTCCCCCACCAACTCTCTCTTCCTTTCCACCTGTCTCTCTCCCCCACCATCTCTCTCTATTCCATCTGTCTCTCTCCCCTACCAACTCTCTCTTCCGTTCCATCTGTCTCTCTCCCCCACCAACTCTCTCTTCCTTTCCATCTGTCTCTCTCCCCCACCATCTCTCTCTATTCCATCTGTCTCTCTCCCCCCACCAACTCTCTCTTCCTTTCCATCGGTCTCTCTCCCCCACCATCTCTCTCTCTTCCTTTCCATCTGTCTCTCTCCCCCACCATCTCTCTCTATTCCATCTGTCTCTCTCCCCCACCAACTCTCTCTTCCTTTCCATCTGTCTCTCTCCCCACCAACTCTCTCTTCCTTTCCACCTGTCTCTCTCCCCCACCATCTCTCTCTATTCCATCTGTCTCTCTCCCCTACCAACTCTCTCTTCCGTTCCATCTGTCTCTCTCCCCCACCATCTCTCTCTCTTCCTCTCCATCTGTCTCTCTCCCCCACCATCTCTCTCTATTCCATCTCTCTCTCCCCCACCAACTCTCTCTTCCTTTCCATCTGTCTCTCTCTCCCGCCATCTCTCTCTCTCTTCCTTTCCATCTGTCTCTCTCCCTCTCTTTCTTTCTCTCTTCCTTTTCGCTCCAACTCACATTTTGTCCTTTCAATTCAGGCACACTTTCACGTGGTGTATCTTTCTCTCTTTCTTCTATTCTCTCTCTTTTACTCTGCCTTTCAATACATTTCATCTTTGTTATCTGCAGTAGCAGTCTGTGCTTGGTTATATGTCAGCAAAGATTAAAACACCAACCCAACACAAGAAAACATCCAAATGTAACAGTTATATTGTAACGCAAACCTCACTTTCCAACTTAAAATGTCTCTACTCGATACCTTCTCGGTGGCACAACTGGCCAAGACATTGTCAAGTGGTCGGTGACGTGTGTTAGCGAGGCAGAGGAAGTAAGATCACTCCTGGTTGAGGAAGGGTGAGCAAGGAAGCGAATAATATTCACCCCTGTTACACAAACAAGAAAGAAACATAACAAAATTAACATAATTCTTATTCACATCAGTTTATTTTTATACATTACCATATACATACAGTACAGTACATAGGCTCAATACATATCTATTGGAATATATATTGTTGTGGTTGTTGTTGATGTACAATTTGTTGTGTGAGGCGGAGTGACATAGTTTTAGGCCTTTACAGTGTCATAGTGCAGTACAGGTAGGGTGTTCTAGAAAGCAGTGTCATTCATTTAGCCAGCTAACTTTAAAAACAGTCAGATATATATATATATACACACACACACACATCTTAATTTTTCTGGTTCATTTTGAAAGCTAAACTGTTGTTGGATGTCAAGTCAATTACACCATGCTAATTTCAAATCTATATTTCTGGAAAATATGTTATTTTAGAATATTTAGGACAGTTAGCTGGCTAAATCATTGATCCTGCTTCCTGGAACAGTCCCCGGGTGGATGTTTAAACTCTAGAGGTCGTCTTGTACAATAGAACACATGCACTGGCATCTACATACTTAGATATCGCACAAGAATATGTCAAACACCATCACAACAGAGCAACACTTGCAGGGGTGATACTGTTAATGTCTTGGCTTGGAACACTCTACGGGGTTGTAGTGGTCAGGGTTGGGGTCAATTTAATTTCAATTCAGTCAAATAAGGAAGTAAACTGAAATTCCAAGTCCAATTTTCCTCAATTCTTCTTTATGACAAAATTCTGTCTGAATTGACTGAATTGAAATGGCATTGAGCCCAACCCTGATAGTGGTCAGGGTCTGACTAGAACTCGTCACAGCTCTACTGGAAGCACTGTACTACTAAAGTACTACTTTGTATTTAAACATATTTACAGAGTCACGAATGGAGAGTGTGTGAAGAGAAGATGCCATATAATGTAGTTGTAACAGACTGCATTTCAATCAATTACAGCAGATGCCCTGATGGTTAATATGATATTATCTTTTAAACTAATTTCATTCACAACACGATGTCATGTCCCCACCTATTTTCAGTCAGCATTAAAATAACTGAAATAGGATTGTCTAAAAACATGGATGAACTAAAGATTGTCATTGTGCAACTATAAGTATCTTGTTCCACCTCATGAAGGGGGAGGGGGGGTGGAGAGGGTGATAGATGTGGTCTATATGACTTGGCAGCAGCTGTGCGGTGAAGGGGGACAGAGCAGACCCTCTTTGGGGCTCCTGTGTATATTGACTGACATAGTCTTATCACTGAGAGGCATCTGTAGCACTCTGTTCTTCAGGTTCTGGTGATGCTCCCTGGCCAGGTCCAGCTCACTCAGCCTCAGTGTACCCGAGGACGGGGCCTCGAACTGTGGGTCAGCGAAGTGGTCAAGGGGGTGGTGCTGGAGGTGGTGGGTCCCTCCGGGCGACGGACCCCCTAGGAGAGAGACCTTATCCAGGCTGCCGGTAGAGCCCCCCATACACATCCTCCACACTGGCTGGTCCTGGTGGTCCAAGCTCCCCCCCCTTACCCCTCCTCCCCCAGCTGTCAGGCTGTGGAACTGGGAGCTCAGGCATATGCTCATCAGTTTCAGGCTCTCCACCAATCCGCTGGCTGCTTTGGCCGAGCCTAGTCCCGCCCCTGTACTATCAGCAGAGGGGCTTTCTCTTCCTCTGTCTCCCCCACTCCAACCTCTGTCTCCCCCACCACTGGCAAAGCTAGGTCTTCCTTGTGTTGGTCCTGTTGTGTCCATGTCAGGTCTCCTCTGGCTCACAGAGTCATTGTCATCTCTCCTCTCTGAGGTGGGAGACACCATGGCAACTGTTGCCACCTTGGTAACCGTTGCTGGGGACGACACACCTGACGACGTCAATATCCCACTGTGGAGGCTGAGGAAAGCTTGTTCTGGCTTGAACACACACTTCTTTCCTTCTATCATTCCTTCCTTCTCATTGTCATCCTTCTCTACTTCCTCCTCCTCGTGTATCTGGTTAAGGACAGGTGCACTCTTACGAGAGGTCAGTCGGTTAGAGACAGAGGAAGGAGAGGATGAAGATGAGACAACGTTATGCCGGAGAACCACCTGAGAAGGGAGAACCGAGGGAGACGAATCCTCCTCGTCCTCCTCCTCATCTTCCTCCTCCTCATCCAGGCTGAAGAGGCTGGGGCTCCGTGGTTTAGAGGGGGTGGGGGAGGCCAGGGAGCCCAGCCTGAGGGGGATGGAGTGGGGCTTGACTGGAGGCCGGAGGCCCCTGTCCTGGTGCTCTCTGGTTGAACCGACAGGAGGGAGTGCTTTGTTTGTAGTGTGTGTGTCATCAGCCTGGAGGGTCAGAGTGTGTGTGGGTTGTGTGTTATTGTCTAACCGTCTGTGGTTGAGTTCCAGTAGGGATGTTTTGGGTCTGGGTCCGTGGTGGACCAGGCTCTCAGCACTGCGGGCGGGAGACTGGGGGCCCCCTGGGTGGGAGATGAGGGTACCCCCCAAACCATCCCCCATGTCCTGGTGCACGTCCACTCTGGTGGGCCAAGACTGCCTGAAGAGGGTTAAGCAGAGAGAGGGAACAGAGAGTTTTAACAACATTTACTGTGGCAGCTCCCTCCCTCTCTGTCTCTACTTGTTTATTTACTGTGACAGCAGCAGCCCCCCTTGGGCTGAGTGCAGTGCAGACTGACAGAAACGCAGCCCACAACATTCTGCGTTGTGTGTGTGTTTATATTTACAGTACCTGAACTGGGCCTTGTGGCTGGGACTGGACCATGTGTGGTTGTTCTGATCTCTCTCCTGTTTCTCCCTCAGTATCCTCTCTGCCAGCAGGAAATATGTAGCTGTGATGTGGTTATACTGGTCAGACTCCAAGGCTCTAGAGAGAGAGGGGAGGTGAGCGGGAGAGATAATGAGAAAGAGAGAGACAGAGAAAGGTAGAGAGAAAGAAAGGCAGAGAGAGAGAGAGAAAGAAAGGCAGAGAGAGAGAGAGAGGACACGTTCAGAACATACTTTATATACTAGATTACCATAACTACTAGCTACCCTCACCAATCTCACACACACACAAGCAGATCAGAACTGAAACTGCGATGACTGCGGTCAGTCCAACGGAGAAGACAGGGGTGGGGAATCAATTTAACGCGACACCAGCTGCAGAACAGGCACTCAGAGGGCTGCTAATGATAAATAAGCTGATGACGACAGTGGGGAAGCAATTTAGCGTCACGCCAGCTGGCATAGTGATGCGAGAGGACAGTGATACTGGACAGTCACTAATAATCATCATTACCAGAAGCTAATGACATGACAGTCACTAATAATGATCATCACAACCTAATGACAGGACTGTGTGAACAGAAATGGAAAGGAGAGGCCTTTGTAGAATTACAGTACGTTCATTTTGTGTGTGTGCGTGTCTTACTCTGTGACTGTGTCCCTGTCTGCGATGCCACCTAGTGCCATTCGTTGGATGATACTGCCGTGCTCCTCCTCTGATAGGCTCCTGTACGACACCAGGGGTGTGGTCAGCTTGGTGGCAGGGGAGGGGTCGACTCCCTGCAGCCAATCATGGCCCTGGATCAGCTCCACAGTGGCCCGCCTCTTAGGGTCTCTCTGCAGCATACAGTCAATCAGACTGGAGAGAGAGAAGGAGAGATGGAAAAATAGAGGAGTGAGGGAGATGAAGGTGCAGTTAATTAATTATGGTAATTTCATTATTACATTTCGGTTACCATAGTAACTATAGAGGTTAAATCAAATCTTAATACAAGGCTTAAAGTGGAACTGGCAGCGTTTTAATTACTTTGCAGATATGAAACGAAACAGACAATCATAAAAATCAGTAAAAAATATAAAATTCCCAGTTTATGCTTCAAAACCAACTTTATAAGAGGTTTTAAAAATAGGTTCTATTTGACCCAAAAATAATTGAAGTATGGTAAGGCATTGATGGCAGAATAGATGGATGCAGTTCAATGCCTGAATCATAGAATTCACCAATCCTTTTCTTGGTAGTCCAAAAAAGATTGCAGTCAGGTTGTAAATCACAGCCTTTTACATGGTTTGCTGCTTCCACCCATTCGGAATGCACTGTTTCAGTTTCAATGACTTCATATTTTGGACTAAAACGGACGAATGTAACTAAGGCTGGGAACATCAATACAATCAAAAGATCAAGGGCAACGATCACAAGTTAATCATAACGTGGCTAATAAGCTAGTGCACATGTGTCAAACACAAGCGATTATAAAGGAGTCAACATTTGAGTTATCTACTTTATGAAATTACAGCCTGAAGCGCTTACATCGGTGAATTCAACTTCAATTGCGCTGCTTTCGTGTGTCCCGTTTACAGTGTGCAGTTGAGGGAAAGTGAACAGACACATGTCACATTCCTAGCTAGACTATTAAAAATATTGCAGTCTGGCTTTGGTTTTTAAAGCTCGACAATGAATAACCAAATAACAAAAACCTGCAAAAAAACACCATCCAAAGGACAAACATGTAGGTCTATTCTAGAAACATTTGAGCAGTAGTCTTGGCTGGCTACTCAACGGCGATACACGTTGAGAGCACCACACAGCAATGGAGCATTCAACCGCAACGGTGATCCATGCAGTGCAGAAAAAATGAAAAACATGTTTTAAAGTTTGAACGTTACAACAACCTATTGCTTCGTTTTTGTTATTTGGAGTTAAATATTTTTTTTAATTATTAGGGTCGCACCATATTATGCACATCTGCAAGCATAGCAGCAAAGGCTGAACAAACATGTTTTGTTTTAATATGTTAAAATGCTATATACAGCATCATATGTACATAGGTGTACTGACTGAGTTTAACACCCCTGGGATAGTGTATCTATTTATGTAGCTAGCTATTTATTTAGCAACCTAAAAACATGGAGCCTAACATTAGCTAGGTAACTAGCTGCTGGGAGAATGTCATGTCATTGGAGAGTGGGTGAGTGACTGACTTTTTCCCCTCATATTGTTTTTTTGTAGCTACAGCTAGAGATGCAGGTTAGCTAGCATGAAATGTGAATCGTTTTGATAGCTTGCTATGCTGAACTTGAACAACTGTTATCCACAGTTAGCATATCTCTTATTTGTCAATCAAATGTATTTGGCATGGATCAAATGGATGGGCGGGCAGGCAAGTTCCCATTCAGTTGTCTGCAAACTGCAGAAGGACGAGCAGGCTACTATTCCCCATCGTTTATCAGTGCAATTTTGACAGACAACTAGCTGAAGCAGTTTGAGGGGGTTTATCTATTGTTCCCTCGTTAGATCATCTCACTCTGGCTAGTATTAGTTATTGATCTTGGTGTTGTTGATGTGCATAGGTTACAGAGGGGGAGAGAGCCTACCTTTTCATGGTTGTTTGATCGAATAGGACTGAAGTTCCCAAATGTAGTAGGACTCCTGTGTTATTTACATAATTGCAGAAATCCATTCAGGTGTATTTTCTGGCTTTTGGTGAATGTGTTCTAATCATCTAAAGTCACGCTGTTGCTACTGCCTGTAAACACACAGTCCAGTTCATAGTGAATGATGGCAGGTCCTACTGCCTGTAAACACACAGTCCAGTTCAAAGTGAATGATGGCAGGTCCTACTGCCTGTAAACACACAGTCCAGTTCAAAGTGAATGATGGCAGGTCCTACTGCCTGTAAACACACAGTCCAGTTCATAGTGAATGATGGCAGGTCCTACTGCCTGTAAACACACAATCCAGTTCATAGTGAATGATGGCAGGTCCTACTGCCTGTAAACACACAGTCCAGTTCATAGTGAATGATGGCAGGTCCTACTGCCTGTAAACACACAGTCCAGTTCAAAGTGAATGATGGCAGGTCCTACTGACTGTAAACACACAGTCCAGTTCATAGTGAATGATGGCAGGTCCTACTGCCTGTAAACACACAGTCCAGTTCATAGTGAATGATGGCAGGTCCTACTGCCTGTAAACACACAGTCCAGTTCATAGTGAATGATGGCAGGTCCTACTGCCTGTAAACACACAGTCCAGTTCAAAGTGAATGATGGCAGGTCCTACTGCCTGTAAACACACAGTCCAGTTCAAAGTGAATGATGGCAGGTCCTACTGCCTGTAAACACACAGTCCAGTTCATAGTGAATGATGGCAGGTCCTACTGCCTGTAAACACACAGTCCAGTTCAAAGTGAATTATGGCAGGTCCTACTGCCTGTAAACACACAGTCCAGTTCATAGTGAATGATGGCAGGTCCTACTGCCTGTAAACACACAGTCCAGTTCAAAGTGAATTATGGCAGGTCCTACTGCCTGTAAACACAGTCCAGTTCAAAGTGAATTATGGCAGGCTAGAGTGCCAAATGGCTTATTTGCATATAGGCCTAATGTAGCTCTGATTGGCTATGGCGCACAGGTCTGCGTAGACTCCAGTCGTGGACAAGACAGATGTTTTTATTAGGTTTTATTCATTGCAGTGTCTTAATCGTCCAAACGCACGGCTGCTTTCCCACGCTATATTGCTATCTAATTTTCACAAATGCCTTAGTATATATACACACATTATTCCCAAACATGAACTTATGAACACTTAGATATGGTCATTTTCAAGTTCTCGATTATCCGAAAGTATATATAAAAAAAGCTGACATTCTTTGTGGGGATATATATGAACAGATTTGAGTAAGGTTTCATGTTGCTAAAAAGTTGTCAGTTCTACTTGAATAAATAGCGGCTTTGCATCTCGGATATGACTACCCCTGACAGGGCTAGCCTGGCGATGTGTGATATGTATAATGAGGACAAGCCTAGTCAGAAGCCATCTGAACACACACACACACACACTGCAGAGAGCTGTTGTTCAATGCAGCAGCAGCAGAACAATGTTAAAAATAGATTAGCCTGATGTTTTAATGGAAACATCTGAGATACACTCAACTTAACACAGCATTGGGGCTGGGGCTGGGGCTGGAACTGGGACTGAGACTGGGGCTGGGACTGGGACTGGGGCTGGGGCTGGGACTGGGGTACTACTGCAGAGGGAGAGGAGAGATACTGTCTTTTTATACTATGCCTCTCTCTCCACGTTCCCCCTCTCCTCTCATCCCCTCTGCTCTCCACGTTCCCTCTCTCCTCTCATCCCCTCTGCTCTCCACATTCCCTCTCTCCTCTCATCCCCTCTGCTCTCCACGTTCCCTCTCTCCTCTCATCCCCTCTGCTCTCCACGTTCCCTCTCTCCTCTCATCCCCTCTGCTCTCCACTCTCTCTCTCCACGTTCCCCCTCTCCTCTCATCCCCTCTGCTCTCCACGTTCCCCCTCTCCTCTCATCCCCTCTGTTCTCCACGTTCCCTCCCTCCTCTCATCCCCTCTGCTCTCCACGTTCCCTCCCTCCTCTCATCCCCTCTGCTCTTCACGTTCCCTCTCTCCTCTCATCCCCTCTGCTCTCCACGTTCCCTCTCTCCTCTCATCCCCTCTGCTCTCCACATTCCCTCTCTCCTCTCATCCCCTTTGCTCTCCACTCTCGCTCTTCACACATCTATGGGCATGAAATATGCAGCAGCTACAGAGTACTTTCAAATGGAGTGTGTCTGTACGTGCATGTGTGTGACTCACTCTCTGCAGGCTGAGGAGATGTGTGATGCTACTGTATATTTACAGTCCATGATCATGGTGAGGGTCTCACTGTCGTTGGCCTCCTGAAAGGGTGGATGGCCACACACCAACATGAACAGAATCACCCCCAGACTCCAGATATCTACAGAGACAGACAGAGACACAGAGACAGACAGAGAGACAGACAGACAGAGAGACAGAGAGAGAGAGGTTAGCCCCTCTTATTGGTCCTTCATACACCTGGAGAAAGGTGTATAGCTACAGCTACATTTCACTTGTGAAACAGAGAAACAGTTAGAGAGAGAGAAAGGACGAGTGAGAGTAAGAAAGACAGACAGAGAAAGAGGGAAAAAAGATTGAGGGAGAAATACAGAGACTAAGAAAGAGATGCATGGTATTGTATGTTTTTTCCACTGACCTACATAAGAACAACCTGCTCCTACTCAGAAGAAGCATGAATCATCTGACCAGGACACTTCCATAAATACACACACTGGCCTAGGGCATCTGCCTGACCACACACACACACACACACACACACACACACACACACACACACACACACACACACACACACACACACACACACACACACACACACACACACACACACACACACACACACACACACACACACACACACACACACACACACACACACACATTAACGTTCCGCTCATGCATGGATACACGCCCACACACATAAGAACCAACACACATGCAGGCACACACACAAAGTGGGTTTATGTTCATCCTTCAATGTCTCTAACACATGTCATGTTACAGTACATGAAACAGTTATCTTATTCAGAACAACCATTAACAGAACAACTATCTACACACACACTGCAGTAAGAGAGGACAACAAAACATTGCTATCGCCTGTTTTCACGTCACCAGGTATTCTAGCAACCGTGCCCCCAGTCCCTCATTACCTTGTCATAGGGCAAAAAAATTCCTGGATAACTTTATTTATAAACCCGTGGGCTGACAGCCTCTGGATAACTTTATTTATAAACCATCTGGCTGACAGTTTCTTGGATACATATTTAAAAGAGAGCTTGTCACAGTGTCTCTCTTATTAGCTTTAGAACTGCTATTAGTGAGACAGCTATGTGATGTAACACCCTCTGCATCCTCTATTACAGGCCTGGTGTTAAGATACAACCCTCTCCCCATAACAATCAGTGCCCCTACCATTTCCTTAGACATCCCTCAACCTCTGCCAGATGGGCTACATTCAGCAATCACCGCATTGCTGAGTGATATCAACAGCACACACACATAACCAGAGGCGTCAGCAACTACAAACACAAATCGGATCATCTGCTCAGCACAAAAGAGAAGGATAAAATAGAGAGCAAGACAGAAACTGGCCCTGCGTCTCCACTCAGTCAGAAAAATGTGAAATGCTCCCTCTTTCTTTTTCTCTTTATTTCTTTCTTTCTTTCTGGGTCTGAAGCCTGGGCCTCTGGGTGCAGGGGATGAATACTGATTCCCTTTGTCTCTCTCGCTCTCTTTCTTCCCCTTTCAGTCTCTCCCCTCCCCCTCTTGTTTTCCCTCTTTCTTTTTCATTTTATATCCATCACTTAGTCCCTCTGTGAGGTGTCGTTATACCAGAGGTGCTGCTACACCAGAGGTGCTGTTACACCAGAGGTGCTGTTACACCAGAGGTGCTGTTACACCAGAGGTGCTAGGAGAAACACATTAATGGTGTAGAAACCAATTTCATTGTGTATTGATATTTGATTTGGGAGTTGTTATCTACCTCTTCTCCATTCAGAAGATAATAGATAGAGTGAGATATAGACCGGATAGTTACCTAGAAGTTAGAGAGGCGTGTGAGCAACCAGAGGGTTGGCAGTTTAAATCCCGGGTCCGACGGGGAAAGTCTGGCGCACCTCTCTCCAAAACCTGTATATGTATCAGGGGTTGGAACTGGTTCAGATCCTAGAACGAAAGTAATCGATACTGTTCCGGAACAGAATCGTTATTTTAAAAAGCATAGTTAGCTAGCTCTGTTCCAACGTTAGCTATGCAAACTCTTTGAAGTTCAAAGAGATTCAAAGTTCTTTCATAGAAGCCGCTCCTCCGTAGGTATAATTTTGTGGGCCTAATTCAGATAATAGCCTCTGGCTACAAGGTCCAGTCTGAACTGAAGTGTCAAAACAACAAGAGGCTCAGCGCTTCAAGCCAACCTTGCTTTTCCACCCTCTCCCTCCCCACCCACAAAGTTCCAGTTGAATTTCGTGCCCTACACTTGTCTGTCCAATGCATGTAAATAGCTTACCCGCTCCAGCCAGAACTGTTTCGGTCGTTTCCTTTGTTATTTTAGTGTTCATTAAATAAATATGGACACATACCACGCTGCACCTTGGTCCTCTCCTTCCAACAGCCGTTACAATAAATTGTTACTTGTTTTTGGGTTTGAACCGGTTCAGAACTTTATTTTGCTGGTCGGAACAGCGGAACGGAACAAAAAAAATAATGGTTCTGTTCAGAACAAAACAATTGGAAAATAATTTGGGTTCCAACCTCTGCATGTGTGTCTTTCAAAGGGGTTGGGTTGAAAGCTAAAGTAAAATTTAGGTTGGACCTTGTGTTGACCAATAATTGTTTTTATTTAACCTTTATTTAACTAAGTCAGTTAAGAACAAATTCTTATTTTACAATGATGGCCTACCGGGGAACAGTGGGTTAACTGCCAACCATCTACTTCCGTCTACTTCCGGCGCCGACAGAGATGGCCGCCTCGCTTCGCGTTCCTAGGAAACTATGCAGTGTTTTGTTTTTTTACGTGTTATTTCTTACATTAGTACCCCAGGTCATCTTAGGTTTCATTACATACAGTCGAGAAGAACTACTGAATATAAGAGCAGCGTCAACTCACCATCAGTACGACCAAGAATATGACTTTCGCGAAGCGGATCCTGCCTTTCACCCAGGACAACGGAATGGGTCGCCTTTGTAAGGCGACTTCGTAAAAGAGGGAAACGAAGCGGTCTTCTGGTCAGACTCCGGAGACGGGCACATCGTGCACCACTCCCCAGTATACTTCTCGCCAATGTCCAGTCTCTTGACAACAAGGTTGATGAAATCCGAGCAAGGGTAGCATTCCAGAGGGACATCAGAGACTAACGTTCTTTGCTTCACGGAAACATGGCTCACTGGAGAGACTCTATCGGAGTCGGTGCAGCCAGCTGGTTTCTCCACGCCTCGCGCCGACAGAAACAAACATCTTTCTGGTAAAAAGAGGGGAGGGGGCTTATGCCTAATGGCTAACGAGACGTGGTGTGGCCACAACAATATACAGGAACTCAAGTCCTTCTGTTCACCTGATTTAGAATTCCTCACAATCAAATGTCGACCGCATTATCTACCAAGGGAATTCTCTTCGATTATAATCACAGCCGAATATATATTCCCCCCCAAGCAGACACATCGATGGCTCTGAACGAACTTTATTTCACTCTTTGCAAACTGGAATCCACACATCCATCCTGAGGCTGCATTCATTGTAGCTGGGGATTTTAACAAGGCTAATCTGAAAACAAGACTCCCTAAATTGTATCAGCATATCGATTGCGCAACCAGGGCTGGCAAAACCTTGGATCATTGCCAATCTTTTCCCTGACGCATATAAGGCTTTGCCCCGCCCTCCTTTTGGAAAAGCTGACCACGACTCCATTTTGTTGATCCCTGCCTACAGACAGAAACTAAAACAAGAAGCTCCCACGCTGAGGTCTGTCCAACGCTGGTCCGACCAATCTGATTCCACACTCCAAGACTGCTTCCATCACGTGGACTGGGATATGTTTAGTATTGCGTCAAACAACAACATTGACGAATACGCTGATTCGGTGTGCGAGTTCATTAGAACGTGCGTTGAAGATGTCATTCCCATAGCAACGATTAAAACATTCTCAAACCAGAAACCGTGGATTGATGGCAGCATTCGCATGAAACTGAAAGCGCGAACCACTGCTTTTAATCAGGGCAAGGTGACCGGAAACATGACCGAATACAAACAGTGTAGCTATTCCCTCCGCAAGGCAATCAAACAAGCTAAGCGTCAGTATAGAGACAAAGTAGAATCTCAATTCAACGGCTCAGGCACAAGAGGTATGTGGCAGGGTCTACAGTCAATCACGGATAACAAAAAGAAAAACAGCCCCGTCACGGACCAGGATGTCTTGCTCCCAGGCAGACTAAATAACTTTTTTGCCCGCTTTGAGGACAATACAGTGCCACTGACACGGCCTGCAACCAAAACATGCGGGCTCTCCTTCACTGCAGCCGAAGTGAGTAAAACATTTACATTTACATTTACATTTAAGTCATTTAGCAGACGCTCTTATCCAGAGCGACTTACAAATTGGTGCATTCACCTTATGACATCCAGTGGGACAGTCACTTAACAATAGTGCATCTAAAACTTAGGGGGGGGGTGGGGTGAGAGGGATTACTTAACCTATCCTAGGTATTCCTTAAAGAGGTGGGGTTTCAGGTGTCTCCGGAAGGTGGTGATTGACTCCGCTGTCCTGGCGTCGTGAGGGAGTTTGTTCCACCATTGGGGGGGCCAGGGCAGCGAACAGTTTTGACTGGGCTGAGCGGGAGCTGTACTTCCTCAGTGGTAGGGAGGCGAGCAGGCCAGAGGTGGATGAACGCAGTGCCCTTGTTTGGGTGTAGGGCCTGATCAGAGCCTGGAGGTACTGAGGTGCCGTTCCCCTCACAGCTCCGTAGGCAAGCACCATGGTCTTGTAGCGGATGCGAGCTTCAACTGGAAGCCAGTGGAGAGAACGGAGGAGCGGGGTGACGTGAGAGAACTTGGGAAGGTTGAACACCAGACGGGCTGCGGCGTTCTGGATGAGTTGAAGGGGTTTAATGGCACAGGCAGGGAGCCCAGCCAACAGCGAGTTGCAGTAATCCAGACGGGAGATGACAAGTGCCTGGATTAGGACCTGCGCCGCTTCCTGTGTGAGGCAGGGTCGTACTCTGCGGATGTTGTAGAGCATGAACCTACAGGAACGGGCCACCGCCTTGATGTTAGTTGAGAACGACAGGGTGTTGTCCAGGATCACACCAAGGTTCTTGGCGCTCTGGGAGGAGGACACAGTGGAGTTGTCAACCGTGATGGCGAGATCATGGAACGGGCAGTCCTTCCCCGGGAGGAAGAGCAGCTCCGTCTTGCCGAGGTTCAGCTTGAGGTGGTGACCCGTCATCCACACTGATATGTCTGCCAGACATGCAGAGATGCGATTCGCCACCTGGTCATCAGAAGGGGGAAAGGAGAAGATTAATTGTGTGTCGTCTGCATAGCAATGATAAGAGAGACCATGTGAGGTTATGACAGAGCCAAGTGACTTGGTGTATAGCGAGAATAGGAGAGGGCCAAGAACAGAGCCCTGGGGGACACCAGTGGTGAGAGCGCGTGGTGAGGAGACAGATTCTCGCCACGCCACCTGGTGACGTGTTAACCCTCGCAAGGCTGCAGGCCCAGACGGCATCCCCAGCCGCTCCCTCAGAGCATGCGCAGACCAGCTGGCTGGTGTGTTTACGGACATATTCAATCGATCCCTATCCCAGTCTGCTGTTCCCACATGCTTCAAGAGGGCCACCATTGTTCCTGTTCCCAAGAAAGCTAAGGTAACTGAGCTAAACGACTACCGCCCCGTAGCACTCACTTCCGCTATCATGAAGTGCTTTGAGAGACTAGTCAAGGACCATATCACCTCCAACCTACCTGACACCTTAGACCCACTCCAATTTGCTTACCACCCAAATAGGTCCACAGACAATGCAATCTCAACCACACTGCACACTGCCCTAACCCATCTGGACAAGAGGAATACCTATGTGAGAATGCTGTTCATCGACGACAGCTCGGCATTTAACACCATAGTACCCTCCAAGCTCGTCATCAAGCTCGAGACCCTGGGTCTCGACCCCGCCCTGTGCAACTGGGTACTGGACTTCCTGACGGACCGCCCCGAGGTGGTGAGGGTAGGCAACAACATCTCCACCCCGCTGATCCTCAACACTGGGGCCCCACAAGGGTGCGTTCTGAGCCCTCTCCTGTACTCCCTGTTCACCCACGACTGCGTGGCCACGCACGCCTCCAACTCAATCATCAAGTTTGCGGACGACACAATAGTGGTAGGCTTGATTACCAACAACGACGAGACGGCCTACAGGGAGGAGGTGAGGGCCCTCGGAGTGTGGTATCAGGAAAATAACCTCACACTCAACGTCAACAAAACTAAGGAGATGATTGTGGACTTCAGGAAACAGCAGAGGGAACACCCCCCTATCCACATCGATGGAACAGTAGTGGAGAGGGTAGCAAGTTTTAAGTTCCTCGGCATACACATCACGGACAAACTGAATTGGTCCACCCACACAGACAGCATCGTGAAGAAGGCGCAGCAGCGCCTCTTCAACCTCAGGAGGCTGAAGAAATGTGGCTTGTCACCAAAAGCACTCACAAACTTCTACAGCTGCACAATCGAGAGCATCCTGGTGGGCTGTATCACCGCCTGGTACGGCAACTGCTCCGCCCACAACCGTAAGGCTCTCCAGAGGGTAGTGAGGTCTGCACAACGCATCACCGGGGGCAAACTACCTGCCCTCCAGGACACCTACACCAACCGATGTTACAGGAAGGCCATAAAGATCATCAAGGACAACAACCACCCGAGCCACTGCCTGTTCACCCCGCTATCATCCAGAAGGCGAGGTCAGTTGGGACCGAGAGACTGAAAAACAGCTTCTACCTCAAGGCCATCAGACTGTTAAACAGCCATCACTAACATTGAGTGGCTGCTGCCAACACACTGACTCAACTCCACCCACTTTAATAATGGGAATTGATGGGAAATGATGTAAAATATATCACTAGCCACTTTAAACAATGCTACCTAATATAATGTTTACATACCCTACATTATTCATCTCATATGTATACGTATATACTGTACTCTATATCATCTACTGCATCCTTATGTAATACATGTATCACTAGACACTTTAACTATGCCACTTTGTTTACATACTCATCTCATATGTATATACTGTATCTTGCCTATGCCGCTCTGTACCATCACTCATTCATATCTTTATGTACATATTATTTATCCCCCTACACTTGTGTGTATAAAACAGTAGTTTTGGAATTGTTAGTTAAATTACTTGTTGGTTATTACTGCATTGTCGGAACTAGAAGCACAAGCATTTCGCTACACTCGCATTAACATCTGCTAACCATGTGTATGTGACAAATAAGATTTGATTTGATTTGTTCATGGGCAGAAAGACAGATCAGCTCCGGGATTCGATCCAGCAACCTTTCGGTTACTGGCCCAATGCTCTAACCACTAGGCTACCTGCACTAGGCTATCTGCCGCCCCAATAAAGTGATATTAATATTAATTTATTAATACTATAACCAGCTAAGGCACTACCCTCTGCAACACCTCTGTTGTTAGTAGTCTGATAGTTGTGAAAGTGTCCCAGTTTGTCTGCCAAGCAAGGTTGGGGTCCAATCTATTGGGACCAATTCAGTCAATACAGGAAGTAAACAGAAATCCCAATTCCACATTTTCAATTAGAAAAAAAAATGTCGTCTTGGAATTTCAGTATACTTTCTAACTGTATTGACTTTGAAATGGAATTGACCCAAAAGCCAACTGCATGTAAGGGTCATTATTAGCCTGGTCTCTTAGAGGATCTAGCAGTTCACCTGGGACAGATAGAGGACTGTATGCACTTTTCCCACTGGGAAGAACACACGCTGGACTATGGATTCTGGAGTTTAACACACACACACACACACACACACACACACACACACACACACACACACACACACACACACACACACACACACACACACACACACACAAAGCAAGACAGAAATCGAGCGAGAAAGAGAGTGCGAGAGAGATGGAGAGAAAGACAGAGAAATCACAGCACCACACAGAAAAGGCAGTATGTCTCAAATCTTTCTGAAGTAAAGATTGCAATAACAACCTGCCACTGTTGATAAATCACAACAAGCCAGTCTGAAATCAGTCCCTTCATATATACAAATACAGACACACTCCTACACACACACACCCTCCTTCCCTCCCCCCTACACAAACACAGTTCCCCCAACAGACACTCACCCACAGCGGGTGCGTCATATTCATCTCCCAGCAGTATCTCTGGAGCAGAGTAGGCCAGAGAGCCACAGGAGGTGGCCAGGTTCTCCCCTGGCTGGAACTTGTTGCTGAAGCCAAAATCAGTGAGCTTGACCAGGCCCTGCTTCTCAAAAAACACCACGTTCTCTGGCTTTAGGTCACGGTGCACCACGTGGAGCTGGTGGCAGTAGGAGATGGCATGGACGATCTGGGCAAAGTAACGCTTCGCCACCTGGAGGGAGGAGTTAAGACATCTTCAGCTTTAGTGATGATGATCATGATATTATGTTTTTATAGGTAGGGTGTTTACAATGCTGCTGTAGTCCTTTTTCATTACACACACACACACAAGGGGTCTGGTCCTTTTTACACACACACACACACCCCTCCAAACCCACACACTCCCCCACCCACCACACACCTCCTCTGTGAGTCCTCCGTCGTGCTTCATGATGCAGTCGTACATGTCCCCTCCATCACCCAGCTCCAGGATTAGGTAGAGCTTGGTCTGCGTGTCGATGACCTCATACAGACGCACCACGTTGGGGTGTTGCACCAGCTTCATACATCTGACCTCCTGGAACAGGTGAGCTCTGGCTACTGGGTCCAGTCTGGACTTATCGATCACCTTCACGGCTACCTGGAGTGGAAATAATGATTATTATTATCATGTTCTTCATCAGAATCATCATCCTTCTCCTAGGACATATAGCCACTGGCTACAAGGTCCAGTCTGAACTTAAGTGTCACCTGATATGGAATAATAATTACAGGATTGCTAGCCAATCAATTACTTTACATTAATCAATCAATTTACTGCCAGTAGAAACATTTAGAACCAGTAGTATTCCCTCTGGACCAGAAATGCAGTATCTTCCCAGTCAGGAAAATAACCTCACACTCAACGTCAACAAAACAAAGGAGATGATTGTGGACTTCAGGAAACAGCAGAGGGAGCACCCCCCTATCCACATCGACGGGACAGTAGTGGAGAGGGTAGTAAGTTAAGTTCCTCAGCGTACACATCACAGACAAACTTAATTGGTCCACTCACACAGACAGCATTGTGAAGAAAGCGCAGCAGCGCCTCTTCAACCTCAGGAGGCTGAAGAAATTCGGCTTGTCACCAAAAGCACTCACAAACTTCTACAGATGCACAATTGAAAGCATCCTGGCGGGCTGTATCACCGCCTGGTACGGCAACTGCTCCGCCCACAACCGTAAGGCTCTCCAGAGGGTAGTGAGGTCTGCACAACGCATCACCGGGGGCAAACTACCTGCCCTCCAGGACACCAACACCACCCGATGTCACAGGAAGTCCATAAAGATCATCAAGGACAACAACCACCCGAGCCACTGACTGTTCACCCCGCTATCATCCAGAAAGCGAGGTCAGTACAGGTGCATCAAAGCAGGGACCGAGAGACTGAAAAACAGCTTCTATCTCAAGGCCATCAGACTGTTAAACAGCCACCACTAACATTGAGTGGCTGCTGCCAACATACTGACTCAACTCCAGCCACTTTAATAATGGAATTGATGGAAATCGATGTAAAAATGTATCACTAGCCACGTTAAACAATGCCACTTAATATAATGTTTACATACCCTACATTACTCATCTCATATGTATATGTATATACTGTACTCATTTAAACCGTTGCATCTTGCTGCATCTACTGCATCTTGCCATCTTTATGTAATACATGTATCACTAGCCACTTTAAACTATGCCACTTTATGTTTATATACCCTACATTACTCATATGTATATACTGTACTCTATACCATCTGCTGCATCTTGCCTATGCCGTTCTGTACCATCACTCATTCATATATCTTTATGTACATATTCTTTAACCCTTTACAATTGTGTGTATAAGGTAGTAGTTGTGGAATTGTTAGGTTAGATTACTCGTTGGTTATTACTGCGTTGTCAGAACTAGAAGCACAAGCATTTCGTTACACTCGCATTAACATCTGCTAACCATGTGTATGTGACAAATCAAATTTGATTTGAAAAGACCAGGCAGACAGACAAGCTACCTTTTCTCCCGTGAAGACGTGGCGTGCTAGTTTGACCACGGCAAAGTGTCCTCGTCCCAACGTCTTGTCCAGGTCGTAGAGCCCGGCGATCTTCCCATCGTGACCCCTCTTGAACCCTGCCATGGATGCTGGGGATTGGGATGAAGTTGGCCCTATATGCTGATATAAGATCAGTTTTGCATTTTAGAGTCTGGATAGTTGGGACGGTGAACTGATCCTGGATCTGTGCCTACGGGAGACCTCTACCGCCGTAAGATGAATTTGGCTTTAGATTCTGATCTTAGATCAGTCTTCTGCTAGTGAACTGGAACTCATGGTGCAGTCTGCGTTCCAGCCCTGTGAGAGCGAAAGAAAGTGCGGGTTGAGATTGAGGAAGGGGGTGGGAAGACAGGGGAGAAAGAGAGTTGATCATTTTCACACACATAGGAACCTTTCCAACCACCATAGAGAAGGTTTAGGCACACACACGCATGTGTCTGATTATACAATACTTCTTCCAGATAGGCGAAATGTTCCCCTTACAGGAATTCCTGCTCTGGTGCCAAGAACCACAGAGACATGACCGAACTGCTCCCAAGAACATTCCTAAAAAGGTGACTATTCAGGTGTGTCCGTGTGTGTGCACGTATCCACCTTTTTGCATTCACATTCTCAGATCAGTTCAGATGAACTTGGCAAGGGAAGAAAGGACATTTCAGACTACTGGTATGAACCCTAACCCTGCCCTGGGTAGGGCAAGGCTACTTCAATGTGAGGACACATTCCAACCAGACAGGCAAGCAGTAGGGCAGGCAGGGTGTTGTATAACTGTTCCAGTAGTGTGTATTGATTACCCTGTACGCACAAGGGTCAGGGTCTACATTTCCAATAGACACTTCAACCACTCTCCACAATGTCAGCAAATATATACTGAACAGAAATATAAATGAAACATGCAACAATTTCAAAGATTTTACAGAGTTACACTTCATATAAAGAAATGAGTCAATGAAATTGATCCAGAGGATCCGAAACATGCTTAATGGGTGACATGTCTGGTGAGTATACAGGCCATGGAAGAACTGGGACATCTTCAGCTTGCAGGTCTGTGTACAGATCCTTCTAACATGGGGCCGTGCATTATCATGCTGAAACATGAAGTGATGGAGGCAGATGAATGGCACGACAATGGGCCTCAGGATCTCATCAGGATATCCCTGTGCATTCAAATCGCTATCGATAAAATGCTATTGTGTTCGTTGTCTGTATCTTGCCTGCTCAGACCGTAACTCCACAATCACCATGGGGCACTCTGTTCACAACGTTGACATCAGAAAACCGCTCACCCACACGACGCCATACACATTGGTCTGCAGTTCTGAGGACGGTTGGACATACTGCCAAAAACGATGTTGGATGCGGCTTATGGTAGAGAAATTAACATGAAATTATCTGGCAACAGCTTTGGTGAACATTCCTGCAGTCAACATGCCAATTGCATGCTCCCTCAAAACTTGAGACATCTGAGGCATTGTGCTGTGTGACAAAACTGCACATTTTAGAGTTGCCTTTTATTGTCCCCAGCACAAGGTGCACCTGTGTAATGATCATGCTGTTTAATCAGCTTCTTGATATGCCACACCTGTCAGGTGGATGGATTATCTTGGCAAATGATACATGCTCACTAACAGGGATGTAAATAAACGTGTGCACATCATTTGAGAGAAATAAGCTTTTTATGTGGAACATTTTTGGGACCTTTTATTTCAGCTCATGAAACATGGGACCAACACTTTACATTTTGCATTTATATGTTTTGTTCACTGTATAATAACTGCATTATTAATAATGATTTATTACTAATATTTAATCATTATTGTTTTTCTTATTTAATAGGATATGGAAGAAGAAAAATCAACAACCCTGGCCTGGCATTACAAAGCTGACAAACAACAACTGCAGAACCCTAGCTACTATTTTTGGAAGTCTAAATAATTGAGATAAGTGACTATATTTTGGGGACAAAATATCTGGCCTCCCTGTAGGCTATCTGAGTGTGTCACTCTGCCAAGAGGTCTGGACCTTTATGGCACAGTGTTCATGTCAACACAGGACAACGCATGTGTCAACACTTTCTTCCTCATCCAAAATGTGACAGGCTGTCAAAGCTATATGGTGAATGCTATTTGTTACCGACAAAGAAACCCGCAAAGCCATGGCTTTTCAATGGCATTGGCGAGGTAGGCAAGCGCAGTGTTGATACACAAATAAAGGTACAGTATAATTTTAATAGTCTACACAGTATAGGCTGATGGGCTTGTTTGGCAGATACAAAACATAAGGACGCCACTAAAAGCAAATACATAAAGATCCTATAGGCTACCTGTGTGTGGACGGTTACGGTATTTAGTTGACTTACCGCGCTGCGGTGAGTTGCAATGTAGGCTAATTCTGACCTTCCCGCTGCGTTCATTCGTTATAAGTCATTCAATGCAGACTGCCTCGAAGAACGACCGTGGATTAGGCAACTAGGCTGTACAATGTGCTCTGATAACATCAGTCTTCAGCCTTGTCAATAGCACTAGATTTAGTTAGATTGAGCACTGAAAATAACTGCGGCTAATTCAAAGCTTCCGTGTGTGAATCTGATAGATGCAGCAGTTCTCTCGCTCTCTGCTTTGGGGCGCATCGGTTCTAGTCATCTCTGACGTCAGAAGTACGTAAACCTGCACACATCAACAACAAATAAACCATACCAGATGTATTTCTGTTTTTAAATTGACACACACACGACATATCGAATAAAAACTCGAGCACCCTCATATCAATGCAAATAAACACAAAATGGGAAACTACTAGCCCAAAACACTGTAGAGGCCTTTATGCAGGTGCAGTGTGAGTATGTGTAGAGTGAAAGAGCAGAGAGGAAGAAGTGTAATTCATTCAACATCTCCACTCCCAATATTCCAGTCCTGGCCATCATTGTGCCAGAGGAACCTTGGTGATAAAGTCAACATAGCAGAGCAGAGGAGCCTCAGCTAAGGGTTGGTCTTACTGGGCTCTCCTTGTTCTGCTCTCCTCACTCTCACATACACACACAAACTTAAAGTTCCTCGGGGGACACATCACAGACAAACTGAAGTGGTCCACCCACACAGACAGTGTGGTGAAGAAGGCGCAACAGCGCCTCTTCAACCTCAGGAGGCTGAAGAAATTTGGCTTGTCACCTTAAACCTTCACAAAAGTTTACAGATGCACAATTGATAGCATCCTGTTAGGCTGTATCACCGCCTGGTACGGCAACTGCATCACCCACCACCGCAGGGCTCTCCAGATGGTGGTGTGGTCTGCACGACGTATCACCGGGTGCAAACTACCTGCCCTCCAGGACACCTACACCACCCATGTCACAGGAAGGCCATAAAGATCATCAAGGAAACAACCACCCGAGCCACTGCCTGTTCACCCCGCTATCATCCAGAAGGTGAGATCATCAAAGCTAGGACCGAGAGACCGAAGCTCATTTTCAATCTCAAGGCCATCAGACTGTTAAACAGCCATCACTAACAGAGGCTGTTACCTACATACTCGACACTTTATTAATGCTACTTTACTCATTCAATATGTATATACTGTATTTTATACCATCTATTGCAACTTGCCTAAGCTGCTCGGTCATTGCTCATCCATGTATTTATATGTACATATTCTTATTCCATCCCTTTACTTAGATTTGTGTGTATTAGGTAGTTGTTGTGGAATTGTTAGATTACTTGTTAGATATTACTGCACTGGCAGAACTAGAAGCACAAACATTTTGCTACACTCGCAATAACATCTGCTAACCATGTGTGTGACCAATAAAATTTGATTTGACTCACACACACACAGTATATGTTTTACTATCCTTGTGGTGACCTAAAATTGATATGCATTCAAAATCATATTTTCCCTAACCCTAACTCCTACCCCTAATTGTAACCCTAAACCTAACCCCTAAAACGTATTTGTCCTTGTGGAGACCTGGGAAATGTCCCCACAAAGGAGATTTCCTTGTTTTTACTATCCTTATGGGGACTTTTGAGGAAATCCGGGACCCACAAGGATCGTCATAAGTGCATGTGCACACACACACACGTTCTGCTGTTCTATTCTCAACATAATAACAGATGTAGATGAATGACTTTTGGAGAAAAATAGGTGGTATTGCAACAACTTTATACAGTTGTAATAACATTACTTTTTCTGGATTGGTCGAGTACACATATTTAGCAAATGTTATCGCAGGTGCAGCGAAATGCTTATGTTCCTAGCTCCAACAATGCAGTAATACCTAACAATACAAAACAAAGCACACACATTCCAAAAATAAAATAAAGGAAATACAAACATATTCAGATTTTCATGTAGATTTAAATCAAAACTGTAACTCGGCCACTCAGGAGCATTCAGTTTTCTTGGTGAGCTACTACAGTGTATATTTGTGGCCTTGTGTTTTAGGTTATTGTCCTGCTGAAAGGTGAATTCATCTCTCCCTGAAAAGCAGGCTGAATCAGGTTTTTTTTGCAAACAGGATGCATGTTTTGGAATATATTTTCTTTCTGTAGAGGCTTCCTTCTTTTCACTCTGTCAATTAGGTTAGTAATGTGGAGTAACTACAATGTTGTTGATCCATCCTCAGTTTTTTTCCTATCACAGCCATTATGTTACAGCCTTATTCTGTACCTGCTCATGATGGCGCCGGAGGGGATGACTGCCGTCTTATCGGCTCTTAACCAACCATGCTATTTTGTTTGTTTTTCGCAATGTCCGTAACTTGATTTGTACATAATGTTGCTGCTACCATCTCTTATGACCGAAAAGAGCTTCTGGACATCAGAACTGTGATTTCTCACATCAAATTAGACAAAGATTTTTCTTCAAAGAGTCAGATGGGAGGGATATTCTACAGACACATAACCAGGCCCCGATCCCCGTCATGCACTGGAGAAGGAAACTGAGATTTCGCAGATAAAGATCAGGGTGCCTTGTGAGGATCAGGCGACGAGTGGCTAATCTGTCTCTGCCTTTCGTCCTGCTAGCTAACGTTAAATCGCTGGAAAATAAATGGGACAAACTGAAAGCATGTATATCCTACCAATGGGATATTAAGAACTATAATATCCTATGTTTTACTGAGTCATGGCAGAACAACAACATTAAGAACATACAGCTGGCAGGTTATACACTCTATTGGCAGGATAGAACAACAGCCTCTGGTAAGACAGGGGGAGGGGGGCCTAACAATATATGTAAACAACAGCTGTTGCACGATATCTAAGGAAGTCTCAAGGTTTTGCTCGCCAGAGGTAGAGTATCTCATGATAAGCTGTAGACCACACTATCTACCTAGAGAGTTATCCGTTTTATTCATAGCTGTCTACATACCTCCACAGACTGATGCTGGCACCAAACCGTACTCAATGATCTGTATACCGCCATAAGCAAACAGGAAAACGCGAATCCAGAGGTGGTACTCCTAGTGGCCGGGGACTTTAATGCAGGGAAACCTAAATTAGTTTAACCTAATTACTATCAGCATGTTAAAATGTGCAACCAGAGGGGGAAAATCCAGACCACCTTTACTGCACACACAGAGACGCATACAAAGCTTTCCCTCGCCCTCCATTTGGCAAAAATGTAAAGCAGGAAGCACCAGTGACTCGGTCTATAAAAAAGTGGTCAGATGAAGCAGATGCTATGACTACAGGACTGTTTTGCTAGCACATACTGGCATTTGTTCCGGGATTCTTCAGATGGCACAAAGGAGTACACCACATCAGTCACTGGCTTTATCAATAAGTGCATTGAGGACATCGTCCTCACAGTGACTGTACGTACATACCCCAACCAGAAGCCATGGATTACAGGCAACATTCACACTGAGCTAAAGGGTAGAGCTGACGCTTTCAAGGAGCGTGACTTCCAACCCGGAAGCTTATAAGAAATCCCCCTATGCCCCCCAACGAACCAAAAAACAGCCTAAGCGTCAATAAAGGGCTAAGATCGAATCGTACTACACCGACTCCGATGTTCGTTGGATGTGGCAGGGCTTGCAAACTATTACAGACTACAAAGGGAAGCACAGCCGAGAGCTGCCCAGTGACATGAGCCTACCAGACGAGCTAAATAACTTCTATGCTCGCTTCGAGGCAAGTAAACACTAAAACATGCAAGAGAGCATCAGCTGTTCCAGACGAGTGTTATCACGCTCTCCGCAGCCGATGTGAGTAAGACCTTAAAACAGGTCAACATTCACAAGGCCGCAGGGCCAGACGGATTTCCAGGACGTGTACTCCGAGCATGTGCTGACCAACTGGCAAGTGTCTCCACTGACATTTTCAACCTCTCCCTGACTGAGTCTGTAATACCAACATGTTTCAAGCAGACCACCTGAGACTGAGTCTGTAATACCAACATGTTTCAAGCAGACCACCATAGTCCCTGTGCCCAAGAACACTAAGGTAGCCTGCCTAAAAGACTACCGACCCATAGCACTCACATGTCACCAAGAAATGCTTTGAAAGGCTGGTCATGGCTCACATCAACACCATTATCCCAGAAGCCCTAGACCCACTTCAATTTGCATACCACAACAACAGAGCCACAGATTATGCAATCTCTATTGTACTCCACACTGTCCTTTTACACCTGGACAAAAGGAACACCTATGTGAGAATGTTATTCTTTGACTACAGCTATTCTTTGACGACAGCTTAGCGTTTAACACCATACTGCCCTCGAAGCTCATCACTAAGCCAAGGACCCAGGGGCTTAACACCTTCATCTGTAACTGGATCCTGGACTTCCTGACGGGCCACCCCCAGGTGGTAAGGGTAGGTAACAACACATCCCTCACGCTGATCCTCAACACAGGGGCCCATCAGGGGTACGTGCTCAATCCCCTCCTGTACTCCCTGTTCACTCATGACTGCACAGACAGGCACTACTCCAACACCATCATTAAGTTTGCTGATGACACAACAGTTGTCGTGTCTTTGGCTATGCCGGATTAAGTGATAGGATATGCTATTCTATGAAATAATTTCTCTGTAATTAATATTACCTGAATAAGCTAATCAGGTAGATAATTAACAAGAAAGTGTAGTTAAACTCTTAAAGACCTGGTAATCTTTTACATCAATAGCAGTCAATATTTAATCCTTACCTTATTTAGTCTCAACCAAGAATTTACAACTTTCAGATATCTTCACGAACAATTTGAATCAGCAATACAACATTTGGTTTAATTATTTATTTACTAAATAATCACACAGAATGGATCATATGAATGAATTTAGTACATTTTAGCACAAGGCTGTATTGTAACAAAATGTGTAAAAAGTCAACAGGTCTGAATACTTTCTGAATGCACTGTATGCATGCCTCCGGAAGGGGACTAAAAGCCCACGGCCTCTTGGAGCAGCCCCTGTGATGAGTGGAAGTGCCTTGGGGGTACAAATAAAGGAAAGTTGAATTTCTGTTTGAAAGGCTGTCACTCACCAGCATATTTAATATTTACATTTTACATTTTACATTTAAGTCATTTAGCAAGACGCTCTTATCCAGAGCGACTTACAAATTGGTGCATTCACCTTATGACATCGAGTGGAACAGTCACTTTACAATAGTGCATCTAAATCTTAAAGGGGGGTGAGAGGGATTACTTATCCTATCCTAGGTATTCCTTAAAGAGGTGGGGTTTCAGGTGTCTCCGGAAGGTGGTGATTGACTCCGCTGTCCTGGCGTCGTGAGGGAGTTTGTTCCACCATTGGGGGGCCAGAGCAGCGAACAGTTTTGACTGGGCTGAGCGGGAGCTGTACTTCCTCAGTGGTAGGGAGGCGAGCAGGCCAGAGGTGGATGAACGCAGTGGCCTTGTTTGGGTGTAGGGCCTGATCAGAGCCTTGAGGTACTGAGGTGCCGTTCCCCTCACAGCTCCGTAGGCAAGCACCATGGTCTTGTAGCGGATGCGAGCTTCAACTGGAAGCCAGTGGAGAGAACGGAGGAGCGGGGTGACGTGAGAGAACTTGGGAAGGTTGAACACCAGACGGGCTGCGGCGTTCTGGATGAGTTGAAGGGGTTTAATGGCACAGGCAGGGAGCCCAGCCAACAGCGAGTTGTAGTAATCCAGACGGGAGATGACAAGTGCCTGGATTAGGACCTGCGCCGCTTCCTGTGTGAGGCAGGGTCGTACTCTGCGGATGTTGTAGAGCATGAACCTACAGGAACGGGCCACCGCCTTGATGTTGGTTGAGAACGACAGGGTGTTGTCCAGGATCACGCCAAGGTTCTTAGCGCTCTGGGAGGAGGACACAATGGAGTTGTCAACCGTGATGGCGAGATCATGGAACGGGCAGTCCTTCCCCGGGAGGAAGAGCAGCTCCGTCTTGCCGAGGTTCAGCTTGAGGTGGTGATCCGTCATCCACACTGATATGTCTGCCAGACATGCAGAGATGCGATTATCTCAGCTGTAGGTAATAATGCAATAAACACTCTGCACAAATCATGTAAGAAATAACAACAAAATAATAACAAAACTTTAAAAAAATACATATATATACACACTGTTTGCTAGGAACAGGGTGACTATGTCTGTCAATGCCATCTTGTTTCTGTTCCTCTCCAGGGCCATGACTAGAGAACACTTGATTAGCCTTCTAATTATTCACCTCGTACAGTGCTTAACGAGTCAGATCTGTTTAATTACATGAAGTAGGTCTCTCTGCAAGCCATGTGAGTGCTCTGTTGGTCTGACTTAACTTTTTATCAATACATTTTTGTTCTGCCTTTTTTAACCAAAAATTACTTGTCCTAGAAAGGGCAATGAACAGGAGATCTGGCTGGACTAATAACTAGCACACATCTGACCCCCCCCCCCCCCTGCCCTAATAGTGTCCTGTGACTGTTAGTGTGAACTAAAACAGGCCTGGCAGGGCTAATAACTAGCACACATCTGACCCTCCCCCTGCCCTAATAGTGTCCTGTGACTGTTAGTGTGAACTAAAACAGGCCTGGCAGGGCTAATAACTAGCACACATCTGACCCTCCCCCTGCCCTAATAGTGTCCTGTGACTGTTAGTGTGAACTAAAACAGGCCTGGCAGGGCTAATAACTGACCGTTATATAATATTTACAACACTTCACTGAGATATCAGTAAGTAGGGGCAGGGACATTTATTCAGCAGAGTCCTGAAGCTAGTTAGGTTAATGCCCTGACTGTGAACCTGGGTTTTTCAACCTGGTTTGTCTGCATCCAAAAGGGTGTTACCCAGAGTTTAAAGGGATAATCCACCTCCAGAAATAAAAATAATTACATTCTTGTCAATTTGGTGAAAGCCTGTTTGTGAAAGCCAAACAGTTTTCTCCATGATTTAACTTGTAAACGGTCCATCTGTAAAATTAGGAAGTCGTGTAGGGAACGTGTCATAACTACATGTTTCTTGTCACTACAAATAGAGGATACACCATCACATGTCATTACCTCCAGATCAACAATTCAGCCAGTATATGGTATGGGCATACTTGTCTAGAACACATCCATCCATTTATATTGTCATGACAGTGTATATATTTCATTTAGATGATGTGCACAATCTAAACGGTGTAGCAAATTATTCAACTCAGTTTCTCCTTCAAGTACCATCTCGCAATGCGCCCTGTGTGTCTGTGGGGAAACATGGGAAAGGGTCGTTGTTACCATAGCAACATGCTCTGCACTCGCTCTGGGCGGAGAACTGCAAATTGAACTCGGTGAGACACACTCCCCCAAATTGATAGTGCAGTTAGTTTAGGTCATTTTACAGCTAGCTAGCTACTTCACATGCTGATATTGACTTTGGTATTATTGTGTGTAGCTATGTTTGCTTGCTTGTCGTTGATTTTCACAACAATTTCCACATTTCTACCAACCTTGTTATAACAGACAAAATAAACATTTGTTCACGAAAACAAAAAGAAAAAGTTATTTAACACTGTTTAACACAGGAATTAGTGGTTTGGTGTTGTTGTCCTTTAAGTCCTGTTCTCTTTTAGGGTCTCTTTTACAGATGAGCACTGCACAAATAAATCAAACATACTAACAAATGAAGACAATTATTATTGTTATTATTTACTTAACTAGGCAAGTCAGTTAAGAACAAATGATTATTTACAATGACGGCCTACCCCGGCCAAACCCAAACAACACTGGCCCAATTGTGCGCACTTATGGGACTCTCAATCACAGCCAGTTGTGGTACAGCCTGGAATCGAACCAGGGTCTGTAGTGACACCTCTAGCACTGAGATTCAGTGACTTAGACCGCTGCTCCACTCGGAAGCCCTATATTTTAAACACATAAAGGGTGCAAATTAAATGAAAAGCAGCTTTACCACCCAACTCTCTGAGGACTGAAGGGGCCTCCAGTGTTGTCCAAGCCGGAGACCAGGTTTGGTCATTTCTAAGTCTAAATTGAATTACTTATGATAGATACATAGGAAGTTTCAGCATGAGTGCTTTGTAGATAAACACAAGAAAATGCTGCTCTCTCCTTACATACAAAGAGGCCCAACCCACTTTTTGATACAAAACACAATGTGAGTTATACAGTCGTGGCCAAAACTTGAGAATGACACAAATATTAATTTTCAAAGTTTGCTGCTTCAGTGTCTTTAGATATTTTTGTCAAATGTTACTATGGAATACTGAAGTATAATTACAAGTATTTCATAAGTGTCAAAGGCTTTTTTGACAATTACATGAAGTTGATGCAAAGAGTCAATATTTGCAGTGTTGACCCTTCTTTTTCAAGACCTCTGCAATCTGCCCTGGCATGCTGTCAATTAACTTCTGGGCCACATCCTGACTGATGGCAGCCCATTCTTGCACAATCAATGCTTGGAGTTTGTCAGAATTTGTGGGGTTTTGTTTGTCCACCAGCCTCTTGACGATTGACCACAAGTTCTCAATGGGATTAAGGTCTGGGGAGTTTCCTGGCCATGGACCCAAAATATTGATGTTTTGTTCCCCGAGCCACTTAGTTATCACTTTTGCCTTATGACAAGGTGCTCCATCATGCTGTGGAAAAGGTGTTGTTCGTCACCAAACTATACCTGGATGGTTGGGAGAAGTTAATCCTTCTCACCCCCCCTCCCCTTAAAATATTTAGATGCACTATTGTAAAGTGGCTGTTCCACTGGATGTCATAAGGTGAATGCACCAATTTGTAAGTCGCTCTGGATAAGAGCGTCTGCTAAATGACTTAAATGTAAATGTAAAATGTAAGTTGCTCTCAGGAGGATGTGTTGGTACCATTCTTTATTCATGGCTGTGTTCTTAGGAAAAATTGTGAGTGAGCATACTCCCTTGGCTGAGAAGCAACCCCACACATGAATGGTCCCAGGATGCTTTACTGTTGGCATGACACAGAACTGATGGTAGCGCTCACCTTGTCTTCTCCGGACAAGCTTTTTTTCAGATGCCCCAAAAAAATCGGAAAGGGGATTCATCAGAGAAAATGACTTTACCCCAGGTCTGATTCCAGATTGATTAAGCATTAAGAATATAATTTACAGATAGAAAATAATGTAGCTGTTTGTTGACCAATGATTCTAGTATTTTCGCAAGACGGACCTGGAAATATGTTGATAATTATCGAGATCACTACTATCCTCGCCCGTGTGGAGTGGTAGCACAAGATCTGCTTTCCACACTTTTGGAATATTTCATGATACTAAATAAAAAATGTGTGTAACTGAGGCAGCAATGACGGGCACTGCATACTTAAGCAAAGACGGGTCCAAATTGTCAGCCCCTAATGACTTCTTCGTGTCAATAGCTAATAAGGCAGTAAGAACTTCTGTTTTTGTGAGTTGCCAAAAAGAAAAACCCTGACTACCATTCCCCAAGTCACGTGAGGTTGGCTGATAATTAATCGAGGCAACTGGAGGCTGTATGTTGCCAAGACCAGAAGGACCACCATTTATTTCAAAATGTTTTGACTTGAAAAGGGACCTGTTTTATCAGTCAGAGACGTAAAAATGGAAGATAAATGTTTTATTTTCCAAACAGGGTCTGGAATGGAGTTATATAGTAGAAAAAAAGCTCAGAATAATGTAGATCATGAAGAAATTCCTGGGGTGACATTTAAAAAGGTGAGTTTTTCAATTCGGTATCACTAATGCAAGCCAGCAACAGGGCTTTTGTCTAACATCGTCAGCAATGGCAACGTCCTTAACCATAATCAAACTATTCAGCCAGGCCACTGAGATAACCAGAACGTCTCAGCTAGTGTCATGCACATAGACATCCAGAAATTCCAGTTTAGACATTATTCGCATATTTACATTTTACAATCCAACCGCTCTGCGAGATTTGAAAACAGCCCATGTATCCATGGTGACAGAAGAGTCAACAGAACTGGATATGCTAGCCACAATAGGCTCCCTGGTTGGATTAAAAATTGAGCTAATAGTAGAGTTCAGGTAAATGTGCACAAGATTACTATGACTATACCCATACTTATGAGCACATGTAGCAAAACGATGACATAAAACTATTAATAGCATAGATGCGCTAAGTGGGTTCCTTGAGAGTGCAAAAACTAACAGGCACAGAATTACTATTTACAATACGTCTATTACCATGGGAAGCTGTGGTGGAATGATATTGCTGTGATCTAATGAGAGTAAATACCTTCGAGGAGCTTGATTTGATCAGTCAATGCCTCAGCGCTGACTTGTAGATGGCATCAACGTCAGTGTAAATTTAACATCAACAATACATCCAAAGTGATTTGGTTTTCCCCCATAACATTTTGTTACATTACAGACTTATTTTAAAATGGATTAAATAAATAAAAGATCCTCAGCAATCTACATACACAAAATTAGAAACAGAAATACCGTATTTACATATGTATTCAGGCCCTTTGCGATGAGACTCGAAATTGAGCACAGGTGCATCCTGTTTCCATTGATCATCTTTGAGACGTTTCAACAACTTGATTGGAGTCCACCTGGGGTAAATTAAATTGATTGGACATGATTTGGAAATGCACACAGCTGTCTATATAAGGTTCCACGGTTGACAGTGTATGTCTGAGCAAAAATCAAGCCATGAGGTTAAAGGAATTGTCCGTAGAGCTGGTGGTGGCAGAATCATGCTATGGAGATGTTTCTCAGCGGCAGGGACTGGGGGACTTGTCAGGATCGGGGCAAAATTGAACGTAGCAAAATACAGAGAGATCCTTGGTGAAAACCTGCTCCAGAGCTCTCAGGACCTCAGACTGGGGCAAAGGTTCACCTTCCAACAGGGCAACAACCCTAAGCACACAGCCAAGACAACGCAGGAGTGGCTTCAAGACAAGTCTCTGAATGTCCTTGAGTGACCTAGCCAGAGTATGGACTTAAACCTGATCGAACATCTCTGGAGAGTCCTCAAAATAGCTGTGCAGCAGGTGTGCAAAGCTTGTAGTGTCATACCCAAGAAGACTTGAGGTTGTAATCGCTGTCAAAGGTGGTTCAACAAAGTACTGAGTAAAATGTCTGAATAATTGTGTCTTTAAAAAAAATATATTATAAATTAGCAAACATTTCTAAACCTGTTTTTGCTTTGTCATTATGGGGTATTGTGTGTAGAATAAGGCTAACCTAACGAAATTTGGAACAAGTCAAGGGGTCTGAATACTTGCCGAAGGCACTGTAAAAACAAATGTATGTGGGCACCACTTCAAATGAGTGAATTTGGCTATTTCAGCCACAGCCGTTGCTGACAGGTGTATAAAATTGAGCACACCGCCATGCAATCTCATCGACAAACATTGACAGAAGAATGGCATTACTGAAGAGCTCTGACTTTCAATGTGGCACCATCATAGGATGCCTCCTTTCCAACAAGTCAGTTTGTCAAATTTCTGCCCTGCTGGAGCTGCCCTGGTCAACTGTAAGTGCTGTTATTGTGAAGTGGAAATGTCTATGAGCAACAACGCCTCAGCTGCGAAGTGGTAGGTCACACAATCTCACAGAAAGGGACCGCAGAGTGCTGAAGCGCTTATTGTGTAAAAATTGTCTGTCCTCATTTGCAATACTCACTACCAAGTGCCAAACTGCCTCTGGAAGCACAAGATCTGTTTGCTGGGAGCTTCATGAAATGGGTTTCCATGGCCAAGACGCCGCACACAAGCCTAAGATCATCAGGCACAATGCCAAGCGTTGGCTGGAGTAGTGTAAAGCTTGCCTCCATTGGAGCAGTGGAAATGCGTTTTCTGGAGTGATGAATCACGCTTCACCATCTGGCAGGATGAATCTGGGTTTGGCAGCTGCAAGGAGAACGCTAAATGCCCGAATGCATCGTGCCAACTGTAAAGTTTGGTGGAGGAGGAATAATGATTATGGGGCTGTTTTTCATAGTTCGGGTTAGGCCATTTAGTTCCAGTGAAGGGAAATCTTAACGCTATACAATAACATTCTAGATGATTCTGTGCTTCAAACTTTGAGGCAACAGTTTGGGGAAGGCTCTTTCCTGTTTCAGCATGACAATGCCCCCGTGCACAAAGCGAGGTCCATACAGAAATGGTTTGTCGAGATCGGTGTGGAAGAACTTTAACTGGCTTGCACAGAGCCTTGACCTGTATCCCATTGGGATGAATTGGAACACCAACTGCGAGCCAGGCATAATCACCTAACATCAGTTCCCAACCACACTAATGTGCTTGTAGCTGAATGGAATCAAATTTTATTGGTCACATACAGATGGTTAGCAGATATTGCGAGTGTAGCGAAATGCTTGTGCTTCTAGTTCCGACCGATGTCGAGATGTTCGACGAGCAGGTGTCCACATATTTTCGGTCATGTAGTGTATTTCTATATAAAAAAACAGGGCGTTTGAAGACCTTGAGTGAACCAAGCGTGTTCTGCAGCTTTCACATAGTAGCGAGACACTGCCAACTGATCACTATCTTTAGAGGATGTGTCAAATTGGCCAACAATCTCTTATCTTCTGTTAGATAGAAGCTGTTCTCACCCCCCTCATTATCCTGAGCCTAGCAGCATCTCAGATTGTTCCATTTTTGGTTCCCCATCCCTCCCACCCTGACCAGAGATGGTGAGAGAAGCACCCTCAAACAATCACCCCCCCCATCTCGTCTGTAGTCCAGAAGAACCCGCCCTCTTCATCTAGCCCCACACACAGCAGGGTAGTGCTACTGACAATATACTTCTCCCTGGTGCATTCATTTAAGATCTTGAACATAACCCTAGAATATTCTTTAAACTTTCAATAAGGCAAGTCTACCCCTCAATATGTGAACAGCGTTGGTCACTTAGAATAGTACCACAAACCCAATTTTAGCTTGTTGACGTTTCTCAATCTTCTACCATCACCTAGTGGATGAAAAAAGAATAGCAGCGGCCTTTCTCATACCATATACCACGGTGCCAGTTACCATTTTAAACAGATACTCTCGCAACTGAATTAGTAAAGAAAACTGTACATGAACGACCATAATTTCATGCCAACTAAAGTAGTGATTTGTTAATCATTCGTGTTATTCAAGTGAGCCCTTCCTTACAGTAAATAATTCGAGCAGTCTTCATCAGCCCAGACAGTTGTGATTCTGTGACCTGTAATTGTTTGAAGGTCTGTAAATCTGCAATGCAGATTATACAATTATAATGTGTGTGATTCACAATCTCTTTTCATGGTATTTCTATATTCTAGGTTATATTACGTTTCACCCTTCTGAAACTGGACAGATGCGGCTTTAGCATTGACACACCACAATGAACAGATAACAGCAGGGGATGGCCACGGTAAATTAGAGATCAAATTCTGGGTGGCGATTCAACACACAGACTAGTGTGTAGTGTAGAATTTAGCAGAAAATGTCATTCCATATTATAGTGAAGACAATACGGCCACCTACTGCTTCTAACGGTTCGTCGTCGCAGTGTCTTAATGCTGTTCATTGGTTGCATGTTTCGTCACGTTTGGTTTGGACTGATACCCATCTGAGCATTCTACTCAATGCACCGTCAACGAGCGCTGATGAACACTATCAAAAGTGCATTAGTGGCTTGGAAATACAATGCCATTCACAGGAGGCAAATACTGTAATTATAAGGAAAACCTGTTGTCACCATTTTGATATCGCCAGATTGACTTTAGGGGACACCGGATTTTAGCCAGTAAACGGTAGCATTGCTAGCTAGCTATGTTTGACTTACTGTGCTAGGTAATGACATTGCCATGCCGTAAGTAAGTTGTACGACATAATGCTGGCAAACTTGTTCCCACTAAAATGGACTACTTTATCAATGTAATCTTATTTCGACCCACTCTAGTTTAACTTAAGACTAAACAGTAGTTGGCACCCATTCAGAATGACTCTGGTAACCACCAGTCAAGTCAGACAAGTCAGACTTGTCACTGCTACTGCACGGCAAGCGGTACCTGAGCGACACGTCTAGTTCCAACAGGCTCCAACAGCTTCTATCCCCAAGCCATAAGACTGCTGAACAATTACTCAAATGACCATCCGGACTCTTGCATTTACACTTCTACTGGCTGTTCCCTGCACATTGACTCGATACCGGTATCCCCTGTATATAGCCTTTTAATTTTAGTTATTTAAATGTAGTTAATATTTTATTAAAACTGCATGGTTGGTTAAGGTCTTGTAATTAAGCATTTCACGTTAAGGTTTCCACCTGTTGTATGCGGCATATGTGACGAATAAAATGTGATTTGACTATTGCGCTGTGGGTAGTGGCTTGGAGGATGTTCAGAACAATGTCATGAAGACCCGGGTGGAGGTGCAACGTTGTGAATTCAGAAGTGTGTAGAATGTTAAGAGGTGAGTGTCATCAGCTTTTAGATAGTCCTGTGATTGACAGGTGGGCAGTAGTAAATACAAGAGGACGAAGGAGAACAATTCAACCAGAGGATTTATTTTAGATCATGCCTTCTTCGCTGCCTCTTTCTGCAGCTTTTTCACCTCGTGCTTGATGATCTTGTTCCTCTGTGGAGATAAACAGCAAATCCATGGATCATTAGTGACAAGTTTCTTAAAATTCAATTCATTTCCACCATGATGTACATTTAATTTGCACACCAAAATACTCTACATAAGTAACAATCTGATGTAATAAATGTTCTCCACTCACCATCCTTTTGGCCTTCATCACCTTGAAGCGGTCAAAGTCGGACATCTGGGCCCTCTGTAGAGACATAACAGTTATATAACTGGGACAGAGATTAGTAGCACTATATCAAAACGGTCTGCAACAGAAATCAAGACATTTATGTATTCGACAAATTCAAGAAGGTCCCTCCCTGTTTTGTCCCATTTGCTTCTGTTTGGTGTTTAGTGGATATCACGCTTAAAAAGGAAAATTCCACCCAAACTCTTGGTATTTGTTTCATTAGTCCAAATGTGGATAAAGTCCCCAGATGTTTGGCATGTCAGCACTGAAGATAAGATATACACCTTTAAAAATACAGAAAGTGTCACAGTATTTTCAAATTTCTTCACGTCGAAACCTTGAATGCGGACACACAAAACATTTAGTGACTATCAACAGTGGACTAATTAAACAAATACCAAAAGATAGTTTGAATGGTATTTAACTTTAAGTTGGAGGAACAATCCAGTAGCACAGCATGCCAAAACACCTTCTCATGAGTTAGGCCACAATCAATGATCAAGTAGTATTTGGATGCTCCACCACACACCCAAAAGGGTCAACAAATGTATAGAAATATTGTAAATCAATTAAAGATGTGCAGGACCTACTCTCGGAACAAAACCCCAAAGACAACCCAAGCAAGACCGAAGGGACACATAGGCATTGACAGTATATACAATAAGGATGTCGTTCCCAAATGTGTGGGCAGCGAGTCATCTAAAGCCTATTGAAGTTTCCGTGCCCCATTTGACAAAATATGTTTAACCCCGGCCATTGAGAAACCAACTGCTACCCATAAGCAGACCCCACCCCAGAGCCATTCTGTCAGAAACACGTGGATCCCAGGAGGAGTTGCTGTTTCAACTAACAGCTAATGGTCAATCTAAATGTACAAAATACCAGTACCTTTTGTCTGGCTTCGATCTTTTTGGCCCAGTTGCTTTCTGCCCACTTCTCGGTGACTTGGGCCTTCTCCCAGGCGCGTCTCACAAACTTCTGACGAGCACTGCAATACAGGAAGGGTTATTGTCCAGGGGACCCAAATATGCACAGAAAAGTCCTAACTTTACAGTAGTAGCAAAACAATTGCATGTTGTGAGGTAGTATATTCTGTGTGGTTACTGTAAGTCTGTGACTCAAGAATAGTCAATAAGAAAAAGTTCACTTGAAAACACAAAGCAGCTGCCACAGTCAATTCATTGAGGTGTCTGTGTGCATGTTGTACCAGCCCAGCAGTAATACAACTGACTGCACCAATCAAGGCCTTGAGGACTTGGGTTTATTTATTTGTGCAAACCACAGCTGAATATTTTGCAAACGGGTTTCTATTGGACAGGGGTAGGTCCCGCCCTCTTTCATTCAGTTTGCTTCTGTTTAGGTCCTAGTGAATACACACATGGTGTCCTCTCAATCACCTGTGTGGTACTTTGATGACGTAGTCAGTGAGCTGCATGCACTTGAAAGGCATCGACTGCCTCTTCACCCCTGTGCAGGGACCATCCACCAGCGCCTGAGACAAACACACCCATCAGTTCAAATAAACAAAACATGCCGATACCAAGTTGAACCATTCTTAAATTAATATAATAATAAATGCCATTTAGCAGACGCTTTTATCCAAAGCGACTAACAGTCATGTGTGCATACATTCTACGTATGGGTGGTCCCGGGAAATTAACAGATGTGGTAATTGATTAAAGGACTACGAAGAAGGGTTGGAGGATAGACATACAAATGCTAGTAGACTACAAGATACAGGTACCAATTTAGAGCTGGGCTCTAGCATAGTCAGGATGACATCAATGCAATGCTTACTCTGTTTTGGTCGATGACATCGACGATGGCCACTAGGCTGCCTGCATGGGGTCCGAAAGAGATGTAGGCGACGCGGCCAATCTCGACGTAGCGCTTGAACACCTGCAGGAAAATAATGTGGGTTGTTTACTGGCGCTCTAACTAGCAAGCTAAGACGATCGTGAACAAAACCATTCAGTGGGCGTGTGGTCACTAGTTTCTTATACCCAATGAATTTAGATGGGTTGTCCTGACTACATGTTTTACAAATGTGATCTGGCTTTAACATGGCTATTATAGACAGCCTGTGGAAAACCACAAAACCGTGAACGCTAGACTAGCTAACCGTGAATTAGCATGCTAGCTAACTAACGTTAAGGTTAGTTAGCTGTCCTGGTGAATACTAGCTTGTAGCCCACAACCTAGCGTACATACAAAAATGGACCGACAAACCAAACTTGAAAAAAAAGTCCGGAGGATAAGATATAGCAACTCTAATGCGTTCGCAATTGTCATGGTTGGGCTAACGAACGTTAGCCTGATTACCGGCCTATACACCACGTTGTAGCAGACTGAACACCCGACATTTCAATAATGTCCAAAATCCATTGAGAGTATTTTAATCATCACTAATATAGCGATACGTTATCTATTTACATATTGACTGAGGTAGCTTAACAATAAGGACAATTGTATTTAATAACATTTTCTAAATCCACAAGCTTCATGGCCAACTCACCATTATGGCAGTCCTCTTAAGAAAGGACGTCAAAGCTTCCGGTCGACGAAGTAACGCGTTCCGTTCTGTAAATACGCATGCGCACGTGAGGGATGTATTTTTCAAGGTTGGATATTACAATCCGGAATGCTCACCACGCCACCTAGTGCAGAGGAATGTGTTGGATTGAAATATAAACCGTATATATTACATTATATTGATTCCTTTGATTAAACATGTTTGGTACTTTAAAAAAAAAGTGTACACCTGATGTAAATGATTAGATAGTTCTACATGTAACATTTATATGAAATCCACAACATTTTTGTTGACTATTCAATAGTACTAGGCTTGTGCAAATTCTTGCTAATTCGAGACTTTCCACGTCTTTTTCCATCGTGGCAATGACAAGGTACAGCAACTATTTAGTAGGCATGCTATATGGAGTATATTAGGAGGCTACACTATCTAGACTACTGCATACTCTTTTAAAAGGGGGCTCATCCAGAATCTGAATCTGGAATCTCTCGCCTACAGACCATGCATGGGCAACTATTTCCCATGGAGGGCCACATTAGGATATACTTTTGCCATAGCAGGCCAGAATCATATTACAGGATTATACATCATGTGTATGACTGTGTTGACAGATATTGTAAATCTACTGTAAATCACATCCAGATATGCTACTTATTTTACTTTTTTAACATGCACAGAAATAAACCACATCCATGTTCTCCTTTTGGTAGGTATTTTCATTATTAAACATGCAATGAACTACACAGAGGGAAAAGTACACTGTGCATTCAGCACCACAGACAGAACTCTTGTTAACGGCTATGCACAAAAGCACAAGAAAGAGAGAGAACTCAACAATACATTACATTGTGGACTTCAGGAAACAGCAGAGGGAACACCCCCCTATCCACATCGATGGAACAGTAGTGGAGAGGGTAGCTAGTTTTAAGTTCCTCGGCATACACATCACAGACAAACTGAATTGGTCCACTCAAACTGACAGCGTCGTGAAGAAGGCGCAGCAGCGCCTATTCAACCTCAGGAGGCTGAAGAAATTCGGCTTGTCACCAAAAGCACTCACAAACTTCTACAGATGCACAATCGAGAGCATCCTGGCGGGCTGTATCACCGCCTGGTACGGCAACTGCTCCGCCCTCAACCGTAAGGCTCTCCAGAGGGTAGTGAGGACTGCACAACGCATCACCGGGGGCAAACTACCTGCCCTCCAGGACACCTACACCACCCGTTGTTACAGGAAGGCCATAAAGATCATCAAGGACATCAACCACCCGAACCACTGCCTGTTCACCCCGCTATCATCCAGAAGGCGAGGTCAGTACAGGTGCATCAAAGCTGGGACCGAGAGACTGAAAAACAGCTTCTATCTCAAGGCCATCAGACTGTTAAACAGCCACCACTAACATTGAGTGGCTGCTGCCAACACACTGTCATTGACACTGACCCAACTCCAGCCATTTTAATAATGGGAATTGATGGGAAATGATGTAAATATATCACTAGCCACTTTAAACAATGCTACCTTATATAATGTTACTTACCCTACAGTATTCATCTCATATGCATATGTATATACTGTACTCTACATCATCGACTGCATCCTTATGTAACACATGTATCACTAGCCACTTTAACTATGCCACTTTGTTTACTTTGTCTACACACTCATCTCATATGTATATACTGTACTCGATACCATCTACTGTATGCTGCTCTGTACCATCACTCATTCATATATCCTTATGTACATGTTCCTTATCCCCTTACACTGTGTATAAGACAGTAGTTTTGGAATTGTTAGTTAGATTACTTGTTGGTTATCACTGCATTGTCGGAACTAGAAGCACAAGCATTTCGCTACACTCGCATTAACATCTGCTAACCATGTGTATGTGACAAATAAAATTTGATTTGATTTGATTTGATTTTAAACATCTCAATCAGTGTGAGGAGTGAAGTCTCTGATGGGCATTGACTAGAGGAGTGAAGTCTCTGATGGGCATTGACTAGAGGAGTGAAGTCTCTGATGGGCATTGACTAGAGGAGTGAAGTCTCTGATGGGCATTGACTAGAGGAGTGAAGTCTCTAATGGGCATTGACTAGAGGAGTGAAGTCTCTAATGGGCATTGACTAGAGGAGTGAAGTCTCTAATGGGCATTGACTAGAGGAGTGAAGTCTCTGATGGGCATTGACTAGAGGAGTGAAGTCTCTAATGGGCATTGACTAGAGGAGTGAAGTCTCTAATGGGCATTGGGCATTGAAGTCTCTAATGGGCTTGACTAGAGGAGTGAAGTCTCTAATGGGCATTGACTAGAGGAGTCTCTAATGGGCATTGATTGAAGTCTAGGGCAGACTAGAGGAGTGAAGTCTCTGATTGACATGACTAGGCTAATGGGCATTGACTAGAGGAGTGAAGTCTCTGGGCATTGACTAGGGCTGATGGGCATTGACTAGAGGAGTGAAGTCTCTGATGGGCATTGACTAGAGGAGTGAAGTCTCTAATGGGCATTGACTAGAGGAGTGAAGTCTCTAATGGGCATTGCTAAGAGCAGTGAAGTCTCTAATGGGCATTGCTAAGAGCAGTGAAGTCTCTAATGGGCATTGACTAGAGCAGTGAAGTCTCTAATGGGCATTGACTAGAGGAGTGAAGTCTCTAATGGGCATTGACTAGAGGAGTGAAGTCTCTAATGGGCATTGACTAGAGGAGTGAAGTCTCTAATGGGCATTGACTAGAGGAGTGAAGTCTCTAATGGGCATTGACTAGAGGAGTGAAGTCTCTGATGGGCATTGACTAGAGGAGTGAAGTCTCTGATGGGCATTGACTAGAGGAGTGAAGTCTCTAATGGGCATTGACTAGAGGAGTGAAGTCTCTAATGGGCATTGACTAGAGTGAAGTCTCTGATGGGCATTGACTAGAGGAGTGAAGTCTCTAATGGGCATTGACTAGAGGAGTGAAGTCTCTAATGGGCATTGACTAGAGGAGTGAAGTCTCTGATGGGCATTGACTAGAGGAGTGAAGTCTCTAATGGGCATTGACTAGAGGAGTGAAGTCTCTAATGGGCATTGACTAGAGGAGTGAAGTCTCTAATGGGCATTGACTAGAGGAGTGAAGTCTCTAATGGGCATTGACTAGAGGAGTGAAGTCTCTAATGGGCATTGACTAGAGGAAGTCTCTAATGGGCATTGACTAGAGCAGTGAAGTCTCTGATGGGCATTGACTAGAGGAGTGAAGTCTCTAATGGGCATTGACTGGGCAGAGGAGTGAAGTCTCTAATGGGCATTGACTAGAGGAGTGAAGTCTCTAATGGGCATTGACTAGAGGAGTGAAGTCTCTAATGGGCATTGACTAGAGGAGAGTCTCTAATGGGCATTGACTAGAGAAGTCTCTAATGGGCATTGACTAGAGGAGTGAAGTCTCTAATGGGCATTGACTAGAGCAGTGAAGTCTCTGATGGGCATTGCTAAGAGCAGTGAAGTCTCTGATGGGCATTGCTAAGAGCAGTGAAGTCTCTAATGGGCATTGACTAGAGGAGTGAAGTCTCTAATGGGCATTGACTAGAGGAGTGAAGTCTCTAATGGGCATTGCTAAGAGCAGTGAAGTCTCTGATGGGCATTGACTAGAGGAGTGAAGTCTCTAATGGGCATTGACTAGAGCAGTGAAGTCTCTAATGGGCATTGACTAGAGGAGTGAAGTCTCTAATGGGCATTGACTAGAGGAGTGAAGTCTCTAATGGGCATTGACTAAGTCTCTAATGAGACTAGAGCAGTGAAGTCTCTAATGGGCATTGAGTCTCTAATGGGCATTGACTAGAGAGTGAAGTCTCTAATGGGCATTGACTAGAGAGGAGTGAAGTCTCTGATGGGCATTGACTAGAGGAGTGAAGTCTCTAATGGGCATTGACTAGAGGAGTGAAGTCTCTAATGGGCATTGACTAGAGGAGTGAAGTCTCTAATGGGCATTGACTAGAGGAGTGAAGTCTCTAATGGGCATTGACTAGAGGAGTGAAGTCTCTAATGGGCATTGACTAGAGGAGTGAAGTCTCTAATGGGCATTGACTAGAGACTAGAGGAGTGAAGTCTCTAATGGGCATTGACTAGAGGAGTGAACTAGAGGAGTGAAGTCTCTGAATGGGCATTGACTAGAGGAGTGAAGTCTCTAATGGGCATTGACTAGAGGAGTGAAGTCTCTAATGGGCATTGACTAGAGGAGTGAAGTCTCTAATGGGCATTGACTAGAGGAGTGAATGGGCATTGACTAGAGGAGTGAAGTCTCTGATGGGCATTGACTAGAGGGGCATTGAGGGCATTGAAGTCTCTAATGGGCATTGACTAGAGGAGTGAAGTCTCTAGATTGACTAGAGTGAAGTCTCTGATGGGCATTGACTAGAGGAGTGAAGTCTCTAATGGGCATTGACTAGAGGAGTGAAGTCTCTAATGGGCATTGACTAGAGAGTGAAGTCTCTAATGGGCATTGACTAGAGGAGTGAAGTCTCTAATGGGCATTGACTAAAGTCTCTAATGGGCATTGACTAGAGCAGTGAAGTCTCTGAATGGGCATTGACTAGAGGAGTGAAGTCTCTAATGGGCATTGACTAGAGGAGTGAAGTCTCTAATGGGCATTGACTAGAGGAGTGAAGTCTCTAATGGGCATTGACTAGAGGAGTGAAGTCTCTAATGGGCATTGACTAGAGGAGTGAAGTCTCTAATGGGCATTGCTAAGAGCAGTGAAGTCTCTGATGGGCATTGCTAAGAGCAGTGAAGTCTCTAATGGGCATTGACTAGAGGAGTGAAGTCTCTAATGGGCATTGACTAGAGGAGTGAAGTCTCTAATGGGCATTGACTAGAGGAGTGAAGTCTCTAATGGGCATTGACTAGAGGAGTGAAGTCTCTAATGGGCATTGACTAGAGGAGTGAAGTCTCTAATGGGCATTGACTAGAGGAGTGAAGTCTCTAATGGGCATTGACTAGAGGAGTGAAGTCTCTAATGGGCATTGACTAGAGGAGTGAAGTCTCTAATGGGCATTGACTAGAGGAGCATTGACTAAGTCTCTAATGGGCATTGACTAGAGGAGTGAAGTCTCTAATGGGCATTGACTAGAGGAGTGAAGTCTCTAATGGGCATTGACTAGAGGAGTGAAGTCTCTAATGGGCATTGACTAGAGGAGTGAAGTCTCTAATGGGCATCTCTAATGGGCATTGACTAGAGGAGTGAAGTCTCTAATGGGCATTGACTAGAGGAGTGAAGTCTCTAATGGGCATTGACTAGAGGAGTGAAGTCTCTAATGGGCATTGACTAGAGGAGTGAAGTCTCTAATGGGCATTGACTAGAGGAGTGAAGTCTCTGATGGGCATTGACTAGAGGAGTGAAGTCTCTAATGGGCATTGACTAGAGGAGTGAAGTCTCTAATGGGCATTGACTAGAGGAGTGAAGTCTCTAATGGGCATTGACTAGAGGAGTGAAGTCTCTAATGGGCATTGACTAGAGGAGTGAAGTCTCTAATGGGCATTGACTAGAGGGAGTGAAGTCTCTAATGGGCATTGACTAGAGGAGTGAAGTCTCTAATGGGCATTGACTAGAGGAGTGAAGTCTCTAATGGGCATTGACTAGAGGAGTGAAGTCTCTGATGGGCATTGACTAGAGGAGTGAAGTCTCTAATGGGCATTGACTAGAGGAGTGAAGTCTCTAATGGGCATTGACTAGAGGAGTCTCTAATGGGCATTGACTAGAGGAGTGAAGTCTCTAATGGGCATTGACTAGAGGAGTGAAGTCTCTAATGGGCATTGCCTAGAGGAGTGAAGTCTCTAATGGGCATTGCTAAGAGCAGTGAAGTCTCTGATGGGCATTGACTAGAGGAGTGAAGTCTCTAATGGGCATTGACTAGAGGAGTGAAGTCTCTGATGGGCATTGACTAGAGGAGTGAAGTCTCTAATGGGCATTGACTAGAGGAGTGAAGTCTCTAATGGGCATTGACTAGAGGAGTGAAGTCTCTAATGGGCATTGACTAGAGGAGTGAAGTCTCTAATGGGCATTGACTAGAGGAGTGAAGTCTCTAATGGGCATTGACTAGAGGAGTGAAGTCTCTAATGGGCATTGACTAGAGGAGTGAAGTCTCTGATGGGCATTGACTAGAGGAGTGAAGTCTCTAATGGGCATTGACTAGAGGAGTGAAGTCTCTAATGGGCATTGCTAAGAGCAGTGAAGTCTAATGAGACTAGAGCAGTGAAGTCTCTAATGGGCATTGACTAGAGGAGTGAAGTCTCTAATGGGCATTGACTAGAGCAGTGAAGTCTCTAATGGGCATTGCTAAGAGCAGTGAAGTCTCTGATGGGCATTGACTAGAGGAGTGAAGTCTCTAATGGGCATTGACTAGAGGAGTGAAGTCTCTAATGGGCATTGACTAGAGGAGTGAAGTCTCTAATGGGCATTGACTAGAGGAGTCTCTAATGGGCATTGACTAGAGGAGTGAAGTCTCTAATGGGCATTGACTAGAGGAGTGAAGTCTCTAATGGGCATTGACTAGAGGAGTGAAGTCTCTAATGGGCATTGACTAGAGGAGTGTCTCTAATGGGCATTGACTAGAGGAGTGAAGTCTCTAATGGGCATTGACTAGAGCAGTGAAGTCTCTGATGGGCATTGACTAGAGGAGTGAAGTCTCTAATGGGCATTGACTAGAGGAGTGAAGTCTCTGATGGGCATTGACTAGAGGAGGGAGAAGTCTCTAATGGGCATTGACTAGAGGAGTGAAGTCTCTAATGGGCATTGACTAGAGGAGTGAAGTCTCTAATGGGCATTGACTAGAGGAGTGAAGTCTCTAATGGGCATTGACTAGAGGAGTGAAGTCTCTGATGGGCAGACTAGAGGAGTCTAATGGGCATTGACTAGAGGAGTGAAGTCTCTAATGGGCATTGACTAGAGGAGTGAAGTCTCTAATGGGCATTGACTAGAGGAGTGAAGTCTCTAATGGGCATTGACTAGAGGAGTGAAGTCTCTCATTGACTAGAATGGGCATTGACTAGAGGAGTGAAGTCTCTAATGGGCATTGACTAGAGGAGTGAAGTCTCTAATGGGCATTGACTAGAGGAGTGAAGTCTCTAATGGGCATTGACTAGAGGAGTGAAGTCTCTGGGCATGGGCATTGACTAGAGGAGTGAAGTCTCTAATGGGCATTGACTAGAGCAGTGAAGTCTCTAATGGGCATTGACTAGAGGAGTGAAGTCTCTAATGGGCATTGACTAGAGGAGTGAAGTCTCTAATGGGCATTGACTAGAGGAGTGAAGTCTCTAATGGGCATTGACTAGAGGAGTGAAGTCTCTAATGGGCATTGACTAATGGGCATTGACTAGAGGAGTGAAGTCTCTAATGGGCATTGACTAGAGGAGTGAAGTCTCTAATGGGCATTGACTAGAGGAGTGAAGTCTCTAATGGGCATTGACTAGAGGAGTGAAGTCTCTAATGGGCATTGACTAGAGGAGTGAAGTCTCTAATGGGCATTGACTAGAGGAGTGACTCTAATGGGCATTGACTAGAGAAGTCTCTAATGGGCATTGACTAGAGGAGTGAAGTCTCTAATGGGCATTGACTAGAGGAGTGAAGTCTCTAATGGGCATTGACTAGAGGAGTGAAGTCTCTAATGGGCATTGACTAGAGGAGTGAAGTCTCTAATGGGCATTGACTAGAGGAGTCTAATGGGCATTGAGAGCAGTGAGTCTCTAATGGGCATTGACTAGAGGAGTGAAGTCTCTAATGGGCATTGACTAGAGGAGTGAAGTCTCTAATGGGCATTGACTAGAGGAGTGAAGTCTCTAATGGGCATTGACTAGAGAGAGTGAAGTCTCTGATGGGCATTGACTAGAGGAGTGAAGTCTCTAATGGGCATTGACTAGAGGAGTGAAGTCTCTAATGGGCATTGACTAGAGGAGTGAAGTCTCTAATGGGCATTGAGGAGTGAAGTCTCTAATGGGCAGGAGAAGTCTCTAATGGGCATTGACTAGAGGAGTGAAGTCTCTGATGGGCATTGACTAGAGGAGTGAAGTCTCTAATGGGCATTGACTAGAGGAGTGAAGTCTCTAATGGGCATTGACTAGAGAGTGAAGTCTCTAATGGGCATTGAAGAGCTGAAGTCTCTAATGGGCATTGACTAGAGGAGTGAAGTCTCTGATGGGCATTGAGAGGAGTGAAGTCTCTAATGGGCATTGACTAGAGGAGTGAAGTCTCTAATGGGCATTGACTAGAGAGGAGTGAAGTCTCTAATGGGCATTGACTAGAGGAGTGAAGTCTCTAATGGGCATTGACTAGAGGAGTGAAGTCTCTGATGGGCATTGACTAGAGGAGTGAAGTGAAGTTGACTAGAGCAGTGAAGTCTAATGGGCATTGACTAGAGGAGTGAAGTCTCTAATGGGCATTGACTAGAGAGTGAAGTCTCTAATGGGCATTGACTAGAGGAGTGAAGTCTCTCTAGAGGAGTGGTCTCTAATGGGCATTGACTAGAGGAGTGAAGTCTCTAATGGGCATTGACTAGAGGCTCTAATGGGCATTGACTAGAGGAGTGAAGTCTCTAATGGGCATTGACTAGAGGAGTGAAGTCTCTAATGGGCATTGACTAGAGGAGTGAAGTCTCTAATGGGCATTGACTAGAGGAGTGAAGTCTCTGATGGGCATTGACTAGGGCAGGGAGTGAAGTCTCTAATGGGCATTGACTAGAGGAGTGAAGTCTCTAATGGGCATTGACTCTCTAATGGGCATTGACTAGAGGAGTGAAGTCTCTAATGGGCATTGACTAGAGGCAGTGAAGTCTCTAATGGGCATTGACTAGAGGAGTGAAGTCTCTAATGGGCATTGACTAGAGGAGTGAAGTCTCTAATGGGCATTGACTAGAGGAGTGAAGTCTCTAATGGGCATTGACTAGAGGAGTGAAGTCTCTAATGGGCATTGACTAGAGGAGTGAAGTCTCTAATGGGCATTGACTAGAGGAGTGAAGTCTCTAATGGGCATTGACTAGAGGAGTGAAGTCTCTAATGGGCATTGACTAGAGGAGTGAAGTCTCTAATGGGCATTGACTAGAGGAGTCTCTAATGGGCATTGACTAGAGGAGTGAAGTCTCTAATGGGCATTGACTAGAGGAGTGAAGTCTCTAATGGGCATTGACTAGAGCATTGACTAGAGGAGTGAAGTCTCTAATGGGCATTGACTAGAGGAGTGAAGTCTCTAATGGGCATTGACTAGAGGAGTGAAGTCTCTAATGGGCATTGACTAGAGGAGTGAAGTCTCTAATGGGCATTGACTAGAGGAGTGAAGTCTCTAATGGGCATTGACTAGAGGAGTGAAGTCTCTAATGGGCATTGACTAGAGGAGTGAAGTCTCTAATGGGCATTGACTAGAGGAGTGAAGTCTCTAATGAGGAGGAGTGAAGTCTCTAATGGGCATTGACTAGAGGAGTGAAGTCTCTAATGGGCATTGACTAGAGGAGTGGGCATTGACTAGAGGAGTGAAGTCTCTGATGGGCATTGACTCTCTAATGGGCATTGACTAGAGGAGTGAAGTCTCTAATGGGCATTGACTAGAGGAGTGAAGTCTCTGACTAGAGGAGTGAAGTCTCTAATGGGCATTGACTAGAGGAGTGAAGTCTCTAATGGGCATTGACTAGAGGAGTGAAGTCTCTAATGGGCATTGACTAGAGGAGTGAAGTCTCTAATGGGCATTGACTAGAGGAGTGAAGTCTCTAATGGGCATTGACTAGAGGAGTGAAGTCTCTAATGGGCATTGACTAGAGGAGTGAAGTCTCTAATGGGCATTGACTAGAGCAGTGAAGTCTCTAATGGGCATTGAGTCTCTAATGGGCATTGACTAGAGGAGTGAAGTCTCTAATGGGCATTGACTAGAGGAGTGAAGTCTCTAATGGGCATTGACTAGAGGAGTGAAGTCTCTAATGGGCATTGACTAGAGGAGTCTCTAATGGGCATTGACTAGAGGAGTGAAGTCTCTAATGGGCATTGACTAGAGGAGTGAAGTCTCTAATGGGCATTGACTAGAGGAGTGAAGTCTCTAATGGGCATTGACTAGACTCTAGAGGAGTGAAGTCTCTAATGGGCATTGACTAGAGGAAGTGAAGTCTCTAATGGGCATTGACTAGAGGAGTGAAGTCTCTAATGGGCATTGACTAGAGGAGTGAAGTCTCTAATGGGCATTGACTAGAGGTGAAGTCTCTAATGGGCAACTAGTCTCTAATGGGCATTGACTAGAGGAGTGAAGTCTCTAATGGGCATTGACTAGAGGAGTCTCTAATGGGCATTGAGTCTCTAATGGGCATTGACTAGAGGAGTGAAGTCTCTAATGGGCATTGACTAGAGGAGTGAAGTCTCTAATGGGCATTGACTAGAGGAGTGAAGTCTCTAATGGGCATTGACTAATGAGGAGTGAAGTCTCTAATGGGCATTGACTAGAGAGTGAAGTCTCTGATGGGCATTGACTAGAGGAGTGAAGTCTCTAATGGGCATTGACTAGAGGAGTGAAGTCTCTAATGGGCATTGACTAGAGGAGTGAAGTCTCTAATGGGCATTGACTAGAGGAGTGAAGTCTCTAATGGGCATTGACTAGAGGAGTGAAGTCTCTAATGGGCATTGACTAGAGCTCTATGGGCATTGACTAGAGGAGTGAAGTCTCTAATGGGCATTGACTAGAGCTCTAATGGGCATTGACTAGAGGAGTGAAGTCTCTAATGGGCATTGACTAGAGGAGTGAAGTCTCTAATGGGCATTGACTAGAGGAGTGAAGTCTCTAATGGGCATTGACTAGAGGAGTGAAGTCTCTAATGGGCATTGACTGACTAGATTGACTAGAGGAGTGAAGTCTCTAATGGGCATTGACTAGAGGAGTGAAGTCTCTAATGGGCATTGACTAGAGGAGTGAAGTCTCTAATGGGCATTGACTAGAGGAGTGAAGTCTCTAATGGGCATTGACTAGAGTGAAGTCTCTAAAGTTGACTCTAATGGGCATTGACTAGAGGAGTGAAGTCTCTAATGGGCATTGACTAGAGGAGTGAAGTCTCTAATGGGCATTGGCATTGACTAATGGGCATTGACTAGAGAGTGAAGTCTCTAATGGGCATTGACTAGAGGAGTGAAGTCTCTAATGGGCATTGACTAGAGGAGTGAAGTCTCTAATGGGCATTGACTAGAGCAGTGAAGTCTCTAATGGGCATTGACTAGAGGAGTGAAGTCTCTAATGGGCATTGACTAGAGGAGTGAAGTCTCTAATGGGCATTGACTAGAGGAGTGTCTCTAATGGGCATTGACTAGAGGAGTGAAGTCTCTAATGGGCATTGACTAGAGAGTGAAGTCTCTAATGGGCATTGACTAGAGGAGTGAAGTCTCTAATGGGCATTGACTAGGGTCTCATTGACTAGAGGAGTGAAGTCTCTAATGGGCATTGACTAGAGGAGTGAAGTCTCTAATGGGCATTGACTAGAGCTCTAATGGGCATTGACTAGAGGAGTGAAGTCTCTAATGGGCATTGACTAGAGGAGTGAAGTCTCTAATGGGCATTGACTAGAGGAGTGAAGTCTCTAATGGGCATTGACTAGAGGAGTGAAGTCTCTAATGGGCATTGACTAGAGGAGTGAAGTCTCTAATGGGCATTGACTAGAGAGTGAAGTCTCTAATGGGCATTGACTAGAGGAGTGAAGTCTCTAATTGACTAGAGCTCTATGGGCATTGACTAGAGGAGTGAAGTCTCTAATGGGCATTGACTAGAGGAGTGAAGTCTCTAATGGGCATTGACTAGAGGAGTGAAGTCTCTAATGGGCATTGACTAGAGGAGTGAAGTCTCTAATGGGCATTGACTAGAGGAGTGAAGTCTCTAATGGGCATTGACTAGAGGAGAAGTCTCTAATGGGCATTGACTAGAGGAGTGAAGTCTCTAATGGGCATTGACTAGAGGAGTGAAGTCTCTAATGGGCATTGACTAGAGGAGTGAAGTCTCTAATGGGCATTGACTAGAGGCAAGTCTCTAATGGGCATTGACTAGAGGAGTGAAGTCTCTAATGGGCATTGACTAGAGGTGAAGTCTCTAATGGGCATTGACTAGAGGAGTGAAGTCTCTAATGGGCATTGACTAGAGGAGTGAAGTCTCTAATGGGCATTGACTAGAGGAGTGAAGTCTCTAATGGGCATTGACTAGAGGAGTGGGCATTGACTAGAGGAGTGAAGTCTCTGATGGGCATTGACTAGAGGAGTGAAGTCTCTAATGGGCATTGACTAGAGGAGTGAAGTCTCTAATGGGCATTGACTAGAGGAGTGAAGTCTCTAATGGGCATTGACTAGAGGAGTGAAGTCTCTAATGGGCATTGACTAGAGGCTCTAATGGGCATTGACTAGAGGAGTGAAGTCTCTAATGGGCATTGACTAGAGGAGTCTCTAATGGGCATTGACTAGAGGAGTGAAGTCTCTAATGGGCATTGACTAGACTAGAGGAGTGAAGTCTCTAATGGGCATTGACTAGAGGAGTGAAGTCTCTTGGGCATTGACTAGAGGAGTGAAGTCTCTAATGGGCATTGACTAGAGGAGATTGACTAGAGGAGTGAAGTCTCTAATGGGCATTGACTAGAGGAGTGAAGTCTCTAATGGGCATTGACTAGAGGAGTGAAGTCTCTAATGGGCATTGACTAGAGGAGTGAAGTCTCTAATGGGCATTGACTAGAGGAGTGAAGTCTCTGATGGGCATTGACTAGAGGAGTGAAGTCTCTAATGGGCATTGACTAGAGGAGTGAAGTCTCTAATGGGCATTGACTAGAGGAGTGAAGTCTCTAATGGGCATTGACTAGAGGTGAAGTCTCTAATGGGCATTGACTAGAGGAGTGAAGTCTCTAATGGGCATTGACTAGAGTCTCTAATGGGCATTGACTAGAGGAGTGAAGTCTCTAATGGGCATTGACTAGAGGAGTGAAGTCTCTAATGGGCATTGACTAGAGGAGTGAAGTCTCTAATGGGCATTGACTAGAGGAGTGAAGTCTCTAATGGGCATTGACTAGAGGGAGTGAAGTCTCTAATGGGCATTGACTAGAGGAGTGAAGTCTCTAATGGGCATTGACTAGAGGAGTAAGTCTCTAGGGCATTGACTAGAGGAGTGAAGTCTCTAATGGGCATTGACTAAGAGCAGGAGTGAAGTCTCTAATGGGCATTGACTAGAGGAGTGAAGTCTCTAATGGGCATTGACTAGAGGAGTGAAGTCTCTAATGGGCATTGACTAGAGGGCATTGACTAGAGGAGTGAAGTCTCTAATGGGCATTGACTAGAGGAGTGAAGTCTCTAATGGGCATTGACTAGAGGAGTGAAGTCTCTAATGGGCATTGACTAGAGGAGTCTCTAATGGGCATTGACTAGAGGAGTGAAGTCTCTAATGGGCATTGACTAGAGGAGTGAAGTCTCTAATGGGCATTGACTAGAGGAGTGAAGTCTCTAATGGGCATTGACTAGAGGAGTGAAGTCTCTAATGGGCATTGACTAGAGGAGTGAAGTCTCTAATGGGCATTGACTAGAGGAGTGAAGTCTCTAATGGGCATTGACTAGAGGAGTGAAGTCTCTAATGGGCATTGACTAGAGGAGTGAAGTCTCTGATGGGCATTGACTAGAGGAGTGAAGTCTCTGATGGGCATTGACTAGAGGAGTGAAGTCTCTAATGGGCATTGACTAGAGGAGTCTCTAATGGGCATTGACTAGTCTCTAATGGGCATTGACTAGAGGAGTGAAGTCTCTAATGGGCATTGACTAGAGGAGTGAAGTCTCTGATGGGCATTGACTAGAGGAGTGAAGTCTCTAATGGGCATTGACTAGAGGAGTGAAGTCTCTAATGGGCATTGACTAGAGGAGTGAAGTCTCTAATGGGCATTGACTAGAGGAGTGAAGTCTCTAATGGGCATTGACTAGAGGAGTGAAGTCTCTAATGGGCATTGACTAGAGGAGTGAAGTCTCTAATGGGCATTGACTAGAGGAGTGAAGTCTCTAATGGGCATTGACTAGAGCAGTGAAGTCTCTAATGGGCATTGACTAGAGGAGTGAAGTGAAGTCTCTAATGGGCATTGACTAGAGGAGAAGTCTCTAATGGGCATTGACTAGAGGAGTGAAGTCTCTAATGGGCATTGACTAGAGCAGTGAAGTCTCTAATGGGCATTGACTAGAGGAGTGAAGTCTCTAATGGGCATTGACTAGAGTCTCTAGTGAAGTCTCTAATGGGCATTGACTAGAGGAGTGAAGTCTCTAATGGGCATTGACTAGAGGAGTGAAGTCTCTAATGGGCATTGACTAGAGCAGTGAAGTCTCTAATGGGCATTGACTAGAGGAGTGAAGTCTCTAATGGGCATTGACTAGAGGAGTGAAGTCTCTAATGGGCATTGACTAGAGGAGTGAAGTCTCTAATGGGCATTGACTAGAGGAGTGAAGTCTCTAATGGGCATTGACTAGAGGAGTGAAGTCTCTAGAGGAATGGGCATTGACTAGAGGAGTGAAGTCTCTAATGGGCATTGACTAGAGGAGTGAAGTCTCTAATGGGCATTGACTAGAGGAGTGAAGTCTCTAATGGGCATTGACTAGAGGAGTGAAGTCTCTAATGGGCATTGACTAGAGGAGTCTCTAATGGGCATTGACTAGAGGAGTGAAGTCTCTAATGGGCATTGACTAGAGGAGTGAAGTCTCTAATGGGCATTGACTAGAGGTGAAGTCTCTAATGGGCATTGACTAGAGGAGTGAAGTCTCTAATGGGCATTGACTAGAGGAGTGAAGTCTCTAATGGGCATTGAGTCTCTAATGGGCATTGACTAGAGGAGTGAAGTCTCTGATGGGCATTGATGGGCATCTCTAATGGGCATTGACTAGAGGAGTGAAGTCTCTAATGGGCATTGACTAGAGGAGTGAAGTCTCTAATGGGCATTGACTAGAGGAGTGAAGTCTCTAATGGGCATTGACTAGGGCTCTAATTTGACTAGAGACTAGAGTGAAGTCTCTAATGGGCATTGACTAGAGGAGTGAAGTCTCTAATGGGCATTGACTAGAGGAGTGAAGTCTCTAATGGGCATTGACTAGAGGAGTGAAGTCTCTAATGGGCATTGACTAGAGGAGTGAAGTCTCTAATGGGCATTGACTAGAGGAGTCTCTAATGGGCATTGATTGACTAGGCTAGAGAGGAGTGAAGTCTCTAATGGGCATTGACTAGAGGAGTGAAGTCTCTAATGGGCATTGACTAGAGGAGTGAAGTCTCTAATGGGCATTGACTAGAGCTGAAGTCTCTGATGGGCATTGACTAGAGTGAGTCTCTAATGGGCATTGACTAGAGGAGTGAAGTCTCTAATGGGCATTGACTAGAGGAGTGAAGTCTCTAATGGGCATTGACTAGAGGAGTGAAGTCTCTAATGGGCATTGACTAGAGGAGTGAAGTCTCTAATGGGCATTGACTAGAGGAGTGAAGTCTCTAATGGGCATTGACTAGAGGAGTCTCTAATGGGCATTGACTAGAGGAGTGAAGTCTCTAATGGGCATTGACTAGAGGAGTGAAGTCTCTAATGGGCATTGACTAGAGGAGTGAAGTCTCTGATGGGCATTGACTAGAGGAGTGAAGTCTCTAATGGGCATTGACTAGAGGAGTGAAGTCTCTAATGGGCATTGACTAGAGGAGTGAAGTCTCTAATGGGCATTGACTAGAGGAGTGAAGTCTCTAATGGGCATTGACTAGTGAAGTCTCTAATGGGCATTGACTAGAGGAGTGAAGTCTCTAATGGGCATTGACTAGAGGAGTGAAGTCTCTAATGGGCATTGACTAGAGGAGTGAAGTCTCTAATGGGCATTGACTAGAGGAGTGAAGTCTCTAATGGGCATTGACTAGAGGAGTGAAGTCTCTAATGGGCATTGACTAGAGGAGTGAAGTCTCTAATGGGCATTGACTAGAGGAGTGAAGTCTCTAATGGGCATTGACTAGAGGAGTGAAGTCTCTAATGGGCATTGACTAGAGCAGTGAAGTCTCTAATGGGCATTGACTAGAGGAGTCTCTAATGGGCATTGACTAGAGGAGTGAAGTCTCTAATGGGCATTGACTAGAGGAGTGAAGTCTCTAATGGGCATTGACTAGAGGAGTGAAGTCTCTAATGGGCATTGACTAGAGGAGTGAAGTCTCTAATGGGCATTGACTAGAGGAGTCTCTAATGGGCATTGAGTCTCTAATGGGCATTGACTAGAGGAGTGAAGTCTCTAATGGGCATTGACTAGAGGAGTGAAGTCTCTGATGGGCATTGACTAGAGGAGTGAAGTCTCTAATGGGCATTGACTAGAGGAGTGAAGTCTCTAATGGGCATTGACTAGAGGAGTGAAGTCTCTGATGGGCATTGACTAGAGGAGTGAAGTCTCTAATGGGCATTGACTAGAGGAGTGAAGTCTCTAATGGGCATTGACTAGAGGAGTGAAGTCTCTAATGGGCATTGCTAAGAGCAGTGAAGTCTCTGATGGGCATTGACTAGAGCAGTGAAGTCTCTAATGGGCATTGACTAGAGGAGTGAAGTCTCTAATGGGCATTGACTAGAGGAGTGAAGTCTCTAATGGGCATTGACTAGAGGAGTGAAGTCTCTAATGGGCATTGACTAGAGGAGTGAAGTCTCTAATGGGCATTGACTAGAGCAGTGAAGTCTCTAATGGGCATTGACTAGAGGATTGACTAGAGGAGTGAAGTCTCTAATGGGCATTGACTAGAGGAGTGAAGTCTCTAATGGGCATTGACTAGAGGAGTGAAGTCTCTAATGGGCATTGACTAGACTAGAGGGCAGTGAAGTCTCTAATGGGCATTGACTAGAGGAGTGAAGTCTCTAATGGGCATTGACTAGAGGAGTGAAGTCTCTAATGGGCATTGACTAGAGGAGTGAAGTCTCTAATGGGCATTGACTAGAGGAGTGAAGTCTCTAATGGGCATTGACTAGAGGAGTGAAGTCTCTAATGGGCATTGACTAGAGGAGTGAAGTCTCTAATGGGCATTGACTAGAGGAGTGAAGTCTCTAATGGGCATTGACTAGAGGAGTGAAGTCTCTATGGGCATTGACTAGAGCAGTGAAGTCTCTAATGGGCATTGACTAGAGGAGTGAAGTCTCTAATGGGCATTGACTAGAGGAGTGAAGTCTCTGATGGGCATTGACTAGAGGAGTGAAGTCTCATTGACTATGGGCATTGACTAGAGGAGTGAAGTCTCTAATGGGCATTGACTAGAGGAGTGAAGTCTCTAATGGGCATTGACTAGAGGGCATTGACTAGAGTGAAGTCTCTAATGGGCATTGACTAGAGGAGTGAAGTCTCTAATGGGCATTGACTAGAGGAGTGAAGTCTCTAATGGGCATTGACTAGAGGAGTGAAGTCTCTAATGGGCATTGACTAGAGGAGTGAAGTCTCTAATGGGCATTGACTAGAGGAGTGAAGTCTCTAATGGGCATTGACTAGAGGAGTGAAGTCTCTAATGGGCATTGACTAGAGGAGTGAAGTCTCTAATGGGCATTGACTAGAGGAGTGAAGTCTCTAATGGGCATTGACTAGAGGAGTGAAGTCTCTAATGGGCAGTCTCTGAAGTCTCTATGGGCATTGACTAGAGGAGTGAAGTCTCTGATGGGCATTGACTAGAGGAGTGAAGTCTCTGATGGGCATTGACTAGAGGAAGTCTCTAATGGGCATTGACTAGAGTGGGCATTGACTAGAGGAGTGAAGTCTCTGATGGGCATTGACTAGAGGTGAAGTCTCTAATGGGCATTGACTAGAGTGAAGTCTCTGATGGGCATTGACTAGAGGAGTGAAGTCTCTAGGGCATTGACTAGAGAGTGAAGTCTCTAATGGGCATTGACTAGAGGAGTGAAGTCTCTAATGGGCATTGACTAGAGGAGTGAAGTCTCTGATGGGCATTGACTAGAGGAGTGAAGTCTCTAATGGGCATTGACTAGAGGAGTGAAGTCTCTAATGGGCATTGACTAGAGGAGTGAAGTCTCTGAATGGGCATTGACTAGAGGAGTGAAGTCTCTAATGGGCATTGACTAGAGGAGTGAAGTCTCTGTGGGCATTGAGTCTCTGATGGGCATTGACTAGAGGAGTGAAGTCTCTAATGGGCATTGACTAGAGGAGTGAAGTCTCTGATGGGCATTGACTAGAGGAGTGAAGTCTCTAATGGGCATTGACTAGAGGAGTGAAGTCTCTAATGGGCATTGACTAGAGGAGTGAAGTCTCTAATGGGCATTGACTAGAGGAGTGAAGTCTCTGATGGGCATTGACTAGAGGAGTGAAGTCTCTAATGGGCATTGACTAGAGGAGTGAAGTCTCTGATGGGCATTGACTAGAGGAGTGGGCATTGACTAGAGGAGTGGGCATTGACTAGAGGAGTCTCTAATGGGCATTGACTAGAGGAGTGAAGTCTCTAATGGGCATTGACTAGAGGAGTGAAGTCTCTAATGGGCATTGACTAGAGGAGTGAAGTCTCTAATGGGCATTGACTAGAGGAGCATTGACTAGTCTCTAATGGGCATTGACTCTAGAGGCATTGACTAGAAGTCTCTAATGGGCATTGACTAGAGGAGTGAAGTCTCTAATGGGCATTGACTAGAGGAGTGAAGTCTCTAATGGGCATTGACTAGAGGAGTGAAGTCTCTAATGGGCATTGACTAGAGGAGTGAAGTCTCTAATGGGCATTGACTAGAGAGCAGTGAAGTCTCTAATGGGCATTGACTAGAGGAGTGAAGTCTCTAATGGGCATTGACTATTCTAATGGGCATTGCTAAGAGCAGTGAAGTCTCTAATGGGCATTGACTAGAGCAGTGAAGTCTCTAATGGGCATTGCTAAGAGCAGTGAAGTCTCTAATGGGCATTGACTAGAGCAGTGAAGTCTCTAATGGGCATTGCTAAGAGCAGTGAAGTCAGGTATAGTTTCTGACGTCGCTATTCGCAGGATTTCTAAAAGGTGAGAGTCAGTAAGAGATGATCTGTGCATTGACTTGTTATATTTCATCACTGAAAATGTCTGTTCACATACATGGGTTGACCCAAAAAGTACAAACACCTTCTGAGCATGACTCCTAATCTTTGGAAAGTTTTGTTCATTGAGAGATGCATAGAACCTCATCAGTGACATTGTTTTGAATAGTTAAAAAAAAATGTATTTCACCTTTATTTAACCAGGTAGGCAAGTTGAGAACAAGTTCTCATTTACAACTGCGACCTGGCCAAGATAAAGCAAATCAGTGCGACACAAACAACAACACAGAGTTACACATGGAATAAACGTACGTACAGCCAATAACCAAAATAGAAAAGTCTATATACAGTATGTGCAAATGAGGTAAGATAAGGGAGCTAAGGCGTTAACTAGGCCGTAGTGGCGAAGTAATTACAATTTAGCATTTAAACACTAGAGTGATAGATGTGCAGAAGATGAGTGTGCTAGTAGAGATACTGGGGTGCAAAGGAGCAAAAAATAAAAAATAACAATATGGGGATGAGGTAGTTGGATGGGCTATTTACAGATGGGCTATGTACAGGTGCAGTGATCTGTGAGCTGCTCTGACAGCTGGTGCTTAAAGTTAGAGAGGGAGATATGAGTCTCCAGCTTCAGTGATTTATGCAATTCGTTCAAGTCATTGGCAGCAGAGAACTGTAAGGAAAGGCGGCCAAATGAGGAAATCGCTTTAGGGGTGACCAGTGAAATATACCTGCTGGAGCGCGTGCTATGGGTGGGTGCTGCTATGGTGACCAGTGAGCTGAGATAAGGTGGGACTTTACTTAGCAAAGACTTACAGATGACCTGGAGCCAGTGGGTTTGGCGACGAATATGAAGCGAGGGCCAGCCAACGAGAACATACAGGTCGCAGTGGTGGGTAGTATATGGGGCTTTGGTGACAAAGCAGATGGCACTGTGATAGACTGCATCCAATTTGCTGAATAGTGTTGGAGGCTATTTTGTAAATGACATTGCAGAAGTTAAGGATCGGTACAACAGTCAGTTTTACGAGGGTATGTTTGGTAGCATGAGTGAAGGATGCTTTGTTGCGAATTAGGAAGCCGATTCTTGATTTAATTTTGGATTGGAGATGCTTAATGTGAGTCTTAAAGGTGAGTTTACAGTCTAACCAGACACCTAGGTATTTGTAGTTGTCCACATATTCTAAGTCAGAACTGTCCAGAGTAGTGATGCTAGACGGGCGGGCAGGTGCGGGCAGCGATCTGTTGAAGAGCATGCATTTGGTTTTTCTTGCATTTAGGAGCAGGTGAATCAGAGAATCACCAGCAGCAAGAGCGACATTATTGATGTATACAGAGAAAAGAGTCAGTCCGAGAATTGAACCCTGTGACACCCACATAGAGACTGCCAGAGGTCCAGACAGCAGGCCCTCTGATTTGACACACTGAACTCTGTCTGAGGAGTAGTTGGTGAACCAGGCGAGGCAGTCATTTGAGAAACCAAGGCTGTTGTGTCTGCTGATAAGAATGTGGTGGTTGACAGAGTTGAAAGCCTTGGCCAGGTTGATGAATACGACTGCACAGTATTGTCTTTTATCGATGGCGGTTATGATATTGTTTAGGACCTTGAGCGTGGCTGATGTGCACCCATGACCAGCTCGTTCAGTCACTGCATCAGACTGAAGATTGATAAGCTTGGATGTGCGCTGTGTATCGGAGGACGTATGACTTTCAACCTTCGTCTCTCCCGAGCCTGTACGGGAGTTGTAGTGATGAGACAAGACAGTAGCTACTAAAAAACAATTGGATACCACGAAATTGTGGAGAAAAAGGGGTAAAATTAAATTTAAAAAAGAGCAAAAAAAAGAAAGAGACCAGAGTTCCTAACTTGGAATTCTGAGTTGGATGACGGTTAAAAAAAAACATTATTAAAAAAATTGTAACTCAGTCGGGAGTTAGAATAATAGAATACGAGGTGTAAAACTGCAACATTTTCTCTCCGCCCCATGGCAAAATGTGTCACACCCTGAACTGTTTCACCTGTCTTTGTTCTTTTCTCCACCCCCCTCCAGGTGTCGCCCATCTTCCCCAGTGTATTTCTACCTGTGTTCTCTGTTTGTCTGTTGCTAGTTCTTTTTGTTCATCAAGCCTACCAGTCTTTTCCCCCTTGCTCCTGTCTGTTTCTAGCTCCTGTTAGTTTTCCCGGTTTTTACCATTGTGCCTGCCCTGACCCTGAGACTGCCTGCCGCTCTGTACCTTTTGGACTACCTTTTGGACTCAGTGATCTGGATTACTGAACTCTGCGTGCCCTTGACCTGTCATTTTGCCTGCCCCCTGTTCTAGTAATAAAATGTTGTTACTTCAACATTGTCTGCATCTGGTAGAAAGAGGAGGAAGGGAAGTGCTACTAAGGTACACAATAGTAAATTATGGTAGACAGAAGGTGCTCTTTGGTAAAAGGGGTAAATTGGTCATCAAAAAGAAAAGAAAATAGGACCAAGACACGCTTCATATAATTAATTAAAATGCCTTTATTAGTATGGCATGTTCAATAGAAACAAAGTATAAAAAATCTGACTCGTTTCGGCTGCATGGTCTTCGTCAGGGAGTACAAGAGGGAGTGGTAACAAAATTGATTGGACACACCTAGTAAGCAATACTATACACATTAAAAAGTGAGATACTGTAGCTATGTTATTATAAAAATACAACTCCAAGCTCGAAGTATCAGGACACTTAGAAAGGTAGTTCTAACCATAAATATGACTGGGAGAAGTGTCAAGAATAAGAAAGGAATATATTCCATAGTACACTAGAACACAGCAAAATATGAACAACAGTCTAAACATAGCTGAGGGCAATTGAGCAAAATGTCCACTAGATGACAGCAAATGGACCCATCACAACACTACAGGAAGGGTGAGAAATCCATATCTTCATTTAAATCAGGGTATTTAGTGGCCTGTAGTTTGTAAATCCAAAAACTTTCCCTTTGGTTAAGCTGTTTAAGACGGTCACCGTTTATAATAGAGGCCGGAATATGATCAATACCCATAGCTTGTAGGGAGGCAGGGTTGCCATGGTGTAAGGACTTGTGCCTTATGGGGTTGTCTTCATTACCTACCCGTATGGCATACTTGTGTTCCGCTAAGCGGTCTTGAAGGCGTCTCTTTGTCCGTCCAATGTAGAACACCTTGCACTGTAGACATTCAAATGTATAGATGACGAGTGGCTTTGCAGTTAATGAAATGCTTGACGTAATACTCCATTTAGGAAGCTGTGTCAACAAAATACTTCTTCTGTGCAATATTACTGCAATGGTTGCAATAGTTACATTTAAAAGAGCCCTTGGGTTTGTGTTCAAGCCAAATTTCTGAGAGTCACCCGGAAGATAACTGTGGACTAATTTGTCATTTAGGGTAGGACATCTCTTAAAGGTTATGACTGGTGGCTCAGGAAATACTTGGCTTAATAGCGTATCACTTTGGATGATTCCCCAATTATTTTGACTGATTATTTTAATGTTCTCTGCTTCAGTGCTGTATTTTGTAACAACATACACTCTCTCTGATGTATCACGAGGCTCTCCCATTCGCAACAAGTTCTCTCTGTCAAGTAATCCAGCCCTTATACCGGCATCTTTCAGGACCTGAACGCTGTAGCCCCGATTCAAGAAGCAATTCTCCAATTCAGCAGGTTTGACACTGTAGTCTGTTTCCTGATTGCAAATTCTGTGGACTCTTTGGAATTGGACATATGGAATATTCTCTTTTAGCCTTTTGGGGTGAAAACTGTCTGCCCTCAGAATGGTATTCCCATCTGTAGGCTTCCTAAAGATTGATGTGTGCAAACAACCTTTGTCATTTTTACTAATGTTGAGGTCCAAAAAATGAATGTTATCCTTGCTGTACTCCATAGTTAGTTTGATGTTAGGGTTAATCTTGTTACGGTGTTGGTGGAAGGAAATAAGTTCTTCTTCTGAGCCAGACCAAAACAGGCAAACATCATCAATATAGCGTCCCCACCATATAATCCGGTCAAAGAAATGGTTATTAGAAGGATCCAAAATGAAGTAATTTTCCCATTTACCCAAGTACAAACCAGCATAGGAAGGGCTGTAGCTCCCATGGCACACCCTTTGACCTGTTTAATTAATACGGTCCTGAATGATAAAGATGTTATGATTAAGTCTATTCAGTCAGTGAGACAATTAATTCTGTAGGAGGCATCTCAGTTTCAGGTCGGGTACTCAAGAAATGATGCATAGCTGCCAAACCTTGTTCATGCTCAATGGTGGTGTGTAGAGACTCCACATCCATGGGGACTAAAAAGGAGGCTGTAGCTATATTGTTCAATTCCTTAATGTTGTTTAACACATCTGTGGTATCTTGAAGACAGGCTGGGAGTGACGTCAGAAAAGGCTTAATAAAGTAATCAATGTTCTTAGAGATGGGATCTGTCAGACTTTCTTTACCACTAATGACTGGTCTGTCTGGGGATTTTCAGGATGTTTGTGGACCTTTGGAAGAAGTTTAAAAGAAGCCATACTGTCATTGAAAAGACATTTGAACTCATTGTCTGAAATGTAGCCATTCTCCTTAGCTTCTGTGAGGATCCCTTTCAATTAAGTTTTTTAGGTCCTCTGTAGGGTTGAAGGTAAGCGATTGGTAGAATTCATCATTGTCTAATTGACGGTAGGCTTCTATCACATATGTCTTTACTCCACACTACTGTAGCGCTCCCTCTTCTAATTAGGGTTCATTGGAAAAGCTGTTCAACAGAAGACATTGTATTATTTTTTTGTACTCCCTGACGAAGGCCATGCAGCCGAAACGCGTCGGATTTTAAAAACTTTGTTTCTGTTGAACATGCCATACTAATAAAGGCATTTTAATTAATGTGAATTGTATGCATCTGGTTCTTAGTTATAAAATTGCGAAAATCATCGCCCCGCACCATGACAAAAAGTGTAGAATTGCAGGGAATTAACTTTAAAATGTACATTTTTTGTCTTCACTGTCACAGGGGGTGCCACAAAAGTTTTGCTCTCAAGGTTGGGAGGGTAGGGATGTGTTTTTTACATTTTTTGTTTGACTATCCCTGGTGTAGGTGCATGACGTGTTCAGAATTTCATGATCAGAACAGCATTATCCCAATACAGAAACTACACGGACTATCACAAAGCCATAGTTTCATTTACTATTTGTTCATACTCATACTGTGTCACTGTAGGCATAATTTGAACCCTTTTGCAGGGCACATCTTAGGGTCAGACATATCACAGCTTGATGATATGCTTTTTGAGATTGAGTCTAGAATATTCACTTTTACTGCACCGGAAAGAGGACAACCAGTTTCCCAAATGTGTTTGAATTTAATGATCTCAGTCAACATGGAATTGACCCAATCCAAATCCACTCACCTTGTTTAGAACTACCTCTAGTTTTAGTAGATCTGGTCATGCAATTCTTAACATGGTGAGCTTGCCCTTATCACTTCCATTGGTATTAGGTTAGCAGTGGCTATTGGATGTCTCTCTTGGCACCATAGGGTACTTTCATGGTAAGTGAAAAAAATAGTGAAGAAATCTTTTTTCTTTTCAAATAGCCAGTTCATCATCAATCGTTGATTATTTTAATCAGCTGTATAATGCTACGGCAAAAACCAAAACATGCACCCAGGGGTGGCCCCAGGACCGAGTCTGGGAAAGCCTTGTCTAGGGGTAGGATTCTCACTTAGGGAGTGAGAGGTCCCAGATGAGCCCCAGTTAAGGCCAACCTGCATTGATATATTTTTATGACTGTAACCTTTATTGAACTAGGCAAGTCAGTTAAGAACTAATTCTTATTTACAATGACGGCCTACTAGGGAACATTGGGTTAACTGCCTTGTTCAGGGGCAAAACAACAGATTTTTACCTGTCAGCTCGGAGATTAGATCCAACCTTTCGTTTACTGGCACAATAAAGTGAGGAGGAAAAGCCTAGTCCATGGGCCCACCTGTTCAGTGGGTCTTTTCAGTAGTATGTTACTAGCCTGTTGTAATATTGATTGTGGTAAAAAGCATTTTGGATTAGTTTATTTATCCTTTATTGGTGCAGTTGATCCGGCTGATATGATCCCACTGCCATTTAAAAATATATATATATTTCAGAGTGATTTCTCCCAGGAGAGAGAGCAATCAAAATCTGGTTGAATCAATGTTCTTTCCTCATCATTTCAACCAAAACGTTCAATGTGATGATGTTGAATCAACTTGGAAAACTGATTGGATTTGCAAAAAGTAGTCAATGTAAGGAAATTTCCCATTTTATTCACCCACCTTTCAACCCAAATACAATGAAAGGGTGATATTTTTTTGTTGATTTCAAATTGAATTCACATTAGTTGAAAACTCAACCAAATGTAAATCAAAAATAGAGGTTGAACTAACGTCTGTGGACAGTGGGATATGTTTTAACTATGAACAATTCCGAACATATTCAATCAAACCCAGTAACCTGATTTACAAGATAAATAAACAACTGCATTCTTCCACTGCTGTCTAAGTTTTCATTCCTTCTCTGTCTGTACTTTTATCCAATGTAAAAAAAAAACACAATTTCAAATGTTGCAACATAAGACTGAAAAGAAGTACTGGGTCACATGTACACTTATGAAAAAAAGAAACTTGGAATTCAGGCAAACTTTGGGTGTGTAGGAGGAAGGCGCTTACTTTGGACTCTTCCAGGAAATCTTAAAAGTGGTTTTGATTGAAAAGAAACTTCAGGGTAAAGGAGGAGCTGTGGTGTTCAACCAACAGGACACTGGCAGCCACAGACTGACATGTCTGGGTTTGTTTCATTATCCACACTCCATTAAATGCCTTTAGGCCCAGGATTCTGCCAATCTGGAACTGAAAGTGGTAAAACACCCACATAGGCCTACCCCCTTACTGTAGAATGCAAACACAATACATTTCCTCATTATAAGTGGTATGCTAATGTAGACACACTTCAGGTAGAAAAACAATCCACATCCATCACTCCAGCATTTACCAGAGTTTTACCTCAGTCCGTTGGAGAAGAAAATGAGTTTGTCTGAGTTTGAGATTAAGCTTTTATATGCCATTTAGCAGACGCTTTTATCCAAAGCGACTTACAGTCAGCTTGCCAGGGAGGTTAAGAAATACCCCAATCTTTACAGTTCAAGAGATACAATAATTAATTATAATGATTGGATTATAGTAGCTCATATTCTCAGCAAAGGTAAAAGAGTAATGGACTTCAGCTTTTGCAGGACAACGTGGAAAAAGTTGAGGAAAATCTATGTCAGAGAGCATAATACAATGATGTCATAAGGTGAACGCACCAATTTGTAAGTCGCTCTGGATAAGAGCGTCTGCTAAATGACTTAAATGTAAATCAAGAGTGGCAATTCAAGTGTTAGACTAAAAGATCCGGTGATATTACAGGAGTTGAACTGGCTCTCCCCCTTCATAAAACACAAGGCCCAACCAACATTCCAGGAGGAGAGGTGAGCTGTGTGTTTGAATGAAGTACCACAATTAGAATCACTCTGAACATTTAGAGGACTTTGTGACTTAATAAAATATTCTTCCTACCTATACTAGGGAGTTCTCTTGCTTAAAACAGCATGCTAATATCACTGACTATTTATTCACGTGGTTTACTTAATCCTGTGATGTTCAGTGTGTGTGTGTGTGCGTGTCCCCATTAATGCAGGGTCTGGTAGCAAGAGGGCGAGGAGAGACTGGAGGCAGTCGTGATGCGTCGTTGGACAGATACCACCATTTCACCACCTTGTCCACCCCTGCAGCAGACGGCACCTTTACCCCTCCTGTAACCACACACATCAGACCCTTCAGACACATGTCCACCCCAACACAGTGTGGGGACGGTCTCTCTTCAGCTAAACCAAGCTCCAGTTCTACCAGTGGACCAGCCCAACCAAGGAAGAGGACACAGGACAGAGTAGATCAAGCCCCCAGAAAGAACCCTAAGAATGCTGATGAAACCAGAGCATGGGGTCAGTAGTATGGGAGGTAGTGATGAAGGTGACGCCTTACTTGTGAGTTAATCGTAGTTTGAGTTTTCTCCTGCTTAAAAAATATGCTGATGTCAGAGTACAGACCTAATGTGGTTGACTTAATCCTGTAATGGTCAGCGTACAGTTGTGTGTGATCATTAATGCAAACACTTGTTTTTTAAAATTATTAGGTTCTGTTAGCTGTCGCAAGAGGACAAGGAGAGACTGGAAGAAGTGGTGAGGGATCGATGGACAGATTCCCCTGTCGTTTCACCCCCTTGTCCACCCCTGATGCAGACAGCACTTTCACCCCTCCTGTAACCACATCCATCAGATACCCCAGACTAGGGTTGCAAAGCTACCGGTAAATTACTAAAATTACCGGAATCTTCAGTAATTTTGGTAAATAACAAAAAAAATCTATGGCAATCTATGTCATTTTGGTAAGGCATGATATAGATACAACATATTGTTGGAACAAGGCGTGATAAACAGTAGATGCAGCATCCTGTTGGAACAAGGCGTGATAAACAGTAGATGCAGCATCCTGTTGGAACAAGGTGTGATAAAGAGTAGATGCAGCATCCTGTTGGAACAAGGCGTGATAAACAGTAGATGCAGCATCCTGTTGGAACAAGGCGTGATAAACAGTAGATGCAGCATCCTGTTGGAACAAGGCGTGATAAACAGTAGATACAGCATCCTGTTGGAACAAGGCATGACATAGATACAGCATCCTGTTGGAACAAGGCGTGATAAACAGTAGATGCAGCATCCTGTTGGAACAAGGCGTGATAAACAGTAGATACAGCATCCTGTTGGAACAAGGCGTGATAAACAGTAGATACAGCATCCTGTTGGAACAAGGCATGACATAGATACAGCATCCTGTTGGAACAAGGCATGACATAGATACAGCATCCTGTTGGAACAAGGCATGACATAGATACAGCATCCTGTTGGAACAAGGCATGACATAGATACAGCATCCTGTTGGAACAAGGCATGACATAGATACAGCATCCTGTTGGAACAAGGCATGACATAGATACAGCATCCTGTTGGAACAAGGCATGGTATAGATACAGCATCCTGTTGGAACAAGGCATGATATAGATACAGCATCCTGTTGGAACAAGGCATGACATAGATACAGCATCCTGTTGGAACAAGGCATGATATAGATACAGCATCCTGTTGGAACAAGGCATGGTATAGATACAGCATCCTGTTGGAACAAGGCATGGTATAGATACAGCATCCTGTTGGAACAAGGCATGATATAGATACAGCATCCTGTTGGAACAAGGCATGATATAGATACAGCATCCTGTTGGAACAAGGCATGGTATAGATACAGCATCCTGTTGGAACAAGGCATGGTATAGATACAGCATCCTGTTGGAACAAGGCATGGTATAGATACAGCATCCTGTTGGAACAAGGCATGATATAGATACAGCATCCTGTTGGAACAAGGCATGATATAGATACAGCATCCTGTTGGAACAAGGCATGGTATAGATACAGCATCCTGTTGGAACAAGGCATGATATAGATACAGCATCCTGTTGGAACAAGGCATGGTATAGATACAGCATCCTGTTGGAACAAGGCATGATATAGATACAACATCCTGTTGGAACAAGGCACGATATAGATACAGCATCCTGTTGGAACAAGGCATGATATAGATACAGCATCCTGTTGGAACAAGGCATGTAGAGCTCACATTTTTCCTACTGATGAGTCCACAGAGGTAATAAAAGGTAAGTTCTGAGGGTCAGGTCTGGACATGTTCCTGAGGAAAAGGCAGGAGCCTAACATAATAGCATAATAGAGTTGAGTCAAATAAACAGTCTTGTGACTTCGGGGAAATAGAGATTATATACCTTGTTTGCAATATTTGCTATTGTGAGAAGGTATGGCACAGGAGGAGAGATATCTCCCACGGTTCTGTTTTAGCCACAACATGCTCTTCCTCACACTCTCCCTCTCTCAGGCACACCCACACACAGTCCTCACTGCTGCACATCTTAGCCTGAGTCCCAGTCTGTTTGTTCCATCATGCCAACTCCTTTTCACTCATGGTGATGCCAAATCTTTGGTAGATTGTAATACAAAAACACACACGCATGCATGCGCACACACACACAGTACGTTATATCTAAAGGATCATGTGGTGGTAACCCTTTAGTCATCCAGCGGCCATAGAATACCTCTGATTGGTAGTATTACAGACACACCAGCACACAGTCACACAAACACCTATTACTTCTACCGCTCTGGTGAGCATACACACACACACACACACATTCTTCAGTCCGTTTATGTTGTCTAATCTCTGCAGAACTTCCAGCTGATAGACTAACACCTGGCTATCTTTATCACTGTGATGCTGGCCAGGAAACTGGTGTGGAGCAGTGTTAGAGCTATACACCTTCTACCTCTCTGTATCACTCGGACCCTGGAAAACATTTTACAGCAACTATGTGGTGTGTGACAATATAACAGATATATTTTTGACCTCCTTCCTCAACCTGTTCTTCCCACTGGTGGTACCACTGTCCACCCTCATTTGTCTGTGTTATAGGTATTCTGTGGTACAGTTATACATCTCTATCAATGACTGGGTAACCAACACATGATAAAACTCATGTAATGAAGTTACAAACTCCCTAAAAACAAGAGGCAATAGTGAGAAGTATACCGTTATATACATACACCATACTTTTACTTTTGAATGTGATGAAATTTATGACGGTAATCTATGATTGCAACCAGTTAACAGATAATGGTTATCATTGTAACCAGCTCACAGTATGCAAAAGCCACTGAAATGCAAGGAAGGTAAATCTATGTCATTCATTGATGACACATGGGCCTGCAATTTCTGTTGATGTTATTTGGAGTAATGCATGCTAAATGTTGGTAAATCATCCAGTTCAAGTAGGGGACACATCAGAAGATTGTGTATATCTCCTTTCAAATAACAGCTGTTTTTCCTCAATACTGTGCAATGCTACAACATACTGGACTGGATCTGGGATAGTTACACGTTGTTTCTCATAAGTTGTGGGCATATCATGGCAGTGGCTCTGTTATGCAGGTGAATGAGGACCCAAAAGCGACTTTACAGAAACAGAGTTTATTCCAAGTCAAAACAGGAATACAGAAACCCTCTAGACAGTAGAGGGGAACAACTGAAGATGCGACCACAGACTGCAGGTCGCTTCGGGAAGGCGCAGGCCGTAGCTGATCAAGACACCTGCTCACACGCAGCATCTGAAGAAGGCAAAAAACATGACAGGACGGAACGAGGACAAGAACAGCGAACATCAAACAAGGATCCGACAAGGACAGAAGCGGAAAACAGAGGGAGAAATAGGGGACAGGTGTGAAAGAGTAAATGAGGTAGTTAGGAGAATGAGGAACAGCTGGGAGCAGGAACGGAACGATAGAGAGCGAGAGAGGGAGAGAGGGAGGGGGAGAGAGAGGGATAGAAAGAGGGAAAGAACCTATTAAGAGCAGCAGAGGGAAACGAATAGAAGGGGAAGCACAGGGACAAGACATGATAATCAATGACAAAACATGACAGGCTCGTTCTTAAAAGTGACAGACATTTAAACAGTATTGGGGAAAACAAGGGGGCGCAAATAAAATCATTCGTAGTCTTGACTGAATAACATCAAATCCCACTTTAAATACTGTATGTGCAAATAGTTCACCAAAAGTATCAATTTAACGTGACCTTATGGTGAGAGCAAGAGTGACATATCTCCACTTATAAATGTGGTTTTGTATTCGCACACATCCTGTGGCCAATTAACATGCACGAGGAAATGTCTGCCTGTCCTCTGATCATGCAGGTAACGTTAGTGAACCATTCCTCTATATGTTGTCAAGGGGGAGGGATAATAACCATGAAAAAATCTACAGAAATACAGATGAGGGAAAAAAGCAGATGTACTCTAAGTTCTCACCATGATTTCTTGTGCTCTCTTAAGTAATCATCTCACACAGTGACACTGTCAGTGATTATTCCTTGGCCAGTCACTGTATTATGGCTTCTCCCATACACACTGACAGTTTTGCACACGCTCAAAGCAACACCAATCCCAGGGACCATTTCCAATAATACGAAATCACTGACAAGGATGAGTAATACTGGCAATATAATGTAATGCATACTGAACTTGACAGGATTGCTGTAGGATTTCTGAGCCAGTACCTCAGGGGCTGCCAGAGACAACAAACTCACGATTTCATCACTTCATTCTGTGTCATCATCACATTTCTGCTGACATCATAGCAAACTAGATCACCAGTGGAGTGCATTTGCTCTCAAAATAAACTGAATCATAGACAATGGACATACACTCCTGAAAACTATAGCAACAATCAAAATGAATGCTGCATATTGTTTTTATACTAAAGGGAATTAAATGTACCGAATAAATATGTTGTGTCATTGTGTCCTAGTCGTACAATGCCCCCCACATACACCATCATGTTCATCTGAAGGGCCCAGACATGGATCTCACACTGCCAGGAGGACAGGGGTACCACCAGTGGGAAGAACAAGTTGAGGAAGGAGATGGTCTGGATGGCCTTTACCATCAGCCAGAACACAATTACTCCCTCTGGGGACAATAGATGGGAGGACAGGGGAGATACTGTAGAAGAAAGAAAGGAGAGTGGAGAGAGAGGAATGTAAATGAATAATACTGCCAGTTAAACATGATGTAAAAGATTGAAGACTAGGTATTAGGTATACTTAAACCAGGAGTGAACAATCTTAACACTCTTGACTAGTCCATGTTATAACTGTCAATAATGTAATAGCTTTTTTTGTAATTTCTAATGTAATAATTGGCCCATAGCAATAGATAGTGATATAGACAGATACTGTATAAGGTGTAGTACCTCTGACACTACGGTCCACACCAGAGCCTTGCATAAATAAGTAAAGAATGTGTGTGTGTCTCTCTCTCTGTGTTTGGGGAGGGGATGTTAAACCTGCTTATTGTACTACAGTACTGTAACTTGTCCATGTGTCTCTACATATACAGTGGGGAGAACAAGTATTTGATACACTGCCAATTTTGCAGGTTTTCCTACTTACAAAGCATGTAGAGGTCTGTCATTTTTTATCATAGGTACACCTCAACTGTGAGAGACGGAATCTAAAACAAAAATCCAGAAAAATCACATGATTTTAGTAATTCATTTGCATTTTATTGCATGACATAAGTATTTGATACATCAGAAAAGCAGAACTTAATATTTGGTACTGAAACCTTTGTTCGCAATTACAGAGATCATAGTTCTTGACCAGGTTTGCACACACTGCAGCAGGTATTTTGGCCCACTCCTCCATACAGACCTTCTCCAGATAAACCTGCAACATCGGCAGTGTATCAAACACTTGTTCTCCCCACTGTATATCTGTGTGTTGTCCCCCCTCATCCATTCCTCACCTGTTCCTGTGTCCGTTGCTGAGGCTGTCATCTACCAGTGTCTGTATCGAGGAAAGAGCAGAGCGGCTCATCTGCTATCTACTCGGCACTCTGCGGTCCCCGGGAATAGCCTGGCACGGTCACTAACTCACCCACAACAACTCCACTGCAGGCTCGTCCTGCCTCTGGCTTTCTGCCTAGACAATCACACAAAGACCACCACCTCACAGGCTGGCCCAATGCCACAAGGCCCTTTGGGAAATAAGAAAAGACAATGTCTGCCAAACACAGGCTTCTCTGGCATTATCACTTAAATGAACCCAACCCAGCCTCAATAAGGAACACGTTCAAATCAATACAGCATCAACAGGGTTGAGTTCAGGTGGATGAGAATGTACACATCGAGTATGTGTGTGTGTGTGTGAGTGAATGAATGAATGGACAATGGAGGAGAATCCTAGGCTGGATGCCTGGTTGGATATAATGTAAAGTTTGCGGTAACAGTATACACACACAGCCTTTTCATTGAGTGGATACAACACAAAAGAGTTAGTGAGAGCCACACAATGGACAACCACAAAGGAAAGCCATGTAGCTAGCTAGTGTACCTACACCTTGATTACTGAAGAAGCAGGGAAGGGATAGAAAGGTGCCACCACTGCCACATGAAACTTAGTAGAGCTAATGAATGGGAACTGTACAGTAGTAAGCTAGACTGTTCTTTCATTCTTCCACGTTGCTGTAGATGAGTGATGACGACTTTAAGAACATCAAATGTATCCATAATTCCATCAGGACATGCCGACCCTTTGCTTGAGTGAGTGAAGTGAGGAGGTAAGGAAGTCGGAAGGGCAATGACTCAAAAGCGTAAGAATGACGCTGTTAAGATCAGAGATTCGCCTCCTGAGTATACACCGTTGTTCATACCTTAGTCTCTTGATGACAAACCAAGTAATCTTACTTATAGGTCTTCATGCTCTCTTGAGAACCTTGATCTCGAAATGGAGCAAGTCTGCAGTGGTAAGTGTTCTGAAGTTCAGACGGTCCAGGATATAGTGTGCCTTCCTGCTGCGACAGGTGTTGTAGAGTCCTCTGACGTTTGCCCTACCAGAGATGATTTTGGACCGGTAGGAGTGAGATTTTTTGAAAGAGTGGATTCCTGTTTTTTTGCCGACCCAAACGTTGTGTCAAGCTGGGTAAAGGACGAACTGGGAGTGGTTACATCTGTGAAAGTTTCGAGAAGTGGAAAGGTTCACATTTTTTGTATTTGCCTGCCAGAGGAAGCGGTTGCTTCAAGTCCCGTGGCTCGGGGCTCAACCTGTGGTGTGTTTTGCTCTCCGGAGTAGATACCGCTAAAAGGGGTGATCAGTGGGGTAGATTTGAGTGTAGAGGTGGATCAAGTGAAAAACAATATTCCTAGTGTTCTGATGCCCGCCGTTTGGTGAGACGTATACCCGGTGGCAATGGCAAAACTGAGAACACCCCGTCTGTCTTGTTGAGCTTTGACACAAAGTTTCTACCTGAGAAGGTCAGGCTAGGTCATATTTGCTATTCTGTGAGGGCCTATGTTCCGAACCCACTTCGGTGCTTTAGGTGCCATGGATTCGGACATGTTGCAGCAGTGTGTAGAAGGCAGATCCCATAATGTGAGGAATATGCAAGAGGGCATAGTCAGAGGGAGTGTACAGTTGGGATAGAGAAAGCACTGTGTGTCAACTGTGAGAGAGAGAGAGACAGGTTGATATTACCAGAGTTTGAGTAGGGCAGTGAAGAGAGTAGAGGATAGCCCAAGGATGAATGTGTTGACTGGGAGGCCCCCAGAGAGTAGGCCTGGAGAGAGAGCCAGAGAGGATGCGTTAGTAAGGTTGGATTTCTTGAGTTTATTGCCATGGTGATCACCTACACTGCACTTTGTCTCTGAACACCTTTGTGTAAACAGAAGACAGACGCCACAAACTTGTCGTCACTGAAAACTCCTATAGGCTGCAACTGTTAAACCAGCGCACAGTAAGAGTGTATTTTGCATTTGTGAAATTAGTCCAGGCTCTGGCTGGACCACTCAAGGACATTCAGAGACTAGTCCCGAAGAAACTCCTGCGTTGTCTTGGCTGTGTGCTTAGGGTTGTTGTCCTATTGGAAGTTGAACCTTCGCACCAGTCTGAGGTCCTGAGCGCTCTGGAGCAGGTGTTCATCAAGGATCACTATTTAGTGTGCTCCGTTCCATCTTTCCCTGGATCCCGACAAGTCTTCCAGTCCCTGCCGCTGAAAAACATCCCAACAGCATGATACTGCCACCGTAGGGCTGGTGCCAGATTTCCTCCAGACATGACGCTTGTCAGTCAGGCCAAAGAGTTCAATCTTAGTTTCATCAGACCAGAGAATCTTGTTTCTCATAGTCTGAATATCCTTTAGGTGCCTTTGGGCAAACTCCAAGCGGGCTGTCATGTGCCTTTTACTGAGGAGTGACTTCCATCTGGCCACTCTACCATAAAGGCCTGATTGGAGGAGTGCTGTAGAGATGGTTCTCCTAAAAGTTTCTACCATCTCCACAGAGGAACTCTGGAGCTCTGTCAGAGTGACCATCGGGTTATTGGTCACTTCTCTAAAGGAGGCACTTCTCCCCCAATTGCTCAGTTTGGCCGGCGTGGCCAGCTCTACGAAGTGTCTTGGTGGATCCAAACTTCTTCAATTTAAGAATGATGGAGGCCACTGTGTTCTTGAGGACCTTCAATGCTGCTGACATTTTTTGGTACCCTTCCCCAGATCTGTGCCTCGACACAATCCTGTCTCGGAGCTCAACAGGCAATTACTTTCACCTCATGGCTTGGTTTTTGCTCTGACATGCACTGTTAACCTTATATAGACCGGTGTGTGCCTTTCTAAATCATGTCAAATCAAGTAGTAGCAATATCTCAAGGATGATCAATGGAAACAGGATGCACCTGAGCGTAATATCCCTCCCTCTCTCAAAGTAAAGATACAGAGTAATAGTAGAAATACCTTAATAGAAAATGACTTAAGTAAAAGTCCCCCAGTAAAATACTACTAGAGTAAAGGAATTTGTGTTACAGCTTTCTTCCTGCGAAGGAGAGGCGGACCAAAACGCAGCGTGGTTGAAGTTCATGGTTCTTTAATAAGAGACACTTAACATGAACAAACTACAAAACAATAAACGTGAAAACCGAAACAGTCCTAACTGGTGCATAAAACACAAAGACAGGAAACAAATCACCCACAAAATACCCAAAGAATATGGCTCCCAATCAGAGACAACGATAAACACCTGCCTCTGAGAACCAATCCAGGCAACCATAGACTTACCTAGACTCCTAAAAGAACACAACCCCATAAATCTACAAAAAACCCAAGACAAGACGAAACACAAATCATCCATGTCACACCCTGGCCTAACCAAAATAATAAAGAAAACAAAGATAACTAAGGCCAGGGCGTGACAATTTGGTTTTAAATATACTTAAGTATCAAAAGTAAATGTAATTGCAAAAATACTTAAGTTTTGCAAGTATACATAATTTCAAATTCTCTATATTAAACAAACTAGATTGCACCTTTTTTTTAAAAAATATTTTATTTAAGGATAACATGGGGCACACTAACATAATTGACAAAATAAGCAGTTTAGTGAGTCCGCCAGATCAAAGGCAATAGGGATGACCATGTGTGGAGTAAAAGTAGTCAAAAATAAACATAGTAAAGTACAGATACCCCAAAAAACTACTTAAGTAGTAATTTAAAGTATTTTTACTTAAGTACTTAATACACCACTGGTTTCTTCCTATGTTCCTTCCTAGGGAGTTTTTCCTAGCCACTGTGCTTCTTTATCTACATTGCATTCTCTTTGGGGTTTTAGGCTGGGTGTCTGTATAAGCACTTTGTTACATCTGCTGGTTTAAAAAGGGCTTTATAAATAAATGTGATTGATTGAGGAGATCCATCTGGTAAGCACAAATTCCCCACTGGGGGATGATTGATAAAAGGGTTGAAGCTCATCTGAATTGTAGTCATGCATGTCAAATGCACATTAAGTATTATATCCCCAGAATCAAATGCAAAGATAACCATCTATGTCTTCTACTGTAACATGCAAAGCAGACCGTAAAGGGGAGAATTTGATCTTTCAAACGATACCAAATGTATGTCTGTATGGAAAATATTCAAGTAGTACCTGTTGATTGGAACATGGTAATCTTGGCATTAAGAGAACACATTTGCTGTCGCTGTCCGTGGCAGTAGATTAAAAAATGTAAAAAAAAGACCAACTGTGTGCCAGCTATAGCTGATCCGAATCATTTGATATAATTGAAGTAGCACCAAACTGACAATAATATTGAAGCCTTTAGAGGTAGCTAGCATTATCACTAGAACAAGATTGACTGTCAATAGCATTGTTAGCTAGAATATGAATTGTACAATTCTCAAATCAACCTGCATTTATATAGCTTGATGTTCACCTAATGCCACCTTGTGCTGTTAAGTCGAATTACAACAGAGATAAAACGGGTTCTACATCTGAATTAATAAACAAATTGGAATTCAAGTTTTTACATATCCTTAAACATAAGCGGACTGTGTCATTTAATATAATTTGTTATAGTTTATATTTCTATGATGATAGATCACAAGGCTCTTAAACCTGAATGCAATTTCTTACTAGAACAGTATTCTTGGCTTTACAATCATACCTGCTTATCAAGAATGATAGATGAATGTGTTACGTCCGTCGTTAGATGAATGAGACCAAAGTGCAGCGTGGAAAGTGTTCATGATTTTTAATACTGAACTCCAACCAAATACAAAACGACCGTAAAGTTCTGCAGGCTGTACAGCAACTAACAAAATCAAGATCCCACAATTGAAGGTGGGAAAAAGGGCTGCTTAAGTATGATCCCCAATCAGAGACAACGATAAACAGCTGCCTCTGATTGGGAACCATACTAGGCCAACAAAGAAATAGAAACATAGATTTTCCCATCCCGACTTAACCAAATAGAGAATAAAAAAGGCTCTCTAAGGTCAGGGCGTGACAGAATGAAACAATATTTCTGTATTATATTATGATTCAGTCGCTACATTATCTATTCGGATTTATACATTGAATTGATAATCACTTTTCTGTCTTTGTCTTGTATTTGCACATGACATATTAGTTTTAACCAGCAGTGGGATCTTAGAGCCTTGTCCATCAACTTTTTAAGCAGGAAAAAGAGAGCTTGCAGTTGTCAGAGTGAGCCAGTAAAAGGTTAGCATCGTCTGTAATACGTCAACCTACCACATGATTTCTCACACGGCTTTATGATTAAAAGCTGCTCTACAGAAATTGTTTCACCTTTCCATGGATTAAAGTAGTCAGTCATAAGGCCTGCGAGGCCGTGGTATATGGGATACACACTGAGTGTATAAAACACGAATAACACCATCCTAATATTGAGTTGGACCCTCCCATTTTGCCCTCAGAACAGCCTCAATTCGTCGGGGCATTGATTCTACAAGTTGTCGAAAGCATTCCACAGGGATGCTGGCCTATTTTGACTCCAATGCTTCCCACAGTTGTGTCAAGTTGGCTGGATGCCCTTTGGGTGGTGGACCATTCTTGATAAACATGGAAAACCGTTGAGCGTGAAACAAAGCAGCATTGCAGTTCTTGATTCAAACCAGTCCACCTGACAGCTACTACTATACCCTGTTCAAAAGCACTTACATCTTTTGTCTTGCCCATTCAGCCTGTGAGTGGCACACACACACAATCCATGTCTCCATTGTCTCAAGCCCTAAAAATCCTTCCTTATCCCGTCTCCGCCCTTTCATTTACACTGATTGAAGTGGATTAAACAAGTGACATCAATGAAGGATCATAGCTTTCGCCTGGTCAGTCTGTCATGGAAAGGTTCCTAATGTTTTCTACACTCAGTGAAGTCGTGACATGTATACTGCTAAGTGGTGTTCTTGGCACAACGCACAGTGGAGTGCTTGTACACACCCCTTAACCAGGATATGTAACCCATACCTCATAGCCTCAAGGGGCTTATTGTTTTTATGAAACGGTTACCAATTATTCACAACAAGATTTATGAAATGTTTTGTGATCAGATTTTAAATAATAAGCTCTTTTGTTTACCTTTCAGAATGGACAATCTCAAGGAGTTCAAGTCTTTGTTATGTTGCTAGTGTGTACAGTGTTGGAACTGTACAAAAGGAAAACTTCAACAACTTAGTATAAGGACCTCATTGTCTTTCAGTGTCAAACCTAACTACATGGACAAGACATCATTCTCCAGAACACATATCCAATCCTCCAAAAGCAGCAATCCCAAGATTGATTATAATGGTGTTCCATACATGCCTGGTGGTCAGAAGATTATGGAATGCCAATTCGGTCCAGAATATAAGAAGAAAATCTATGAGCGCACACCTTGCTCAGTAGACAAGAAAAGACTGAAGCTGTAAGGTTCAAAGAAGGGTTGTGAAGCAACTATATCAGTCCAACAGACATGTAGGTTACCTGACTATGCAGTGACAACAACAAAATACATTGACTTGGCTAAAGTCAGGCTGACAGAAAGTCTGCTAAATGACTTAGCACATGGCAAAGAAGTGAGAGTAGGCCAGAGCACATACCATGCAGGCATAGAGGTCTTTTAGGGATGGCTCAGACCGGGCAAAATACAGTGGATTGACTGACTGGTAAGAAAGGGAACATTAGATGCTATAGAAGGCACTATGTCAAGACTAGGATGTCCAATGTTGCTGCCAACCCGATGGACAGAGCATAGTATCCCTGTATCTCTGAAATCACATACATCGGTCAAAGGTCAGACAGAGTACTTCCAGCCTTGACCAATAAAAATTGTGTCTACAGCCAGACCAGAGCAGTCAGACAAGACTAGACCAGACCAACCTACCATAGACAACAAGCAGTATGATGACACTCTCCTCTTCTTCCACCAGGAGAAGATGGAGAGGTACAACACCACCTGTCTAATTGATGCTACACATTAGACCACAAACTACGACCATGCTCTCTTCCTAATGTGTCCAGACCAACTGTGGATAGATTTCTGTTGCATCCTTTATCATCCACTCGGAGAAGAGCTGGAACTCCACATGAGAACACCCATCCTGGATGTGCGACTGCAGCGATGCAGAGTGCAACACTCTCCAGAGTGTTTTTCCTGCTGCACAGATTTATCTCTGTGATTTCCATCGGGAGCAGGCTTGGACTTGCTGGGTAAGGAACAGCAAGCAAGGACTGACATCTGAGGAGGAGACGCTGCTAAGGATGCTGCACAGAATTGCCTCTGCACCACCAGGAAAAGAGAGCATAGATGGAATCTACAGACTTCGTGTTGAAGGCATCTACTTTGTGGGAGAAATCACAAGTTCGATCATGGCTGGAAACAAATGAGTTATCCATTCCTGTGAGGAGGTGGGAGATAACACTTAGCATGCAGCAATGGACTCCAACAACCGTATGGAATCTCAGAACAAGGTACTGAAACACACTTATCTGAAGAGAGTGAAAGGAGACCAGACCCTCAGCGGCATCGTGAGCATTCTAAACAAGCATCTCCGTGCACAACAGCATGAGTGTGTTCATGCAGTACAGTCGCGCTGATGAGTACATATGCTACAGTGCAGATGTTCCAGCCTTTCTTCACAACAGGCCTATTGCAACCATCAAGCGATGCATCACAAACACACGAGTGGCGAAGCCAATTTAGAAGTATTTTTCTCAAAAATCAATCACATTTTTTCTTCAGCACAGTGGTATTGTGTTTTTATGAGGTCATTGCATTCCTCTTATACTGGTCAGATGGCTGCAGGACGATTTGATCACGCGTGACATCAGGGTGAAACTGTCTAAATGGTTTGATATACATTTAAATATGAATTTATTGCAGCTTCACATGTGTTGTTACAGAAATAAAAGTATAGATAGGCACAATGAGACCATAACTCCACCTGGCAACAACAAAACATCTACATGTCATTCGAAATGTCACAAGAAACATGGTCACCGCATGTTTCCTTTCATTCCTAATGGCCAAGTCTTCAGTCAATGTTCTATCATTTATAGCCATGCTAAACATTCCTGAAGAGGGAAAAAGATGAAAAACAGCATTTCCTTATGTTTTAATAGTTGATATAATAATATAATACAATAATATAATAGGTTCTGTCAACAAAATCATTGACAATAATAATAACCAATAATGAAATCAACATAATCAGTAAACTCTTCAAGCAGAGGTCCTTATCTGTTTTATGGGCCTATACGCAGCCAAATCAGAAAGATGAATGTGGTCAGAAACCTACTAAAGCAGCACCGCCCCTTCAAGATTCTGAGCCTGCCTGGCAGGGTTGGTCCTGCAAAGCCAAAGCCCCTTGATTGGAGAGCATAATATACAAGGAAATTCTCAAAGCTCCTAATGAGAACCGTGACGGCCTTGTACCTAGGGGATTCCGGTGGGGTGCCCCCACCCAGGCAGTGCTGGCAACACTAGCTGAGGTAACCCATGGGGAGTGGGTCACACTCCAACATTCAGAGGAGGCATATTATTGTGGCCCTGACTGCACAGAGATGCTTGGGGACCAGCGTGTGTGTGTTTCAGGGGAAGGGGGTGTATCTGATCTCCATCACATTGGACTTGACAACGGTTAATTAAATCTCCCAATTTTTTGGTTAATTTTGCATCCCTTATCAAACAGCTGCAACTGTATATGTGTAGCATGGTTCATTCTGCATTGTGTACTTTTAATTAGGACGCTGCCACAACTGAAGGTCTGCTAGTTGAATTATTTTTATTTGCCCTGCACACGAAGTGACAACACACATTATGTTAACCCTTGGCGCAGTCCTAGCTCTCAGGCATCTTGCTAGCCGATGGCCAGGCAAAAGAGAGCCAAAAGGAAATAACAGGTGCACACCATACCATACAAGTAAAATGATACAGAACATAATTCGGACAAAATAAAAGACATACCTGCACATGAAGAGACAACACACATTATGTTAACCCTTGGCTTAGTCATAGTTACACCTAGATGGACACTCACTCAAACACTGACCCAAGTACTCACAAGTTACAATAGATACCCTAGTTAGCGAGCTTTGTGAAACTTGTTAACATAAATCTTTATATTATCCACATTATAACAAACTTATGGTAGCATAACAGTTTGTGTAACATTATGACGGTTTTATATTAAACAATTTGGGAGCCAAGGACAACTTACCTTGCTAGCCGAAGGTCAGGCAAAAGAGAACAATAAGGGGGTACGGAAATACAGATAACTGGCGATGGGCCAAACCAAAATATACTAAACTTTTACAATCACATGTATGTACAATATTGATATGAAAAAGTGTTTGTACACCAAAGAAAAACAGTAGCTATGCAGCTGTAATTAACTAAAAAAATACACTGAATTATTATTATTATTATTATTATCATCAAATTATTAACATCCCCTCTTGACCTGGCCTATTTGAATTGGTCCCTGTGTGCAATTTGGTGCATAATCTAGGGGAACAACATCACACTGCTACATATGCATTCGTAAATCAAATCCTTTCTTGAGTTGGGCTCTGAGATGGAACTACCGTTGAGCATCTGAGTTCATGGTTGTTTGTTGGGAAAGAGTTTGAGTGTGTATGAGTGTTCTGTGTGTGTGTGTGTGTGTGTGTGTGTGTGTGTGTGTGTGTGTGTGTGTGTGTGTGTGTGTGTGTGTGTGTGTGTGTGTGTGTGTGTGTGTGTGTGTGTGTGTGTGTGTGTGTGTGTGTGTATGTATCCCACAACTGCTGCTAGGGAGAAAATATGTTAGGGACAATATGGGATGAATTACAATAATTGTTTGCTAAAATAGTAATTGCTTGCCAAAAATGTGGAGTGGAGGACAATTGGAGGTTTACAACCTTTTCTGGCCCATGGTGTTGTATGTGAATGCTGATCCATTTAAGCTAGGAAAAGAGACCCTTATATCCAGTCCTGGACCACACACCCACTCCACTGAATAGCAGGCTAGTGATTGCTTTGCAGCACTTGCAGTTAGCCACTAATTCCTTCCAAACCACTCATTGCTGAGTTTGCGATTTCCAACTTATTGTGTAATGTTCATGTCCAATGGCCCATGAGCACTGATACGTTTTAGAATGAATTTATCTTCATATGACAAGGATTAAAAAGGATTTGCCAGTAGATTGTCGACTTGATTCATGATGATGACTGCTAGCTTGCTAGCTAAGATTTTGAAAGTACGGTGTTGACATGATCAGTCCAATCAAAGCTACGGTAGATATAACATGATTTGATGTCATTGTATCTGTGGCCAATGACTTTGAGCCTTCTTGGATGGGCACTTCTAATGTAAATCTATAGCAGCACCCAAGGGGCTTGAATTCTATGTGAAAACTCCAAGCATGAGAACGGGTTAAAACAGGCTTTGATTCCACTCATAAATTATATTACATGTAATTCAATTTCAATTTAAGGGGCGTTATTGGCATGGGAAACATATTTTACATTCCTAAAGCAAGTGAAATAATGTATCTACAGATGAAGTTGGAAGTTTACATACACCTTAGCCAAATACATTTAAACTCAGTTTTTCACAATTCCTGACATTTAATCCTAGTAAAAATTCCCTGTTTTAGATCATCTAGGATCACCACTTTATTTTAAGAATGTGAAATGTCAGAATAATAGTTGATAGAATGATTTATTTCAGCTTTTATTTCTTTCATCACATTCCCAATTGGTCAGACATTTACATACACTCAATTAGTATTTGGTAGCATTGCCTTTAAATGGTTTAACTTGGGTCAAACATTTCAGGTAGCCTTCCACAAGCTCCCCACAATAAGTTGGGTGAATTTTGGCCCATTCCTCCTGACAGAGCTGGTGTGACTGAGTCAGGTTAGTAGGCCTCCTTGCTCGAACACGCTTTTTCAGTTCTGCACTCAAATTTTCAATAGGATTGAGGTCAGGGCTTTGTGATGGCCACTCCAATACCTTGACTTTGTTGTCCTTGAGCCATTTTGTCACAACTTTGGAAGTATGCTTGGGGTCATTGTCCATCTGGAAGACCCATTTGGAAGTATGCTTGGGGTCATTGTCCATCTGGAAGACCCATTTGGAAGTATGCTTGGGGTCATTGTCCATCTGGAAGACCCATTTGGAAGTATGCTTGGGGTCATTGTCCATTTGGAAGACCCATTTGGAAGTATGCTTGGGGTCATTGTCCATCTGGAAGACACATTTGGAAGTATGCTTGGGGTCATTGTCCATTTGGAAGACCCATTTGCGACCAAGCTGTAACTTCCTGACTGATGTCTTGAGATGTTGCGTCAATATATCCACATACTTTTCCTGCCTCATGATGCCATCTATTTTGTGAAGTACATCAGTCCCTCCTGCAGCAAAGCACCCTCACAACATGATGCTGCCACCCGGAGCTAGTAGCTAGCTGTGCAAGACATTATATAGATTAAATGATAAGTACCATATCATTTTTAAATGTGTGCAATGGTCTTCTCCTTTGAGAAAACAACAGCTGATTCAAAGAGGGTGTAGCGGATATTACAACACTTCCGCAGTAGCCGCCAGGAGGATATTCTTGTGCATCCTCTGCTGAAGTAAGTAATCGAGGAGGGGAGAATACTGCTCCGTTCGCCTACTAACAAATGTACTCTTTCCTGGGGCCACTCGACCACTTATCGGTTTACGGGTCAAGGACAGAGGAATCGAGTCGAGGACAGAGAACAGACTTTACCTGATTGAGAATTTCACTGTGTGTGAGAGTTTGAAGAGAAACCCCTGCTTGCTACATTATTTGTATTAAACCACCAGATGACGTTATCCTCTTAGGGAAGATCCCTCTAGTCTAGTAGGGTCACTGTGGCCTGCTATGATGGTAAATGTGATATTTCAGATACAGGAAGAGGGTTCCAGTGCCCACAGACACCCATCTCATTCCCAGGACTTTAAGAGTCTATTGACGCACCGGCGCGTCAATTTAAGTAACATACAACAAAAACAAAACACATCAAAATGTGTCAGTTAAAGCTAGAGAGGTTTTTTTGCATGGGCCGCATCTCAACTCACTGCATCTGCGGTGGTAGGGGACCGAGCTGCAGTGGTAGGGGACCGAGCTGCAGTGGTAGGGGACCGAGCTGCAGTGGTAGGGGACCGAGCTGCAGTGGTAGGGGACCGAGCTGCAGTGGTAGGGGACCGAGCTGCAGTGGTAGGGGACCGAGCTGCAGTGGTAGGGGACCGAGCTGCAGTGGTAGGGGACCGAGCTGCAGTGGTAGGGGACCGAGCTGCAGTGGTGTTTGTCAGACCATGAGACAACCCGAAAATGTATCTTCTCATGAAATGTCTGTAGCGTCTGAATGGTCTACAAACTACTTACACTCTATGGAAAGGGGAGAGATTCTCACGACCACTGGTGTTCTCTGTTCTGCTCTATGACCCTCACAATTGGACTCGTCTGAAAGTAACCGGTACCGCTTAAAAAAATAGTTGGAGGTAGTTTTGTGTCCTTTGGTCTGATGAGTGCAAATTTGAGATTTTTGGTTCCAACTGCCGTGTCTTTGTGAGACGCAGAGTAGGTGAAAGGATGATCGCCACATGTGAGGTTCCCACCCTGAAGGATGGAGGAGGACGTGTGATGGTGCTTTGCTGGTGACATTGTGATTTATTTAGAATTCAAGGCATACTGAAACCAGCATGGCTACCACAGCATTCTGCAGTGATATGCCATCCCATCTGGTTTGCACTTAGTGGGACAATCATTTGTTTATCAACAGGACTATGACCCAAAACAGACCTCCAGGCTTTGTAAGGGATATTTGGTGGAGTGATGGAGTGCTGCATCAGATGACCTGGCCTCCACAATCTCTCGACCTCAACCCAATTGAGATGGTTTGGAATGAGTTGGACCACAGAGTGAAGGAAAAGCAGCCAACAAGTGCTGAGCTTATGTGGGAACTCTTCCAACAGTCTTGAAGAAGGATTCCAGGTGTAGCTGATTGAGAGAATGCCAAGAGTGTGCAAAGCTTTCATCAAGGCAAAGGGTGGCTACTTTGAATAATCTAAAAAATATTTTGATTTGTTTAAAACTTTTTGGTTACTACATGATTCCATGTGTTATTTCATAGTTTTGATGTCTTCACTATTATTCTACAATGTAGAAAATAGTAAAAATAAATGCAAAACCCTTGAATGAGTAGGTGTGCCCAAACTTTTGACTGGTATTGTATGTAAAAAAAAATAAAAAAAAAAAAAAAACATTTTGTTGAAATATTTTGTGTATGACGTCTTAGATTTACAGGGGTAATGGCATAGAGTAAATTGTAGCAATGTAAAGCACTCATAGGCCCCTTAGTGAGTGAATGAGTGTGGGAAGAGTAAATGTCCTAGGATGAATGAAAACAATGTTAACAACCTGCTTGAGTTATTGTTATTATGAGTTGTTATGGAGCTGGCAACACCAAGGTTGTGGGTTCAATTCCCACATTGGCTACATTTACTGTGTGTGTTAAGTGTAAGTGGTTTAGGATAGAGCCACCTGCTGAAGTGACTGTAGCACAGAGCCATGAGAGACACATTAAACCAGTCTTTGTGTCTGTGTCTGCGTGTGTGTTAGCGTTATAGCCTCTCTGTCATCCTGTGGGATTAACAGTACTTCTGACCAGCCCAGGGCCCGGTTTCCCATCATCCTATGGTTCTTAAATGAACTTAGCCTTCAGATGCTTTTTGGGAAACCGGGCCCTGATTACTCCCCTTGTCTAAACACCTTATAATCCACACGTGCCACATGGGCAGGGCAAGCACGTCACGCTTCTCTAAGAGGAGCGCTGAGGCAGTGTGGGAATCAGAACACACACACACTCCTGAGTCGCATGAGGATTGGACTATGAGCAGTTTGACTCGTACTAAAAAGAGAAAGGAAGTTATATAGTGGAATGTGTGTGCAAATAAAAAGTGTACTTTGCCCTTGGTCAAAGTGATAGTCTACTTGTAGTCTACTTCTACTTCCACATAAGCCCCATGATGTAGGCTTATGTGGAAGAGCAAACAAGGTGTCTGACACCTCAACACACAGCCAACACAGAGAGAATGCATCCATAACACCTTCTCAGTGATCACACCACACCACCAGGACCACGGGATGATTACACAACGTTACAATAATGACCCGATCAGCCTTTTGGTTCATAACAATGTCACTTTTTAATCGAATTTCCAATAATCAGAGAATATATCAATCCCTTTGTACAAAAATACCTGAACAGGATATACAACGTGGTTGATTCAGATGTCTTCCTGACATTTAGCTCTCAGAGAGAACAGGAGTGGACAGACACCTCCGTTAAAAGACATTAGCCGGGACTCAAACAAACCACAATGCGCCACCCACCGACGCACACTGCATTCGACTATTAAAAGGTCATTTTGCTGACATTCGCGGAGATCCTATTCTGGATAAATGCAGCGGGTATTGGCTAAAACATCAATTACCCTCAAAAGCCAAGTGCAGTGCGATGTCGGTTGTTGTGGATTGTGGGTTTGTTTGAATCCTTGCCCATGGGCTTGAGTGGTGCAGAACAGATGGGTTGTGTTCAGTAGTGAACAAAATGGATTAAACCAAAGTGTAACAAAGAAACTACCTGAACATATCCAATTGAAACAAACAAGATTATAGTTTCACCTTGCAAAAAGGTTCTGCTAGGGTTTGCCGTATGGAACAGGACCCTGGATACGGTACATGGAGTTAAGGGCAGAGAGACAGGGAAGGTATAAGGCTAGACTGGCACAGAATAAACTTTTGTCCAACCTTACATTTACTTTTTTATTTGTTTCCTGGCTAATTTGATAAATGTATGAGAGAGATATCCTTAGCTAGTTCCGTTTCAGTCTCTAGTCCCTAGCCCCCTCAAACTCAAGTCTGGACCTCGAAGCCAGTTAAACTGCATTTTTTCATTGTTCCCCTCTAATCAGGGAGTGATTTAGACCTGGGACACCAGGTGAGTGCAATTAATTAGCAGGTAGAACAGAAAACCAGCAAGCTCCGGACCTTGTAGGGTAAGAGTTGAATACCCCTGCCTTAAAATTGATCATGCCCTTTTTATGATGTAGGCCTAGATCAGAAAACCTGGATGGGTGAAGTAAGCAATATGTTCTCACCATTTGATTGTAAGGCAGGATTTCCCAAACTGGGTCCTGGGGCCCCCATGGGTGCACATTTTGTTTTGTGCCCTAGCACTACACAACTGATTCAAATAATCATCTAATTTTTATTATTTTAAATCAGCTGTGTAGTGTTAGGCCAAAAACCAAAACGTGCACCCTTTGGGGTCCCCAGGACCTAGCTTTGGAAACACCGGTGTAAGGAAAGCTGCATGGCCCGGATTCAATCAAAAGGTGCTTTGTCGACAAGTGCATTGCACTTTAAGGTATTTCCGCTTGTGCCGACATCTGCAGCGTTTACCATAAAGGTGATCTCCACAAACGTCAGGGAAATTGCATTTGAAAGGCGCATTGTCGACAGTGCAGTGGGCTTGTCGACAACACGCCTTTGATTGAATCCTAAGTCATGTTCAGGTCAGAGACTCATGACTTTGACAGCATCGAAAGTCCTTACATAGACAGTTAACATTCTCTGAGCCAGTCAGCTTATACATCCTGCAGAATTCAATGCATGCTAAAAGAGTCCAGTTTGAAAGCTTAATTTAATACTGTTTAGTTCTGGTATATTATTTTATATATATATATATAAAAGTTCAATTTGTGATAAAATCAAAAGCAAACAGTCAATAATTCAAATAATGAAAAAAAAATCTTCACCTTCATTTGAGACGGATTGATGAGTAAAAGCATAACGCCCAATACATAGGTAATGTCCTAAATGGCACCCTATTCCCTTTAATACTGCACTATATAGGGAATAGGGTGCCATTTGGAACACACTCATAGTGATCTGTAACCTAGATACAGTGTTAGATCTACAGCTTTTCCATAGTTTCACATTCTATAAAATAGATATTCATATACTGAATTTATATATACTGTACATCCAAATGATTGGACTTCTGTGAAGGATTGCATTATAACACAGTGATTAAGAGGCAAAGACTGAGAGAGTGAGACAGAGAGACAGAGAGAGACAAAGGGGTGGTTATCATTTTAGCCTGCCCTAACTGACTAAGATGTCCAGCCAGAGCTTCTGAAATGAGGTGAAGTATTTGATTGGTTGGTAGTGCAGACTCCTGTAGAGCCAGGTATGGTTCAGGAGTGATGGGACGGGAGCGACAACAGTGACGTTATTCAGAGAGCTGGCCTGGCAGAGTGCCTGGTAGCCCCTTGCTGATGTATATGTATGCGCGTGAGTCTAGTAAATCTGGTGGAAGCTTTGAGCAGGTATTATGTCACACACTCGCTAGGCCAACAGCTCTGCTGCTTCACGCTAGAAGACTGAGAAGGACGAGACAAGATAAGACGGGACAGGCCAGAATGGGTCGGGACAGAACAGTTTAGGACAGAACAGTTCAGGACAGAATATAGAATAGGGTAGGACAAGACAGAACAGGGTAGGACAAAACAGGGTGGGACCTTACAGGACCAAACAGGGGCTGGCTGAGTCCCAATACTCATAGAAATCTTCCTACTCGACCCTTTTTTCCATTCCTAAACAGGAGAGGAGGATTTGGAACATAATACATTTCAGATAAAATAATAGGTGGACTATGTGCATTATAATAGTATGACTTCACACACACACGCTCATACACACACACACAAGTCGAGAGAAACTAATTTAACTATGGCTGCAGCAAAGTCAACATAGCATACATTTCAAAATAAATACAGGCATGTTGGGGAGTGCTTTAAATGGATCCCTGTATTCTGAGAAGGAATACCCTCTCACAACTATTGGTCACTGATCAGTTAGGAACTCCCCTCACCTGGTTGTCTAGATCTTAATTGGACACAAATTGAAAGGACAAACCAAAAACCAGCAGACACTAGGTCCTTCATGGAATGAGTTTGACAAGGTGTGGGTCAGGGAAAATACAGCCAAACCTAGGTTCAAATACTACTTGAAATCTATCAGATACTTGGGAGATTGCCTTGAGTGCCAGAGGGGTGGGGTTTGAAGTTTTGGGACTGTTATATTGGTCTATTAAGCCAGGCAAGCTCAATCAAGCGCAGCAAGTAAGTGAAATGATTTCAAATAGTATTTGAACACAGCATCATGCTGACTGCAGTAGGAAGCTAACAACTGACTTGGAGAACACTTATTGACATTCATACAATACTGACTGGCGGTGATGAGGTTTTGTTCACTTACAGTGAAAAAATGCATTGGACATACGTTCTAAGTGCAATATTAGTGTGGGTATTGGAATGTAGCCTGAAAGATTGAACTCTTGACAGTACAAATTGAAGGTGTAGGGGGCAGGTTTGTGAGACTTCTCTTCCTTCCGTCCCGTTCTCATCTCTCTGAACTTTAGGGTTGATTTTAGGGAATGTTCTGGATTTTTAAAATGTTCTGATGGCATCAGGTAGAGCCGGACGTAGCAGGAACATAGAGTCTGGGGAGCCTTTCAAGACTGAGAGGCATGGCTCTCAGTCCTGAAAGGCTCTCCAGCCTCTAATCCAATCTAATCCAATCAGCAGGCTGGGATTTATTACGCAGAAAGAGAGGAGGAAGAGCAGGACAAAAGGAGAAGGAAGAGAGGAGGAATAGCAGGACAAAAGGAGAAGAAAGAGAGGAGGAATAGCAGGACAAAAGGAGAAGAAAGAGAGGAGGAATAGCAGGACAAAAGGAGGAGGAAGAGAGGAGGAAGAGCAGGACAAAAGGAGAAGAAAGAGAGGAGGAATAGCAGGACAAAAGGAGAAGAAAGAGAGGAGGAATAGCAGGACAAAAGGAGAAGAAAGAGAGGAGGAATAGCAGGACAAAAGGAGAAGGAAGAGAGGAGGAAGAGCAGGACAAAAGGAGAAGGAAGAGAGGAGGAATAGCAGGACAAAAGGAGAAGAAAGAGAGGAGGAATAGCAGGACAAAAGGAGAAGAAAGAGAGGAGGAATAGCAGGACAAAAGGAGAAGGAAGAGAGGAGGAAGAGCAGGACAAAAGGAGAAGGAAGAGAGGAGGAATAGCAGGACAAAAGGAGAAGAAAGAGAGGAGGAATAGCAGGACAAAAGGAGAAGAAAGAGAGGAGGAATAGCAGGACAAAAGGAGAAGGAAGAGAGGAGGAAGAGCAGGACAAAGGAGAAGAAAGAGAGGAGGAATAGCAGGACAAAAGGAGAAGGAAGAGAGGAGGAATAGCAGGACAAAAGGAGAAGGAAGAGAGGAGGAAGAGCAGTACAAGAAAGAGGAGGAAGAGCAGAACACGAGGAGAAGAATGAGAGGAGGAAGTGCAGGACATGAAAGAGGAGGAAGAGCAGAACACGAGGAGAAGAATGAGAGGAGGAAGAGCAGGACATGAAAGAGGAGGAAGAGCAGAACACGAGGAGAGGAATGAGAGGAGGAAGAGCAGGACAAAAGGAGAAGAATGAGAGGAGGAAGAGCAGGACTAGAGGAGAAGAAAGAGGAGGAAGAGCAGGACAAGAGGAGAAGAATGAGAGGAGGAAGAGCATGACAAAAGGAGAAGAAAGAGAAGAGGAAGGGCAGGACAAGAGGAGAAGAATGAGGAGGAAGAGCAGGACAAAAGGAGAAGAAAGAGAAGAGGAAGGGCAGGACAAGAGGAGAAGAATGAGGAGGAAGAGCAGGACATGAAAGAGGAGGAAGAGCAGAACATGAGGAGAAGAATGAGAGGAGGAAGAGCAGGACAAAAGGAGAAGAATGAGAGGAGGAAGAGCAGGACATGAAAGAGGAGGAAGAGCAGGACAAGAGGAGAAGAATGAGAGGAGGAAGAGCAGGACATGAAAGAGGAGGAAGAGCAGAACATGAGGAGAAGAATGAGAGGAGGAAGAGCAGGACAAGAGGAGAAGAAAGAGAGGAGGAAGAGCAGAACATGAGGAGCAGAAAGAGAGGAGGAAGAGCAGGTTGAGAAGGTGCATTCAGCTTCATTCAGTTTACAAGAGAACTGTAGGCTGTCTGTTCAGAAGTGCAAATAGTTCTGCAACATTAATACAACATCATCGCAATGCCATCAGCTCTGACAGGGAAGTTCACATCTCAAACAATCACCTGCCACTTCATACAAACGGCCAAAACAGTTTGCTTTTGTTCTGTTTGTTGATAGCTTTTTCTCTTCCTAGTGGCCGTGTATAAAGTATCGTAGATAGAGTGAGATGGTTGGTCCAATAAGGAAAGCAGAGGAAGGGCATGATGCCCCCAGGCAACGTCACGTTTCAGGATGCTCCCAGGCAACGTCACGTTTCAGGATGCCCCCAGGCAACGTCACGCTTCAGGATGCCCCCAGGCAACGTCACGTTTCAGGATGCCCCCAGGCAACGTCACGCTTCAGGATGCCCCCCAGGCAACGTCACGTTTCAGGATGCCCCCAGGCAACGTCACGTTTCAGGATGCCCCCCAGGCAACGTCACGCTTCAGGATGCCCCACCAGGATGCCCCGCCACGTTTCAGGATGCCCCCCAGCAACGCCACGTTTCAGGATGCCCCCAGGCAACGCCACGCTTTCAGGATGCCCCCAGGCAACGTCACGCTTCAGGATGCCCCCCAGGCAACGTCACACTTCAGGATGCCCCCAGACAACGTCACGTTTCCTGATGCCCGCCCCCCACCCAGACAACGTCCACGCTTCAGGATGCCCCCAGACAACGTCATGCTTCAGGATGCCCCCAGACAACGTAACGCTTCAGGATGCCCCCAGACAACGTCACGTTTCCGGATGCCCCCAGACAACGTCACGCTTCAGGATGCCCCCAGACAACGCAAGCTTCAGGATGTCCCCCAGACAACGTCACGTTTCAGGATGCCCCCCAGACAACGTCACGTTTCAGGATGCCCCCAGACAACGTCACGCTTCAGGATGCCCCCCAGACAACGTCACGCTTCAGGATGCCCCCCAGACAACGTCACGCTTCAGGATGCCAGATGGCAGCCAGATGGCAGCATGAAGCATCAGGTGATCAGCTTATAAAGACTGGACTGCACAGGTTGAATTTACACATGGTCAATCGTTGTGATCGATTCGATCCCTGATGATCAATAAAGAAGTGCGGGGAAACCAGCCCCCTGTCTATCGTCTGTCTGAGGTGGGTGAAGGAGGAGGAAACAGGGGCTTGATTGGATCCACAGATTACTATAGTACACCACATGTCTGTTTGTCTGTCGATTTATCTATCTGTGTGGCCACTTTCCAATCCCCCCCCCCAAATGTGTGCAATTGTTCACTACCCCTCATGCATTTTAAAAGCATTGGTGTAACTAAGCATGTACCATCAGCTTCCAACACTCCATTCCTTTCAAATCCACAAGGAACGAGTGAATAAGTGCACACTTGACGAGCTAGTGAACAAGGGGTAGAGAATTTAACTGCAGACAGAGAGTAGTTTAGTGAGATCAGAGGGCAGGCGTATGGTTCATGGGTCAGAGGTCAGGGGTGAAGGGTCACAAGGCAACGGCGGTACAGGGGTGTTTGAGCTTGCAGGGCAGCACCCCTCTGTTGAGCTGGTAGAACTCCACCAGGTGGATCAGGTCTGTGAACTTGGTGGAACCATCATCCAAACTGAACAACATCTGACCTTCCTCTTCACACTGTGAGAGAGAGGAGACAATATACAATACAGTTGAGAAGGAGGCAGGAGATAGGATGTGAGAGCAAACTTAGATGGAGCCAAATTGGATGAACAAGAAGGAAGTGGAACCGAATAGAGGTAGATGAGTATAAAGAACTGACCGGTAGGATCTGGAAGTGTCTGATCTTCTGGTGGTGGCACAAGGTCAGGACAAACGCCTTGGGGTTACTTTGACTGTCTCTCAGCAGGAACAACCTGACACACCCACACATAAAACATTTTCACTAATGCTGTACATCTATACATAGGGATGGTCTGTGGGTATTGGGATGGATGGGAGGGTGGCTTAAGAAGGATAATACAGCTTCTAAGCCTTACCCGTCTACTTGTCCTTGTTGCATGATCATCTTGTGGGACTCTTCTCTAATGATGCGACCATGGAACCATAGCTGTGTTCTATGGATCACTGAAAGACAACATCAGGTTTCAGGTGTCTGAAAGATATTTTCGGCTTTCAATGTATAAACACAAGATGTGCACTATACAGCTTTACACATGCAGAGATACAAGCAGCCTGCATCCAAAATGGCACCCTTTCCCTATATAGTGTTCTTCTTATGACCAGGGCCCATAAGTAGTGCACAATGAAGGAAATAGGGTGCCATTTGGGAGGTAACCACAGATGTAGGAACTGCTTCATATCCCACTTGTGTAACATACACTCCATTAAATCAACCCTTAACCGACAATGCAGTTAAGTAAAAAGTGAATTAAGTAAAAAATCTAATTAAAATAACACAATTAAAGAGCAGTAGTAAAATAACAGTAGCGAGGCTATATACAGGGGGTACCGGTACAGAGTCAATGTGCTGGGGTACAGGTTAGTCGAGGTCATTGAGGTAATATGTACATTTAGGTAGAGTTAAATTGAGTTAAAAGGGGGGGGGAGAGACAATGCAAATAGTCTTGGTAGCCATTTGATTAGCTGTTCAGAAGTTTTATGACTCGGGGGGTAGAAGCTGTTCAGAAGACTTTTGGACCTAGACTTGGTGCTCCGGTACTGCTTGCTGTGCGGTAGCAGAGAGAACAGTCTATGACTACGTTGGCTGGAATCTTTGACCATTTTTAGGGCCTTCATCTGACACCACCTGGTATAGAGGTCCTGGATGGCAGGAAGCCTGGCCCCAGTGATGTACTGGGCCGTACGCACAACCCTCTGTAGTGCCTTGCGGTCAGAGGCCGAGCAGTTGCCATACCAGGCAGTGATGCTCTCGATGGTGCAGCTGTAGAACCTTTTGAGGATCTGAGGACCCATGCTGTGCCATCTTCACGACTGTCTTGGTGTGTTTGGACTATGATAGTTTGTTGGTGATGTGGACACCAAGGAACTTGAAGCTTTCAAGCTAGTCCACTACAGTTCCGTCGATGACAATGGGGGCGTACTCAGTCCTCCTTTTCCTGTAGTCATCAACAAACATCTCCATTGCCTTGATCACATTGAGGGAGAGGTTGTTATCCTGGCACCACACGGCCAGGTCTCTAACCTCCTCCCTATAGGCTGTCTCATCGTTGTCGGTGATCAGGTCTACCACTGTTGTGTCGTCGGCAAACTTAATGATGGTGTTGGAGTCGTGCCTGGCCATGCAGTCATGGGTGAACAAAGAGTAGAGGAGGGGACTGGGGACGCACCCCTGAGGGGCCCCTGTGTTGTGGATCAGCGTGGCAGATGTATTGTTACTTACCCTTACCACCTGGGGGTGGCCCATCAGCAAGTCCAGCATCCAGTTGCAGAGGGAGGTGTTTAGTTCCAGGGTGGAATGCAATAGTGATTGCATCATCTGTGGATCTGTTGGGACGGTGATACAAATTGGAGTGGGTCTAGGGTATCTGGGATGATGGTGTTGATGTGATCAACCTTTCAAAGCACTTCATGGCTACAGATGTGAGAGCTTCGGGTCAGTAGACATTTAGGCAGGTTACCATAGTGTTCTTGGGTGCAGGGACTATGGTGGTCTGCTTGAAATATGCTGTCAGGGAGAGGTTGACAATGTCAGTTGCCAGTTGGTCAGTGCATGCTCGGAGTACACTTCCTGGTAACCCATCTGAACCTGCGGCCTTTTGAATGTTGACCTGTTTAAAGGGCTTACTCACATCGGCTACGGAGAGCGTGATCACACAGTCGTCCGGAACGGCTGATACATGCTTCAGTGTTGCTTGCGAGCATAGAAGTTATTTAGCTCATCTGGTAGGCTCGTGTCACTGGACAGCTCGTGGCTGTGCTTTCCTTTGTAGTCTGTAATAGTTTGCAAGCCCTGCCACAATAGTTTGCAAGCCCTGCCACATCCGACGAGCATTGGAGCCAGTGTGGTATGATTCAATCTTAGTCCTGTACTGATGCTTTGCCTGTTTGATGGTTCATCGGAGGGCATAGCGGGATTTCTTATAAGCGTCTGGGTTAGAGTCCCGCTCCTTGAAAGTGGCAGCTCTACCGTTAAACTCTGTGCGATGTTGCCTGTAATCCATGCCTTCTGGTTGGGTATGTACGTACGGACACTGTGGACGACATCGTCGTCGATGCACTTATTGATGAAGCCAGTTACTGATGTGGTGGACTCCTCAATGCCATTGGAAGAATCTGTGCAAGAAAAACAGCCCTGTAGCTGAGCATCTGCGTCATCTGACCGAGTCACTGGTGCTTCCTGCTTTAGTTTTAGCATGTAAGGATAGAGGATAGAGTTATGGTCAGATTTGCCAAATGGAGGGCGAGGGAGAGCTTTGTACACATCTCTGTGTGTGGAGTAAATGTGGCCTAGAGTTATTTTTCCTCTGGTTGCACATTTAACATGCTGATAGAAATGAGCTATAAATGGATTTAAGTTTCCCTGCATTAAAGTCCCCGGCCACTAGGAGCGCTGCCTCTGGATGAGTGTTTTTTGCTTATGTTTGCTTATGGTGGAATACAGCTCATTGAGTGTGGTTTTATTGCCAGCATTGGTTTGTAGGTGGTAAATAGACAGCTACGAAAAATATAGATGAAAACTCTCTTGGTAAATAGTGTGGTCTACAGCTTATCATGAGATACTCTATCTCAGGCGAGGAAAACCTTAATATTAGATTTCGTGCACCAGCTGTTGTTTACAAATATACACAGACTGCCACCCCATGTCTTACTTGAGGCAGCTGTTCTATCTTGCCGATGCAGCGTAAACCCTTCAAGCTGTAGGTTATCAGTGTTTATCGTTCAGCCATGACTCGTGAAACATAAGATGTTACAGTTTTTAATGTCCCGTTGGTAGGATATTCATGATCAAGCTTGTCTATTTTGTTATCCAATGATTGTACGTTGGCTAATAGGATTGATGGTGTAGGCAGATTACACACTCGCTGTCGGATCCTTACAAGGTACCCAGACCAAAATCCCAGATCTCTTTCACATGAAAATGACGGGGATTTGGGCCTTGTCGGGTGTCTGTGGTAAATTATTTGCGTTCGACTCGTTAAAGAAAAAATCTTTGGCCAGTACGAGGTGAGTAATCGCTGTCCTGATATACAGAAGCTATTTTCGATCATAAGAGACAGTGGCATAAACATTATGAACAAAATAAGTCACAAATAACAATAGCACAATTGGTTAGGAGTCCGTAAAACGGCAGCGATCTGCTCCGGCACCATCTAGCAATACTAAGTATTTATGAAGTTACTGTTAAATGTTGTTACTAGTGTAATTATTACAGTACTACTATCCATGTATAAGAGCAAAGTCATGTAAAGTGTAGGGTACCTGAGCTGAGAGAAGATGGGTGGAGGAGGCTGGGGCTGCCCAGAGCATTCATACGGTGACCACGTTTCTGACGGCAGGAAAGATCAAAAAACAAAACTATTTTAGATTCAGAATGACAGAAGTACACCTTCTTCTTAGTCTGAGTTTCCCAATCTTCCATCCCATCCACTTCCTCTCCTTCCTACTCTCCTCCTCACCCTCCATGTCTGTCCCTCCTCCACCGCGGCACTCTGTGCTTCCAGAGGGTTCTCTATGACGCGTCCCGTCCTGCCAGAGAAGTCCATGGCCACCAGAGAGTTCTCAGACACACTCCTCTACAGAGACAGAGAACTTGTCTGAGCCACGCTACCGCTCTCCAATAGATTCTAGTTTGCTTAAATAGAGTAGGGAATAGAAACATGTGAATAAGAATCTTACCACAGGAGTAGAGAAGTGTGAGACAGGAGACTCCCGCTGCTGAGGACTCTTGTAGTTCTGATACAGTAATATCCCATACTGTCAAAACAGAACATATATGTAGCGCACAACAAAATACATTTTCAAGTAATAAATATAAATGAAACATCAGTTATACAGAAGATTATGTGAGAGTGTGTGTGTGTGTGTGTGTGTACTGTACCTTTAACAGTCTGAAAGCAGTCATCCAGCAGGTTCTGCTCTGTTCATCTTCGGCGCACAGCATCCTCAGCTCCTTGCACTCACTCCTCACCTTACTGGGCTGTCAATCAAACAATCAGCCAATCATTGAACCTTACTGGGCTGTCAATCAAACAATCAAATGTTCAGTTAGACAACCCGTCAGCCAGTATTCACTAAATCTATAACTAGATATTGCTTGAAGCTCTTTAATATTCTCTCCAACTAAGATCACTGCCCGGTATGGCAATTGCTTGGCATCCGATCGAAAGGCGCTACAGAGGGTGGTGCATACAGCCCAGTACATCACTGGGGTTGAGCTCCCTGCCATTCAGGACCTCTATACCAGTCGGTGTCAGTTGAAGGCCCTAAAAATTGCCAATGCCTCCAGCCACCCAAGCCACCCAAGCCATAGACTGTTCTTTCTGCTACTGCACGGCAAGCAGTACTGATGCACCTATAATACGTTGCATGGACTCATTCTGGTGGGCACTAATAGTGTTTAACATAGTGTTTTTGAATGACTACCTCGTCTCTGTACCCCACACAAGCAATTATCTGTAAGGTCCCTCAGTCGTGCAGTGAATTTCAAACACAGATTCAACCACAAAGTCCAGGGAGGTTTAACAATGCCTCGCAAAGAAGGGCACCTATTTGTTTAAAAAAAGGAAAAAAAGTCTAACCTTTATTCGACAGTGCATTAGTCCGCTGCATTATTCGGAAGACACTGAATACTCCTTTGAACATGGTGAAGTTATTAATTACACTATAGATGGTATATCAATACACTCAGTCACTACAAATATGATTTAAAAAAAAGATTTCACCTTTTTAACTAGTCAAGTCAGTTAAGAACATATTCTTATTTACAATGACGGCCTAAGATACAAGCATCCTTCCTAACTCAGCTGTCAGAGAGAAAGGAAACCGGTCAGGGATTTCACCATAAGGCCAATAAAGACTTTAAAAGTTACAGAGCTTAATGTCTGTGACAGGAGAAAACTGAGGATGGATCAACAACATTGTAGTTAATCCACAATACTAACCGAATTGACGGAGTGAAAAGAAGGAAGCCTGGACCGAATAACATATTCCAAAACATGTATCCGTTTTGCAACAAGGTACTAAGTAATACTGCAAAAACATTTTGGCAAAGCAATTCACTTTTTTGTCCTGAATACAAAGTATTATGTTAGGGGCAAATCCAATACAACACACACGGTGTACCATTCTCCATATCTTCGAGCATAGTGGTGGCCGCATCATGTTATGGGTATGCTTGTAATCATTAAGGACGGGGGAGTTTTTCAGGATAAAAAATAAATGGAACAGCGCTAAGTACAGGCAAAATCCTATAAAAAACCTGGTTCAGTCTGCTTTACACCGGACACTGGGAGATGAATTCACCTTCCAGCAGGACAATAACCTAAAACACAAATCTACACTGGAGTTGCTTACCAAGAAGACAGTTAACATTCCTGAGTGGCCAAGTTACAGTTTTTACTTAAATCTACTTGAAAGTGGTTGTCTAGCAATGATCAACCACCAATGACAGAGATTGCAGAATTTTGAAAAAAATTTACGTGCAAATGTTGCACAATCCAGGTGTGGAAAGCTTTTAGAGACTTAACCAGAAAGACTCACTGCTGTTATCACTGCCAAAGGTGTTTCTACAAATTATTGCCTCAGTGGTGTGAATACTTAGGTAAATGAGAAATATAATACATATAATATAATAAAATAATACATTTTAACTTTGTCATTATGGGGTACTGTGTCTAAATATAAAAATATATATATTTAATCCATTTAGAATTCAGGCTGTAACACAAACTGTGGAATAAGTCAAGGGGAATGAATCGTTTCTAAAGGCTAAGATATCGTTACTCATTGTGTATTTATTATTACATGTTTTACTATTTCTATTATTTCTCTATTTTCTTTCTCTCTTTATTGTTGTGAAGGGCCCATAAGTAAGCATTGCACTGTCAGTCTACACCTGTTGTTTATGAAGCATATGACAAATAACAATTGTGTGTCAGGCTCAGTGTGTCCTAGCAGGCCCTGTCCCAGCCTATCCCACTAGGCTGAGCCAGTATAACCTGGTTACCTCCAGGGATAACCCCCGCAGAGGTAAACACATTACAGGACTGTCTATCTGCTACCTGGGGCCAGTGTGTGTGAGTGTGTCCCTCACCTTGATACAGAACTGGTAGTCAGTGGGGGCGTTGTGCAGCTTCCTCCCTGTGGTCACTGTGAACACACTACTGTCCTCCAGGTCTGACAACAACTGGAGGTGTCTGGGCTCCTTGAGAGAGGATGGACGTAGGGAGGAGGTTTGAACAGTCCTTCCTTGGAGTAGTTTCTTTAGTGCAGTGCACTAAACAGACAATTGGGCACTAGGGCAATGAGAAGTAATTTTGGCCACATCCCTTCTTCCTACCTTGGAGGATCCTTTAGTGGAGGAGTAGAGTCCAGAGCGTCTGAGGAACATGGAGAGTCTCTTCCAGGACTTCCTGCCAGACTCCTTCAGATAGAGGAACCCCTGCACCTCCGGACAGCTGCTGGAGTTCAGGAAGTTCTGTACCAAAACACACACAGGAGTGAGTAAGGACTCTCTGGAATGACTTAAATGTAAATGTAAATGAATGTGTGCGTGTGCTTGTGGATGTGGAGGTGGGGATAGAGGTGTGCATATGTGTACATGCACAGGTCAACATTCACAAGGCCGCGGGGCCAGACGGAATACCAGGACATGTGCTCCGGGCATGTGCTGACCAACTGGCAGGTGTCTTCACTGACATTTTCAACATGTCCCTGATTGAGTCTGTAATATCAAAATGTTTCAAGCAGACCACCATAGTCCCTGTGCCCAAGAACACTAAGAACACATGAAGTGCTTTGAAAGGCTGGTAATAGCTCACATTAACACCATTATCTCAGAAATCCTAGAGCCACTCCAATTTGCATACCCCCATACACATCCACAGATGATGTAATCTCTGTTGCACTCCACCATGTGGAGAATGCTATTCATTGACTATAGCTCAGCGTTCAACACCATATTACCCTCAAAACTCATCACTAAGCTAAGGATCATGGGACTAAACACCTCCTTCTGCAACTGGATCCTGGACTTCCTGACAGGCCACCCCCAGGTGGAGAGGGTAGGTAGCAACACATCTGCCATGCTGATCCTCAACACTGGAGCCCCTCAGGGGTGCGTGCTCAGTCCCCTCTACTCCACCCCAGTCATAGACTGTTCTCTCTACTACTGCATGGCAACCCCCAAGCCATAAGACTCCTGAACATGCACTCAAATGGCTACCCGGACTATTTGCATTGTCCCGAACCCCCCAACCCCTCTTTTACGCTGATGTTACTGTCTGTTTATCATATATGCATAATCAGATTAACTATACATTCATGTACATACTACCTCAATTAGCCCGACTAACCGGTGCCCCCACACATTGGTTACCCGGACTATCTGCATTGGGTTCTGCCCACCACCAACCCCTCTTTTACGCAACTGCTACTCTCCGTTTATCATATATGCATAGTCACTTTAACCATACCTACATGTACATACTACCTCAATTAGCCCGACTAACCGGTACCTGTATATAGCCTCGCTACTGTATATAGCCTCGCTACTGTATATAGCCTCGCTACTGTATATTTGGACACTGTGCTATCTAACCTCTAAACGAGCTTCCATGCCATACAACACTCCTTCCGTGGCCTCCAACTGCTCTTAAACGCTAGTAAAACCAAATGCATGCTTTTCAACCGTTCGCTGCCTGCACCCGCACACCTGACCAGCATCACCACCCTGGATGGTTCCGACCTTGAATATGTGGACATCTATAAGTACCTAGGTGTCTGGCTAGACTGTAAACTCTCCTTCCAGACTCATATCAAACATCTCCAATTGAAAATCAAATCAAGAGTCTGCTTTCTATTCCGCAACAAAGCCTCCTTCACTCACGCAGCCAAACTTACCCTAGTAAAACTGACTATCCTACCGATCCTCGACTTCGGCGATGTCATCTACAAAATTGCTTCCAACACTCTACTCAGCAAACTAGATGCAGTTTATCACAGTGCCATCCGTTTTGTCACTAAAGCACCTTATTCCACCCACCACTGCGACCTGTATGCTCTAGTCGGCTGGCCCTCGCTACATATTCGTCGCCAGACCCACTGGCTCCAGGTCATCTACAAGTCCATGCTAGGTAAAGCTCCACCTTATCTCAGTTCACTGGTCACGATGGCAACACCCACCCATAACACGTGCTCCAGCAGGTGCATCTCACTGATCATCCCTAAAGCCAACACCTCATTTGGCCGCCTTTCGTTCCAATTCTCTGCTGCCTGTGACTGGAATGAATTGCAAAAATCGCTGAAGTTGGAGACTTTTATCTCCCTCACCAACTTCAAACATCTGCTATTTGAGCAGCTAACCGATCGCTGCCGCTGTACATAGTCTATCGGTAAATAGCCCACCCATTTTTTCCTACCTCATCCCCATACTGTTTTTATTTATTTTATTTTCTGCTCTTTTGCACACCAATATCTCTACATGACCATCTGATCATTTATCACTCCAGTGTTAATCTGCAAAATTGTAATTATTCGCCTACCTCCTCATGCCTTTTGCACACAATGTATATAGGCTCTCCTTTTTTCTACTGTATTATTGACTTGTTAATTATTTACTCCATATGTAACTCTGTGTTGTCTGTTCACACTGCTATGCTTTATCTTGGCCAGGTCGCAGTTGCAAATGAGAACTTGTTCCCAACTAGCCTACCTGGTTAAATAAAGGTGAAATAAAGAATAAATAAAAATTATAGCCTCGCTACTGTATATGGGGCGGCAGGGTAGCCTAGTGGTTAGAGCGTTGGACTAGTAACCGGAAGGTTGCGAGTTCAAACCCCCCGAGCTGACAAGCTACAAATCTGTCGTTCTGCCCCTGAACAGGCAGTTAACCCACTGTTCCCAGGCCGTCATTGAAAATAAGAATGTGTTCTTAACTGACTTGCCTGGTTAAATAAAGGTAAAATA
>NC_060196.1:42146961-42264461 GCF_021184085.1 Oncorhynchus gorbuscha | reverse complement strand
TAGCGCTCTGCAGAGGGGAGGGGGAGAAGGGGAGGAAGAATAGAGAGATCAGCCATTAGCCAATTTATTTGCATTGTTACAGTTGGTTATCACACTTGTTTCCAGTATCTGAACTGCCACTGGAAAAGAGAGGAGGGAAGAGATTGGTAGGCTGTGAGCATGCGTGAGAGAGAAGCAGGTTTTGGCATTGCAGTAGGATGATGTCATATATTTTACTTGATTGGACAGAGAAGCTGAGCCCAGTTCTCCTGTCCTCTCCCTCTTCTTTCACCCTAACACCCAATCCCCTCCCTCCCTCTCTCAGCTCCATTCCCCCTTTGTCTCGCCCTCTTCTTCTCATCCATTTCTCTGCCTCTCACTCTCCCTCCTTTCCTCTTCCGTCCGTCCCTCCCTCCCTCTCTAACTCTGTCTCCCCTCCCTCTAACTCATCCCCCTGTCAAAGCACAGTCAGAAATAACTGTAGTTTGTATAAAAAGCTGAAGTTGACTATTGAGAGTAATAGACCTCATATTGTTAACGCTCTCAATTTTGATGTATAGGCTAGAAGTGTGTGTTCTCCTTTCTCGCTCTCTTGATCTTGAGATCACATGACTCCAGCTGATTGGAGACCCCATATTGACACGTTCCAGGTCGGACGGACGCACACATACACACACAGTGCTAAAACCCACAGTTGCTCAAAAAGGATTGAGCCCATACCGTGCCTCACTACTGGCTAACACAGAGCTCAAGGTGTGTGTGTGTGTGTGTGTGTGTGTGTGTGTGTGTGTGTGTGTGTGTGTGTGTGTGTGTGTGTGTGTGTGTGTGTGTGTGTGTGTGTGTGTGTGTACGCCACTCTGTCCTGGCGTCTAGCAGGGGAATTTCCTGTTGAAGTAGAAGGACAGAGCTGATTGTCTAAGCTGTCTGGGGGCTCGACCAATGCAGCCCTGGGATTGGCTTGTTTGCTGCATTGGCCTGATACTGACACCGTGCCTCTGCACCCTTCCCCCTCTCCCTCTCCACCCCTTCCCTTCCCTTTCTCTGTGCTCCTCTCACATACAGTTTTTCCAGAAATTACAATGATCTACCAAGTATAAAACAGTCTTCTATTCCAGTAACAGTCAGTAGAGATAGGAAAGCTTGGTGGAAAACAGGATAGAGAATAAGAGGGAGGCAATAAAACCACACTAAAAAGGTGAGGCAATAAAACCACACTAAAAAGGTGAGGCAATAAAACCACACTAAAAAGGTGAGGCAATAAAACCACACTAAAGGTCACAGAAGGTTAAACAGAACTGTGGATTTTATGTGATTGAAGCTTTTAGGTAGCTAGTCTACAGTATATGCTTCCCCAACCTTAACACACTCAATGCTTGCACACACACACACCGAGGCCCAGTAGTGGGTGATGCTCCACCAGGCTCCAGCTGTTGTCGTCCAGACAGTGGCTCTTATAGACCAGGAGCTGACACACGTCTCTAGCCCTCATATCAGCCGGCACCTCCACCACCTTCCCTGCTCCATCCTCACTGTACACCTTGATGATCTGCACACACACACACACACACACACACACACACACACACACACACACACACACACACACACACACACACACACACACACACACACACACACACACACACACACACACACACACACACACACACACACACACACACACACACACACACACACACAGTGAGAGAGATAAATATTGTCTTCATATTGTCTTCTTCATGGTCACAAAATACATTTCCAGTCATTTACAAACAAGCCACTTTAAAGAGCAGTGGGAACATGAAGGGCCGGTTAACCGTTAAGCCTGGCCCACGGACTAAAAAGCATGCTCAATATGACTAGGCTTAATCTGTGTCCAGGGAGTTGGCATATAATATAGAGCTGCTAAAGACTTTCCTTCTGAGCTCAAACTAACAATGCAACTATAATGCATTATGGTGGAGTTATAACACATCGTAAAACTTGTCATAAGCATGACTGTCTGCCTTATATTCATGTCATAATAATCCAGACTAAATAACGGCCATTGTGAGTCAGTTGAAATGTTAATAAAACAGGTTAAGCCTAGTCCTGATCTCAAATGAGCTGTTAGACTTAGTCCTACTGTGTGTCTGTTTCTCAGACTGACACACACACACACACACACACACACACACACACACACACACACACACACACACACACACACACACACACACACACACACACACACACACACACACACACACACACACACACACACACACACACACACACACTATCCGTTCTACGTACTATCCAGATGGTTGAATCCGGATCCTGTGGTACAGACTGTTCTCTCTGCTATCGCATGGCAGGCAGTACCAGCCCGCCAAGTCTAGGTCCAAAAGGCTCCTCAACAGCTTCTACTCCCAAGCCATAAGACTGCTGAACAACTAATCAAATGGCTACCCGGACTATTTACATCGACTACCCCCTGCTACTCTCTGTTTATTATCCATGCATTAGTCACTTTACCCCTACCTACATGTACATATTACCTCAATGACCTCGACTAACCTGTACCCCAGCACATTGACTCGGTACCGGTACCCCCTGTACATAGCCTCATTACTAACCTGTACCCCAGCACATTGACTCTGTACCGGTACCCCCTGTACATAGCCTCATTACTAACCTGTACCCCAGCACATTGACTCGGTACCGGTACCCCCTGTACATAGCCTCATTACTAACCTGTACCCCAGCACATTGACTCGGTATCGGTACCCCCTGTGCCTCGCTATTGTTATTTTATTGCGTTACTTTTTTCACTTTAGGTAATTTAGTAAATATTTTCTTCACTCTTATTTTTCTTAAAACTACATTGTCGGTTAAGGGTTTGTAAGTACGCATTTCACAAGATGACCTGTCGTATTCGGCACAAGTGACAAATATAATATAATTTGATGTAAATGAGGATATTCTCGAATGCTGACCATGACCATGACCTACGTTTCTCGTCAGAAAAACGGTTGACTCGTGATTACACATACGCACCTGAACATACACATTTAACAATATGCCTGAGATACACACACACACACACACACACACACACACACACACACACACACACACACACACACACACACACACACACACACACACACACACACACACACACACACACACACACACACACACACACACACACACAACCAGTCAAAAGTTTTAGGACACCTACTCATTCAAGGGTTCGTCTTTATTTTTTTCTACATTGTATAATAATAGTCAAGACATCAAAACTATGAAATAACACAAATGGAATCATAGTAACTAAAAAAAAGTGTTAAAACAAATCTAAATATATTTTATATTTGAGATTCTTCACTTAGCCACCCTTTATTTCATCGTTTTCATGTCTTCACTATTGTTCTACAATGTAGAAAATAGTAAAAAAATAAAGAAAATCTTGAATGAGTAGGTGTTCTAAAACTTTGACCGGTAGTGTACATATATACCTCTGAGATATACACTCTAAACATATGCCTGAAAATATACATACATACATTCACATAAACATACACAGTACTCACACTTAAAAATACACATACGCACTTAACGATATACACACACACAAATATTCACGCCTCAAAAACACACCCACATTTACTCAAATACACACATACACCTGTGAGCAAAACCTATTGATAGAGATATCTCTATCTAACCATCTCTCCATCCTAATCTTCTTCCTCCCAGCAGGGAAGTGTGCTTGTAAGGGTGGGTGTGAGCGTGTTGTGTGTGTCCGCAGAAAATGTGCCTAAATTTCCATCATTAAGTTTTATCCCCAAACCCATCAAAACACGACACTAGAAACAAGTCCAGAGTAGAACACAGAATCACACGACACTACAAACACCATAGTAGAACACAGAATCACACGACACTACAAACACCATAGGAGAACACAGAATCACACGACACTACAAACACCATAGGAGAACACAGAATCACACGACACTACAAACACCATAGGAGAACACAGAATCACACGACACTACAAACACCATAGGAGAACACAGAATCACACGACACTACAAACACACCATAGGAGAACACAGAATCACACGACACTACAAACACCATAGGAGAACACAGAATCACACGACACTACAAACACCATAGGAGAACACAGAATCACACGACACTACAAACACCATAGGAGAACACAGAATCACACGACAATAGAAACAACTTCACGGTAGAACACAGAGATTCACAGGACACCAAAAATGACGCCACAGCTCTCTCTGCCTCCTCCTTCCACCGTCCCAGCCCAGTGCCCGGGCTGTGTCTTGACCATTACAGGACAGGACAGAGACAGGACAGCAGAGAACACAAAGGGTACGCACTAGAAAGGAGACGCCGGAAACAAAAGAAAAGTATTTATTGCGTCTCGTAGTAAGTTTGAGAAAGTTTCTAAATGTGGAATGTCATCACCGCTAATGTTCTACACCCACACACACACACTCTACCCACACACACAAACTCTACCCACACACAAGCTACCCACTACACACAAACATGCTTACCTCTACAGCCTGAAAGAGGCAACAGTCAGGAGAGCACGATGGCATTTTCACACTGAGCCTCACTTTACTGAGACAGAGAGAGTGGAGTGAGAGAAAGAGGGAGGGATAGGGGAAGGAGGGGAAGAGAGGGAGTGACTGAGAGGTAAAGTGAACACGAGATTGGTAGAGGGAGAAGGAGCGATGGAGGGGACATTGAAATAGAACAAGGAATATTGGTGGGGGAGAGAGACGGAGTGAGGAGAGGGGGAATGAAAAGGAGAGAGGAGGGAAAGAAAGAGAGAGAGAGAGAGAGAGAGAGAGAGAGAGAGAGAGAGAGAGCACTTCCTCTCATGCTGGGCAGGATAATGCCTGAATGCTCCTCTGTCTAAGACTCAGCCAGTGGATTAGTGCGGTGTGTGTGTTTGTGTGTGTGCGTCATGCGTGCAGAGAATTCACTTCATGTCACACACAACGTACAAACAAATGCATGCACACACACACACACACACACACACACACACACACACACACACACACACACACACACAGACCCAGTCATAGTCACGCATCTCCAAACATTTTCTAGCTGCCTCACGGTTTCAATTTCTCTTATCAGACCAACCTTCCCCCTTTGTTTTCTTCCCTCCCCCTCTATTCTCCTCTCCATTCCAGCCCTCCTCTCCTCTACAGATGGGTGTGAGATGGAGGGATGAAGGGTTAGGTATGGAGCAGTGTGAGGAACAGATGTCTGTTGTCTTTCATGGGGCTGTGGGGGAGAAACAGTTTGGTCACTAGTTAAAATGGAAGAGTCCGTAAAGAGTTCTTTAGTTTTAGACTGGGATCACGTGTCAGCTATAAGGGCTGGCAGACAGGAGAGGGGGGGGGGGCGAGAGAGACTGGCGATTGCTCAGCTATTCTGCTGAGAGAAAATGGAAGATAAAGTGGAGAGAGGGAGGGGGGATTAAGAGAGGGAGAGAGACGGTGAGTGACAAATCATTTGATATTTATTTAGATTCTAGTTTATTATCAATTTATTCATTCATTTATTATTTTAGTTTAAACTGAATAAAATCTAGCAATTATTCAAGTGTATAAATTGTAAATAACAATATAAATGAGACTAGTGCTGAGCAATTAGTGTCACGCCCTGGTCAAAATATATTATGTTTATTCTTCATTTATTTCGGTCAGGCCAGGGTGTGACATGGGTTATTGTGGTGTGTTTTTGTCTTGGGGTTTTGTGGGGTGTCTACGTCGTCTATGGCTGCCTGAGGCGGTTCTCAATCAGAGTCAGGTGATTATCGTTGTCTCTGATTGGAAACCATATTTAGGCAGCCATATTCTGTGAGTGTTTCGTGGGTGATTGTTCCTGTCTTTGTGTTTGTACCAGATAGGGCTGTTTCGGTTTTCATTATTTAATTTCATTATTTTTGTAGTTTCTGTATGTATAGTTTTTCCTTCATTAAAAAATATCATGAATCATCATCACTCTGCATTTTGGTCCGACTCTCCTTCACCATAAGAGAACCGTTACAGAATCACCCACCACAACTGGACCAAGCGGCGTGTCAACAGGCAGCGACAGCAGAAGCAGCGAAAGGAGGAACGGACATGGGAGGATGAATTGTTCGGAGAAGGACCCTGGGATCAGCCTGGAGAATATCGCCGCCCCAAAGAAGAACTGGAGGCGGCGAGAGCTGAGAGGCACTGGTATGAGGAGAAGCAACAGCGGCAGCAGGAGCAACAATATCGGGACTACACTACTTGGGAGGAAATAGACAGGTGGGTGGTCGACCCAGAGAGAGTGCCGGAGCCCGCCTGGGATTCGCTGGAGCAGTGCGAAGCAGGTTATCGGAGAATGGAGTTGGCGAAGCAGGCATGGCGGCGCAGACGGAAGACCGAGAGTCAGCCCCAAAAATGTATTGGGGGCGGGGGGGCTCAGGGAGAGTGTGGCAGAGTCAGGAGTCAGACCTGAGCCAACTCTCCCTGTTTATCGTGAGGAGCCAAGGAGGAGACCAGAACCGGTGTCAGAGGTGAGCGAAGCAGAGACTGTGAAGTAGTTAATGGGGAAATTGGAGGAGAGAGTAATGAGGGAGTTGCTAGTTTGGTGCTTTAGGTACGATATTCGTCCGACGGAGCGTTTCGGGGATTTGATGGCACCTGGGTCAGCGCTCCATACTCGTCCTGAGGTGCGTGTTAGTCGGCTGGTGAAGATTGTGCCAGTCTCACGCACCAGGCCTCCTGTGCACCTCCCTAGCCTTGCACGTCCTGTGCCAGTCCTGCTCTCAGGCTCTCCAGTACGCCTTCACGGTCCGGTCCATCCTGTGCCACCTTCACACACCATTCCTCCGGTGGCAGCTCCCCGCACCAGGCTTCCTGTGCGTGTCCTCGGTCCAGTACCACCAGTGCCAGCACCACGCACCAGGCCTTCAGTGCGTCCCGCCTGTTTAGCGCTGCCAGAGCCTTTCTCCTCTCCAGCGCTGCCGGAGCCTCCCGCCTGTTTAGCGCAGCCAGAACCTTCCTCCTCTCCTGTGCTGCCGGAGTCTCCTGCCTGTTCAGCGCAGCCAGAGCCTTCCTCCTCTACAGCGCTGCTGGAGTCTCCTGCCTGTTCAGCGCAGCCAGAGCCTTCCTCCTCTACAGCGCTGCTGGAGTCTCCTGCCTGTTCAGCGCAGCCAGAGCCTTCCTCCTCTACAGCGCTGCTGGAGTCTCCTGCCTGTTCAGCGCAGCCAGAGCTGCCAGCCTGCATGAAGCAGCCTGAGCTGCCAGTCTGCATGGAGCAGCCAGAGCTGCCAGTCTGCATGGAGCAGCCAGAGCTGCCGGTCTGCATGGAGCAGCCAGAGCTGCCGGTCTGCATGGAGCAGCCAGAGCTGCCGGTCTGCATGGAGCAGCCAGAGCTGCCGGTTTGCATGGAGCAGCCAGAGCTGCCGGTCTGCATGGAGCAGCCAGAGCTGCCGGTTTGCATGGAGCAGCCAGAGCTGCCAGTTTGCATGGAGCAGCCAGAGCTGCCAGTCTGCATGGAGCAGCCAGAGCTGCCAGTCTGCATGGAGCAGCCAGAGCTGCCAGTCTGCATAGAGCTGCCAGTCTGCATGGAGCAGCCAGAGCTGCCAGTCTGCATGGAGCAGCCAGAGCTGCCAGTCTGCATAGAGCTGCCAGTCTGCATGGAGCAGCCAGAGCTGCCAGTCTGCATGGAGCAGCCAGAGCTGCCAGTCTGCATGGAGCAGCCAGAGCTGCCAGTCTGCATGGAGCAGCCAGAGCAGCTAGATCCGCCAGTCAGCCAGGATCCGCCAGTCAACCATGATCTTCCAGATCTGCCAGTCAGCCAGACTCTTCCAGATCTGCCAGTCAGCCAGACTCTTCCAGATCTGCCAGTCAGCCAGACTCTTCCAGATCTGCCAGTCAGCCAGACTCTTCCAGATCTGCCAGTCAGCCAGACTCTTCCAGATCTGCCAGTCAGCCAGACTCTTCCAGATCTGCCAGTCAGCCAGACGCTTCCAGATCTGCCAGTCAGCCAGACGCTTCCAGATCTGCCAGTCAGCCAGACACTTCCAGATCCGCCAGTCAACCAGACTCTTCCAGATCCGCCAGCCAGCCAGGATATGCCGGAGCCAACTACCTGCCTGAGCTTCCCCTCAGTGCTGAGCTTCCCCTCGGTCCCGAGTGCCCCTGAGCTTCCCCTCGGTCCCGAGCTTGCCCCTCGGTCCCGAGCTGCCCCTCGGTCCCGAGCTTGCCCCTCGGTCCCGAGCTGCCCCTCGGTCCCGAGCTTGCCCCTCGGTCCCGAGCTGCCCTCGGTCCCGGCTCCCCTCGGTCCCGAGCTTGCCCCTCGGTCCCGGTCCCGGTCCCGAGCTGCCCCTCGGTCCCCTGCCCCTCGGTCCCGGTCGGTCCCGAGCTGCCCTCGGTCCCCTGCCCCTCGGTCCCGAGCTGCCCCTCGGTCCCTGCCCCTCGGTCCCGAGCTGCCCCTCGGTCCCGAGCTGCCCCTCGGTCCCGAGCTGCCCCTCTGTCCCGGTCCCTCAGTCCCGAGCTGTCCCTCTGTCCCGAGCTGCCCCTCAGTCCCGAGCTGCCCCTCAGTCCCGAGCTGCCCCTCAGTCCCGAGCTGCCCCTCAGTCCCGAGCTGCCCCTCAGTCTCGAGGTGACCCTCAGTCCAGTGGGGTTCCGGGTGAGGACTACTAGGCCATGGTTGGCGGCGAGGGTGGACTATCCTAGGACGCGAGGAGAGGGGACTAAGACATTAATAGAGTGGGGGCCGGAGCCGGAGCCGCCACCATGGACAGACGCCCAACCGGACCCTCCCTATTGTTTTGATGTGTGTCCGGGAGTCCGCACCTTAGGGGGGGGGGGGGTTTCTGTCACGCCCTGGTCGAAATATATTATGTTTATTCTTCATTTATTTCGGTCAGGCCAGGGTGTGACATGGGTTATTGTGGTGTGTTTTTGTCTTGGGGTTTTGTGGGGTGTCTACATAGTCTATGGCTGCCTCAGGCGGTTCTCAATCAGAGTCAGGTGATTATCGTTGTCTCTGATTGGGAACCATATTTAGGCAGCCATATTCTGTGAGTGTTTCGTGGGTGATTGTTCCTGTCTTTGCGTTTGCACCAGATTGGGCTGTTTCGGTTTTCATTATTTCATTTCATTATTTTTGTAGTTTCTGTATGTATAGTTTTTCCTTCATTAAAAAATGTCATGAATAATCACGCTGCATTTTGGTCCGACTCTCCTTCACCACAAGAGAACCGTTACAATTAGTGCTTTGAGGTCGGTTCAAAAATAGTCGGTCAATCAGATAGCTCAGATCACAGTTTCTGCACTGTTTCCTTGAGCCTATACAGGAAAAAGAAGCCTTGAGCGCACAGCAAAGTTGATACCGTGAGATTTAAAAACGTTTAAAACCCTGACTAGAGAGAGACTCAATGAATACGTTCATGTTTAAAGTTGTTATTCAGCACTGTCAAAACAAAACGGTCAACACTTCTAGAAGCCATAAAATGCAAGACAACCAGCACTGCAGCTATAATGAATAGATATAGCAAAGAGTTACAATAAGCTAGATTGCGTTATTATTAGCAGCTTGTCCCTTTTTTTATATCAAGTAATATTTCACTTTATCTGGACACCAGATTAACACAATGAATTGGTGCATGAGACAGAAATAATGCAGTTATTATAATAATGCGAACTGAATTTCACCATCAGCTGGAAGACAGTGTCCCCTTTTCTCAGCAGAGGGATGGTGAGTCAGCCTCACAGCCGCTCTCCCCCTCCTCTCAAACCAGGGGCGCAACTTTCACTGGGGACATGTCCCCACCACATTCTGATATAGCATTTTTGTACGCTCCAGTTTTATCATTGGAATGTGATAAAAACGGAGGCATCGGTGTGCTTTAGGACCATGCGGACGCCGCCGTGCGGTTGATAGGCTGTTAAGTGTTTATCTGTCTGGGATTAAATAAATAAATACATAAATACATAACCAGTCAGAAGTTGACACACCTACTCATTCAAGGTTTTTTTTTGTACTATTTTCTACATTGTAGAATAACAGTGAAGACATCAAAACTATGAAATAACACATGGAATCATGTAGTAACCAAAAGACTGCAAAATAAAAATATATTACAATTTGTAGGTTCTTCGAAGTAGCCACCCTTTGCCCGATGACAACTTTGCACACTCTTGGCATTCTCTCAACCAGCTTCATGAGGTAGTCACCTGGAATGAGTTTCAATTAGCATGTGTGCCTTGTTAAAAGTTAATTTGTGGAATTTATTTCCTTCTTAATGCGTTTGAGCCAATCAGTTGTGTTGTGACAAGGTAGGGTTGGTATACAGAATATAGACCTATTTGGTAAAAGACCAAGTCCATATTATGGCAAGAACAGCTAAATAAGCAAAGATAAATTACAGTCCATCATTACTTTAAGACATGAATGTCAGTCAATACTGAACATTTCAAGAATTTCGAAAGTTTCTTCAAGAGCAGTTGCAAAAACCATCAAGCGCTGTGATGAAACTGTCTCTTACGAGAACCGCCACAGACTTTGATCAATTGGTTGTTCAAAAAAACAAACAAAACATTTTGTTAATCTCTCAGCACTAAAACAGAGGGACAGAAAGATAGAAAGAGAGAGAGGCAGAATGAGAGACAGAAAGATAGAAAGAGAGAGAGGCAGAATGAGAGACAGAAAGATAGAAAGAGAGAGAGAGGCAGAATGAGAGACAGAAAGATAGAAAGAGAGAGAGAGGCAGAATGAGAGACAGAAAGATAGAAAGAGAGAGAGGCAGAATGAGAGACAGAAAGATAGAAAGAGAGAGAGGCAGAATGAGAGACAGAAAGATAGAAAGAGAGAGAGGCAGAATGAGAGACAGAAAGATAGAAAGAGAGAGGCAGAATGAGAGACAGAAAGATAGAAAGAGAGAGAGGCAGAATGAGAGACAGAAAGATAGAAAGAGAGAGAGAGGCAGAATGAGAGACAGAAAGATAGAAAGAGAGAGAGGCAGAATGAGAGACAGAAAGATAGAAAGAGAGAGAGGCAGAATGAGAGACAGAAAGATAGAAAGAGTGAGAGGCAGAATGAGAGACAGAAAGATAGAAAGAGAGAGAGGCAGAATGAGAGACAGAAAGATAGAAAGAGTGAGAGGCAGAATGAGAGACAGAAAGATAGAAAGAGAGAGGCAGAATGAGAGACAGAAAGATAGAAAGAGAGAGGCAGAATGAGAGACAGAAAGATAGAAAGAGAGAGAGGCAGAATGAGAGACAGAAAGATAGAAAGAGAGAGAGAGGCAGAATGAGAGACAGAAAGATAGAAAGAGAGAGAGGCAGAATGAGAGACAGAAAGATAGAAAGAGAGAGAGAGGCAGAATGAGAGACAGAAAGATAGAAAGAGCGAGAGGCAGAATGAGAGACAGAAAGATAGAAAGAGCGAGAGAGGCAGAATGAGAGACAGAAAGATAGAAAGAGAGAGAGGCAGAATGAGAGACAGAAAGATAGAAAGAGAGAGAGGCAGAATGAGAGACAGAAAGATAGAAAGAGAGAGAGAGGCAGAATGAGAGACAGAAAGATAGAAAGAGAGAGAGAGGCAGAATGAGAGACAGAAAGATAGAAAGAGAGAGAGGCAGAATGAGAGACAGAAAGATAGAAAGAGAGAGAGAGGCAGAATGAGAGACAGAAAGATAGAAAGAGAGAGAGAGGCAGAATGAGAGACAGAAAGATAGAAAGAGAGAGAGGCAGAATGAGAGACAGAAAGATAGAAAGAGAGAGAGCAGAATGAGAGACAGAAAGATAGAAAGAGAGCAGAAATGAGAGACAGAAAGATAGAAAGAGAGCGAGAGGCAGAATGAGAGACAGAAAGATAGAAAGAGAGAGAGGCAGAATGAGAGACAGAAAGATAGAAAGAGAGAGAGGCAGAATGAGAGACAGAAAGATAGAAAGAGAGAGAGGCAGAATGAGAGACAGAAAGATAGAAAGAGAGAGAGAGCAGAATGAGAGACAGAAAGATAGAAAGAGAGCAGAGAATGAGAGACAGAAAGATAGAAAGAGAGCGAGGCAGAATGAGAGACAGAAAGATAGAAAGAGAGCGAGAGGCAGAATGAGAGACAGAAAGATAGAAAGAGAGAAGAATGAGAGACAGAAAGATAGAAAGAGAGCGAGAGGCAGAATGAGAGACAGAAAGATAGAAAGAGAGAGAGGGCAGAATGAGAGACAGAAAGATAGAAAGAGAGAGAGGCAGAATGAGAGACAGAAAGATAGAAAGAGAGAGAGGCAGAATGAGAGACAGAAAGATAGAAAGAGAGAGAGAGAGACAGAATGAGAGACAGAAAGATAGAAAGAGAGAGAGGCAGAATGAGAGACAGAAAGATAGAAAGAGAGAGAGGCAGAATGAGAGACAGAAAGATAGAAAGAGAGAGAGGCAGAATGAGAGACAGAAAGATAGAAAGAGAGAGAGGCAGAATGAGAGACAGAAAGATAGAAAGAGAGAGAGGCAGAATGAGAGACAGAAAGATAGAAAGAGTGAGAGGCAGAATGAGAGACAGAAAGATAGAAAGAGAGAGGCAGAATGAGAGACAGAAAGATAGAAAGAGAGAGAGGCAGAATGAGAGACAGAAAGATAGAAAGAGAGAGAGAGGCAGAATGAGAGACAGAAAGATAGAAAGAGAGAGAGAGGCAGAATGAGAGACAGAAAGATAGAAAGAGAGAGAGGCAGAATGAGAGACAGAAAGATAGAAAGAGCGAGAGGCAGAATGAGAGACAGAAAGATAGAAAGAGAGAGAGGCAGAATGAGAGACAGAAAGATAGAAAGAGAGAGAGGCAGAATGAGAGACAGAAAGATAGAAAGAGTGAGAGGCAGAATGAGAGACAGAAAGATAGAAAGAGAGAGGCAGAATGAGAGACAGAAAGATAGAAAGAGAGCGAGGCAGAATGAGAGACAGAAAGATAGAAAGAGAGCGAGAGGCAGAATGAGAGACAGAAAGATAGAAAGAGAGAGAGGCAGAATGAGAGACAGAAAGATAGAAAGAGAGCGAGGCAGAATGAGAGACAGAAAGATAGAAAGAGAGCGAGGCAGAATGAGAGACAGAAAGATAGAAAGAGAGCGAGAGGCAGAATGAGAGACAGAAAGATAGAAAGAGAGCGAGAGGCAGAATGAGAGACAGAAAGATAGAAAGAGAGAGAGGCAGAATGAGAGACAGAAAGATAGAAAGAGAGAGAGAGGCAGAATGAGAGACAGAAAGATAGAAAGAGAGAGAGGCAGAATGAGAGACAGAAAGATAGAAAGAGAGAGAGGCAGAATGAGAGACAGAAAGATAGAAAGAGAGAGAGGCAGAATGAGAGACAGAAAGATAGAAAGAGAGAGAGAGGCAGAATGAGAGACAGAAAGATAGAAAGAGAGAGAGGCAGAATGAGAGACAGAAAGATAGAAAGAGCGAGAGGCAGAATGAGAGACAGAAAGAAAGAAGAATGTCTGTAATGTAATGTAGTACTGAGTCATAATCAGCCTCATATGTGGATCGCTGCATGCCAGCTGGCCCCTAATACAGCCTGCATGAGAACACACACACACAGACATACATGCAAGCATTCACGCACACACAGAACATAAAATGTTATGTAAGTAGCCCCACAGCAAGAGAGAGAGAGCTGTACGTTGTCATAGGTTACATCCACAGAGATTAATATCTGTGTGTGTGTGTCAGTAAAACTCTTCATTCACATTACATCTTAACTATTAACATCCTCATCCCTTCCATCAATCCCCTTTCCTCCCCGACCCTCCTGGCTCCTTCCTTCTCACTTGGACTTCCTCACACCTCTCCCCGACCCTCCTGGCTCCTTCCTTCTCACTCGGACTTCCTCACACCTCTCCCCGACCCTCCTGGCTCCTTCCTTCTCACTTGGACTTCCTCACACCTCTCCCCGACCCTCCTGGCTCCTTCCTTCTCACTCGGACTTCTTCACACCTCTCCCCGACCCTCCTGGCTCCTTCCTTCTCACTCGGACTTCCTCACACCTCTCCCCGACCCTCCTGGCTCCTTCCTTCTCACTCGGACTTCCTCACACCTCTCCCCGACCCTCCTGGCTCCTTCCTTCTCACTCGGACTTCCTCACACCTCTCCCCGACCCTGCTGGCTCCTTCCTTCTCACTTGGACTTCCTCACACCTCTCCCCGACCCTCCTGGCTCCTTCCTTCTCACTCGGACTCCCTCACACCTCTCCCCGACCCTCCTGGCTCCTTCCTTCTCACTTGGACTTCCTCACACCTCTCCCCGACACTCCTGGCTCCTTCCTTCTCACTCGGACTTCCTCACACCTCTTCCCGCTCTCCATCTCAGATATCTGACCATGTCATGGAGAGAGAGATGGAAGCGAAGCGTCTAGACATTATGAGCAGGCAGAATTATATGGTTGTTAGTCTGGGTCAGTGTGTGTGTGTCACACCGAGACGCTCGCTCACACACTCGTGGTCTGAACTTGATTAGAGGCCACAGTTCAGCCTCAAATTCAATTTACCACTTAACTAACCTTGTCTTAACCACACACACGCTGTGGTCTACCCCCTTATCATGACTCAGGCTCTCTAACAGATAAACAGATAATAGATTCCCCCCTTGAAGGAAAAACAGAACTGTTTTTACATGTTTGTTTTCAAAGGTTTTTCAGCCTCTATTGGTTTCAGGGAAGTAGAGCGAAACACATAGATGATGTTAAGTAATAAGGAAAACACACTCAATGATCTTATGGCCTTTATCATAGAACCTTTACATGTAGTAAGGGGAAGAGGGAGGGAGCGAGAGATTGAAGCCAAGGGTTACAGAAACAGTCGTCCACATTTTTACTTGATGTTCTAAAAAAGAATTGTGTCTCTGGGCTCATTTAAAAGCAAGAATTACATTACAGATGGACTGACTCAATCAATCACACACACGCACACAGATGCCAAAGTAAACCAAGCCAATGAGACAGCAGTGGTGAGGGCAGCTAACCCGGAGGGCCTGACTGAGACTTGTGTAAGACTGGCCATTCCCATTGTCTGGGAAACTGCCTTCTCACACACACGCCAGCCAGGTCACCTGTGATACAAGTCAGTATTTGACGTCCATCCATGTCTATGGACGTTGGGAGATGAGGTGGAAACTGGCCACTAGGGACAACAGTGAGTGCTGTTACCGTCTACCTTATGCCTCTGATTCCAAAGGTTGCAAGTTCAAATCCAGCGATGTTATTTTTGAGATTTAATGCCGAAACTTAACCTTAAATACTTACAAATTTGATGTTTAAGAAACATGGATGAACGTCTAATTAGGATGTGAGACTGTGAGAGCCAGTTGCGCATGCACCCACACACACTCGACTTCACGTGTCCTTACTAAAAGCGTCTAAAGCTGAGGTCTATGAGAACATGGCTTACAGTACGAGTCAAAAGTTTGGACGCACCTTCTCATTCAAGGGTTTTTCATTTTTACTATTTTCTACATTGTAGAATAAGCATGAAGACATCAAAACTATGAAATAACACGTATGGAATCATGTAGTAACCAAAAAAGTGTTAAACAAATCAAAATTATTATTATTATTGCCTTGATGACAGCTTGCACATGCTTGGCATTATCTCAACCAGGTTCACCTAGAATGCTTTTCCAACAGTCTTGAAGGAGTTCCCACATATGCTGAGCACCTGTTGGCTGCTTTTCCTTCACTGCAGTCCAACTCATCCCAAATCATTTGAATTGGGTTGAGGTCAGGTGATTGTGGAGGCCAGGTCATCGGAGGCAGTACACCACCACTCTCCTTCTTGGTCAAATAGCCCTTACACAGCCTGGAGGTGTGTGTTCGGTCATTGTCCTGTTGAAAAATAAATGACAGTCCCACTAAGTGCAAACCAGAAGGGATGGCGTATCGCTGCAGAATGCTGTGGTAGCCACGCTGGCTAAGAGTGCCTTGAATTCTAAATAGATTCACCGACAGTTTCACCAGCAAAGCACCCCACACCACCTCCTCCATGCTTCACGGTGGGAATCACACATGTGGAGATCTGTTCACCTACTCTGTGTCTCACAAAGACACGGCTGTTGGAACCAAAAATCTCAAATTTGGATTCATCAGACCAAAGGACAGATTTCCACCTGTCTAATGTCCATTGCTCCTGTTTCTTGTCCCAAGCAAGTCTCTTCTTCTTATTGGTGTCCTTCAGTAGAGGTTTCTTTACAGCAGTTCGACCATGAAGGCCTGATTCACGTAGTCTCCTCTGAAGAGTTCATGCATTTATTTGGGCTGCAATCTGAGGCTGGTTACTCTAATGAACTTATCCTCTGCAGCAGAGGTAACTCTGGGTCTTATTTTCCTGTGGCAGTCCTCATGAGAGCCAGTTTCATCATAGAGCTTATCGGTTTTTGCGACTGCACTTTAAGAAACTTTCAAAGTTCTTGAAATGTTCCAGATTGACTGACATTCATGTCTTAAAGTCATGATGGACTGCTGTTTTTCTGATTATTTGAGCTTTTCTTGTCAAAATATGGACTTGGTCCAACTTCTGTATACCACCCCTACCTTGTCACAACACAACTGATTGGCTCAAACATATTAAAAGGAAATAAATACCACAAATTAACAAGGCATGACTACCATGAAGCTGGTTGAGAGAATGCCAAGAGTGTACCAATCATCAAGGCAATGGGTGGCTACTTTGTAGAATCTCAAATATATTTTGATATGTTTAACACTTTCTTGGTTACTACATGATTCCATAGGTAGAATAATAGCAAAGACATCAAAACTATGTAGAATATTGTACAAATAAAAACCCTTGAATGAGTAGGTGTCCAACATTTTGACTGTAACAGGTCAGAACGTTTAAACTTTCACATTTTCAGATCAGATCAATTTCAAATCATACAGCAACTAAGATATAGAGGGATGGAGTGGAAATTACATAGATACTGACACACAGAAAGACTGTATGATTTGAAATTGATCTGAAAATGTGAAAGTTTAAACGATTTTACAGAAAAGATGATCTGAAAAACAGTGCCAGTGAAAACTAAGTACACAAACACACTGACTCGCTCGAATTCACATGGCTTTATTAGCATGGGAAACACATGTTGCCAAAGCAAGTGAAATAGATAAAACAAAAGTGAAATAAACAATCAGAAATGAACAGTAAACATTACACTGAGAAATGTTTCAAAATAGAGACATTTCAAATGTTATATTATGTGCAGTGTTGTAATAATGTGCAAATTGTTGAAGTACCAAAGGGAAAATAAATCAACAGAAACATGAGTTGTATTTACAACGGTGTGCAGTGATCTCATTTCTCATATTTACCCCCTCTCTTCTTATGTAATGTATGCTCTCGTCTAGAAAAGTGGACTCTAGTGATAGTATTTCCCTTGCTTTTTAGACCAGGTAGGCCTAAACATATATTTTTTAAATGGTAGGCTAACTCCCTCTCTTTCCACAAGGCATGTCTGAGACTGTCTGCATTGTTGTGGAGGCTATGCCATCTGGTAAGACCCTGTGTTTGTGTGTGGGAAGAAGTCAGTAACATGTATAAATAACTTTTGACCTTGGTGTGTAGGTATAAATAAGGTTGTATACAACAGGTGTAGACTAACAGTGAAATGCTTACTTATGGGCCATTCGCAACAATGCAGAGAGAAAGAAAATAGAGAAATAAAAGTAATAACATGTAATAATACAATTAATAAATACACAATGAATAACGATAACTTGGCTATATACCCAGGGTATCCATACCGAGTCGATGTGCAGGGGTACAAGGTAACTGAGGTAGATATGCACATATAGTTAGGGATAAAGACTAGGAAACAGGATAGATAATAAACAGCAAAATTGTTAACCAAATAGCTACCCGCACTAACTATTTAGCTTATGGCTTGGGGGTAGAAGCTGTTGAGGGTCCTGTTGGTTCCAGATTTGGTGCATCGGTACTGCTTGGCGTGCAGTAGTAGAGAGAACAGTCTATGAATTGGGTGGCTGGAGTCTTTGACCCTTTTTAGGAACTTCCTCTGACACCGCCTGGTAGAGAGGTCCTGCATGGCAGGAAGCTTGGCCACAGTGATGTACTGGGCCGTAGGCAGTAACCTTTGTAGCGCCTTACGGTCGGATGCCAAGCAGGTGCCAAACAAAGCAGTGATGAAGCCAATAAAGATGCTCTTAATGTTGCACCTGTAAAACTTTTAAAAGCTCTGAGGGCCCATGCCAAATCTTTTCAACCTCCTGCGGGGGAAGCGGAAATTTTGTGCACTTTTCACGACTTCATTGTGTGTGTTTGTGGACCATGATAGATCCTTAGTGATGTGGACACAGAGGAACTCTCAACGCCCTCCTCTACAGCCCTGATGTGAATGGGGGCGTACTCAGCCCTCCGTTTCCTGTAGTCCAACATCAGCTCATTTGTTTTGCTGATGTTGAGGGAGAGGTTGCTGTCCTGGCACCACAATGCCAGGTCTCTGCCCTCCCTATAGGCTGTCTCATCGTTGTCGGTGACCAGGCCTACCACCATCGTGTCGTCAGCAAACTTAAGAATGGTGTTGGAGTCATGTGGCTACGCAGTCATGGGTGAACAGGGGGTACAGGAGGGGACTAAGCACGCACCCCTGAGGGGCCCCTGTGTTGAGGGTCAGCATGGCAGATGTGTTTTCTACCCTAACCAATGGGGGTGGCCTGTCAGGAAAGTCCAGGATCCAGTTGCAGAGGGAGGTGTTCAGTCCCATGTTCCTTAGTTTAGTGATGAGCTTGGAGGGCACAAGGGTGTTGAAGGCTGAGCTGTAGTCAATGAATAGCAGTCTCACATAGGTGTTCCTCTTGTCCAGGTGGGAGAGGGCAGTGTGGAGTGCAATGGAGATTGCATCATCTTTGGATCTGTTGGTGTGGTATGCGAATTGGAGTCGGTCTAGTGCATCTGCGATGGTGTTGATGTAAGTCATGTCCAGCTTTTCGAGGCATTTCATGGCTAAAGATATGAGTGCTATTGGGTGATAGTCATTTAGTTACAATGGCATTTTTGGGCACAGGGACTATGCTGGGCTGCTTGTAACATGTAGGTATTACAGACTGGGTCAGGGAGAGGTTGAAAATGTCAGTGAAACACTTGCCAGCTGGTCAGCGCATGCTAGGAGTACGCGTCCTGGTAATCCATCTGGCCCTGTGGCCTTGCGAATGTAAACTTGTTTAAAGGTCTTACTCACATTGACTACGGAGAATGAGATCACACAGTCGTCCGGAACAGCCAGTGCTCTCATGCATGGTTCAGTGTTACTTGCCTTGAAGCGAGCATAGAAGGCATTTAGCTCGCCTGGTGTCACAGAGGCTCGCGGTTGGGTTTCCCTTTGTAATCCATGATAGTTTGAAAGCCCTGCCACATCCGACATGCATCAGAGTTGGCATAGTAGGATTAGGTATTAGTCCGGTATTGATGCTTTGCCTGTTTGAAGTTTTAGAGGTTGTAGTGGGACTTATTATATGCATCCGGATTAGTTTCCCGCATTTGGAAAGTGGCAGCTCTAGCCTTTAGCTCAGTGCAGATGTTGCCTATAATTCATGGCTTCTGGTTGAGACATGCACATACGTAGGGCTGTGGCAGTTATGACATTTTGTTAGCTGGTTATTTTCATGCCAAAACTTGCTGGTCTCATGGTAATTTACTGTTAATTAACATAAACACGTTTAGCATCTCCATCAACACAAGCCGTTGAAAAAAATTAAATGAAGCTTGGGCTCCATTCCTCGTCTCAGGTTGCACAGTTCACTCAAGTGGTCGTACTTTAATTGACTATTCGCAACTTAATCTCGTCTTTACTAGTATGTACAATTTGTTCCGATTTAGAATGGCCCATTATCAAATGGGTGGGAACAGGGGAAGCGAGAAAAAGATGTCATCCCTATGGACTAATAGCAAATTGTGGCCGCAGTTTGATTTTCAATCCTGCCAGGCAGGCTGTTCCAGTTTTATAGTGGATCATGTGCTTAATTGTAGCAGCTGAGAAATAAATATAGTAGCACCTGGAATCCTCCTCTTTTCAGTGGCAACCATCAAAACTCTGCTTTCAAACAGGATTGCATATAGAAATGTCTGGGCTTATAAAGAACAAAGTTTGGACACACCTACTCATTCCAGGGTTTCTTTATTTGTACTATTTTCTACATGGTAGAATAATAGAAGACATCAAAACTATGAAACATCACATATGGAATCATGTAGTAACCAAAAAAGTGTTATACAAATAAAAAATATATATTTTACATGAGATACTTCAAAGTAGCCACCCTTTGCCTTGATGACAACTTTGCACACTCTTGGCATTCTCTCAACCAGCTTCATGAGGAGTCACCTGGAACTCATTTCAATTAACAGATGGGCCTTGTTAATTTGTGTAATATTTTTCCCTCTTAATGCGTTTGAGCCAATCAGTTGTGTTGTGACAAGGTAGGGGTGGTATACAGAAGATAGCCCTATTTGGTAAAATACCAAGTCAATATTATGACAAGAAGAGCTCAAACAAGCAAAGAGAAACAACTGGTCATTTCTTTAAGATATGAAGGTCAAGCCTATAGGCCTATGCGTATACATAAGCTCTAATATGCGTAGGTTACATTTTTAGCATCACCTTAGAAAGAGCTGTCCATTTTCTTTGGCTTTGAAACAACATCCACAAGGACCATGTTTTCCACTCAGTTTCAACTTTATGATGGATCACAGTGAGATGAGTTTTAAATGCATGATACTGTTATGATAAGTGTTGGATGTGATTTTCAATTGCATTGATGTCAGAGCGGTTAGAGGGACAATAGATTCATTAATGAAGCCGGTGACTGATGTGGTAAACTCCTTAATGTTATCGCATGAATCCCAGAACATGTTCCTGTCTGTACTAGCGATACAGTCCTGTAGCTTAGAAGGAGCAGTGTGTGCCCGTGACTGGGACTCTGAATAACACACACTGGGGGAAGGAAAGTCTGGACTCTGACAAACTCTCTCACACTCACACAGCCGTGACGCTCCGAGCTGGGGTGGAAGCGTGTGAACGGGAAATGAGCGTCTGTCTTTCCCAGATGCTGTCGGAGAAGCCGGAACACCGGACGGATAGGCAGGGCTCACACAGCCCAGATACTGAGAGGTTCCCAGCAACATCTCCAGGAAGAGGGACACCAAGCATCCTGTAGCCCTAGAACACTCTGTGTGTGTGTGTGTGTGTGTGTGTGTGTGTGTGTGTGTGTGTGTGTGTCAGCGGCTGCCCTGCTACTGAAGAGAGAGAGAGAGAAAGCAAGAGAGGAGCTTTGGCCTAGGCTACTGTTGATTGTGAGGACGAAGGCCTTTTAAATTGAAGTAAAATTAAAAGTTAGAGTATGCCTATTGTGAAAAGCTTACAAGGCAGGTCTCCAAACTGTGACCATGTAGCCACATTTCACACAACCACATTAGACTTGGTTGTGTGAGTTAAGAAATATATTGGTCACATCAGTGCAGGCTGCACATTCATTCACCTCCGGAGCCTGCTGGTTTTCTGTTCTACTTGATAATTAATTGCACCCACCTGGTGTCCCAGGTCTAAATCAGTCCCTGATTAGAGGGGAACAATGGAACTGGCTTCGAGGTCCAGAGTTGAGTTTTGAAGGCTATATTCATTATCCTCATGAATGCTGTAATGAAAGGGTCTGTTTGCCTCAGCTTTCTGAAGGTATACGTTTAATGTCTCAGCTCTCAATTCTAAACTCAACAGCAAATATTTTACAAAGATATTTGATCTGGCTTTCAGATATGGAGTGCGCGAAAAGCATATTGGCCATTGCGAGTGAATGGCCTCATTGAACAGTATGCTACAACTGGAAATTAAATTAACTTTTAGAATAATACATGGCTACTATGAGTGGTATTAAATTTAGCGTTAGCAATCTCGCTAATATGTTTGAGTTTCCACTTACTCAGGTGGTGAATCAGCCCCAAATACTGTTCTATCGGAAAGTATTCAGACCCCTTGATTTTTCCAAATTTTGTTACATTACAGCCTTATTCTGAAATGGTTTCTCTCATTCTTCTCTGCAGATCCAAGATCTGTCAGGTTGGATGGGGAGTGTTTCTGCACATATATTTTCAGGCCTCTCCAGAGATGTTCGATCAGGTTCAAGTCCAGGCTCCAGCTGGGCTACTCAAGGACATTCACATTCAGACTTGTCACGAAGCCACTGCTGCGTTGTTTTGGCTGAGTACTTAGGGTCTTTGTCCTGTTGGAAGGTGAACCTTCACCCCAGTCTGAGGACCTGAGAACTCTGGAGCAGGTGTTCTTCAAGGATCTCTCTGTACTTTGCTCCGTTCCTCTTTCCCTCGATCCTGACTAGTGTCCCAGCCGCTGAAAAACATCCCCACAGCATGATGCTGCCACCACCATGCTTCACCATAGGGATGGTGCCAGATTTCCTCCAGACATGACGCTTGTCATTTAGGCCAAAGAGTTCATTCTTGGTTTCATCAGACGAGAGAATCTTGTTTCTAAGAGTCAGAGTCCTTTAGGTGCCCTTTGGAAAACTACAAGTGGGCAGGTGCCTTTTACTGAGGGGTGGCTTCCGTCTGGCTACTCTACCATAAAGGCCTGATTGGTGGTGCGGCAGAGATGGGAGAATCTTCCAGAAGGACAAACATCTCCACAGTGGAACGCTGGAGCACTGTCAGAGTGACCATCGGGTTCTCGGTCACCTCCCTGACCAATGCCCTTCTTCCCCGATTGCTCAGTTTGGCCGGGCGGCTAGCTCTAGTAAGAGCCTTGGTTGTTCCAAATGATGGAGGTCACTGTGTTTTTGGAGACCTTCAATGCTGCAGAAAATGTTTTGGTACCCTTCCCCCAATCCTGTCTCGAGCTCTACGTACAATTCCTTCAACCTCATGGCTTGGTTTTTGCTCCGACATGTACTGTCAAAATGTGGGATCTTATATAGTCAGGTGCGTACCTTTACAAATAATGTCAAATCAATTGAATTTACCACAGGTGAACTCAAGTTATAAGTTATATAAATTACATAAATATCAAGGATGATCAATGGAAACAGTATGCACCTTAACACAATTTCAAGTCTCATAGCAAAGGATCTGAATACTTACAGAAATAAGGTATTTCTTTAAAAAATGTATTTTATTAAATTTGCTAAAATTTCTAAAATCTTGTTTTCGCTTTGTCATTATGGGGTATTGTGTGTAGATTGAAGAGGATTTTTTACATTTAACCCATTTTAGAATAAGGCTATAACATAAAATGTGAAAAAAGGGAAGGGTATGAATACACTGTATATTAGCCTATGATATTAGAGCACATAAAGATGCAGGCAAATGAATAATATATATATATATAATATATTTTTTTTTTGTACAATTCTAGAGCCATATTTAACAATAGCATATTTGTCTACCCAAAATGCATGAGAATCACTGGATTAAATTGCACATTAAACTATTTCAAATCACAACAGCACAAGATGAAATTATTTAATCAGTACCATCTCAGTAGACTAAGTACACTTTTTATAAAGCATTGTGAATAACTTGATAGGCCTACAATTTTTTTCTACTGCATGATCCCCCCCCAAAAAAATGATACGACCAAATCATGGGCTGGTGCCACCAACTGAAAAACTTAGTGGCACAAGTCTGTTAGTCTGGAGCCCTGCTACAAAGGGAATGTCCTCCGTGTGGAGGGGTTGAGCTATTGTAGTGGACAAAGATGAGAAGAATGGTGCGGCCAAATGCATGCTACTTTGCACCTCGCCATTTTTATTTATTTATGATTATTTTTATGATTATTATTGTTGTATGTCATTGTTATTATTGTAGGCCCTTTTAATCTAAACCAGTTCTTTAAATATGCAAAACAGGTTTTGTTTCATTCTGTTGACATTTTATTAAGTTAACTAATGTTGTTTTCCGCAATTGAATATCCTGCTCATATTTTCCCTATATAGAATGGCTTGATATTACCTTAATAAAAGTTGAGAAACATTTGTGAAGGTGTGGTGTGGTGTGGCTATTAGCCTACTATACTGAAGGCCTATGATATGACGACTGTGCGCACTGGTGCTCCAACTGACTCCGACAGCTGAACTTGTTTCAGGCCTACCTATTGGAAGGATGTTTCAGGCCTACCTATTGGAAGGATGTTTCAGGCCTACCTATTGGAAGGATGTTTCAGGCCTACCTATTGGAAGGATGTTTCAGGCCTACCTATTGGAAGGATGTTTCAGGCCTACCTATTGGAAGGATGTTTCAGGCCTACCTATTGGAAGGATGTTTCAGGCCTACCTATTGGAAGGATGTTTCAGGCCTACCTATTGGAAGGATGTTTCAGGCCTACCAGAGTTACTCCTGTAATCTAACGCTTATCTTCATAACAAATTCTAATAGAACATTTATGAATGAACCTCCTCCTGTAAAGCTGCCTGACAGACGCAGCAGCCTGTCTGACATGAAACAATGTATGTCCGTGTCATATCAGGCCACCGGCATCTCTCTCAGGGGCCTTTCTTTCCATGTATCTTTTAAATATTCAAATCATACAGTGGACGCTTAAGCCTATAGGCCAATGCATGCAATGCCGTTATGCATTTGGTGCTCAAATCTCCAACAGCTGAACCGTGAGATGGACAATGTGTTTTAGGAATGTAAAAACCAATAAAATAGGCTATACATTTTTGCATATGCTACAGATCGAAACACAAGGAATAGTGTTTTTGTAATTAGATATAGGCTGTCTCATTTGGCCAATATCCCTGGTTTATTGATGGAGCTGACTGCGTGGGAGGATGGCCTAATGGGTTACGTACCCAATACATATGGATGTATTTCTCAAATGTCAGATCAATTGAAATCTTTCCGGTCACCTGTCTGGCGCCAAATGGGTGTGTGAGATTAATGACCATCATACCAGAATGAATAACACACACAAGTATGATAAACTGTTGAGTAACATAAGAAAGGCAGGTCTACGGCCAAACACAACATTATGCCAGGACATTACAGTCCAGTCAGCTGATTCAGAAACAACAGACACGCACTTGCACTCAAAAGTAACTCCGTCTGTGTGTGTGTGTGTGTGTGCGCTTACATGGTTGTCTGTGGTGTGTATGAGGCTGAGGATGGGAGAGCCAGTGGGGGTGCAGAGTTCAGGGAAGGGGTTGATGACGGCAGGGAGAGAGGAGGGACGACACTGCTGCTGCTCCTCCTGGAGCCTCCTGTAGAGGGAGACAAGAGTTGCACAAAAATAAAAAAGACACCTCAATCACAACCACAGATTTACATTTACTCATAGAAAGATATCGATACTCTGTGTGTTGTGTGTGTGTGTGTGTCTGTGTGTGTGTGTGTGTGTGTGTGCGTGTGTGTGTGTGTGTGTGAGAGAGAGACATAGTTACATGAAGGCGTTGATGTGTACGGGCTGAGAGCGACACAGCCTCTCTTGGGGGCAGGAGAGGGGAATAGGGGGCGTAGGGCGCTGGGAGCGAGGGCCGCGCCGATGAAGAGCGTGCCCGTGATGAGGGGTGTGCACGTGACTGTTGTGCAGCAGCGGGGCCGTCTCTGTGTGGGTATTGCAGCTGGAGTAGAGACTCTCCAGAGAGGAGTTCATGTCATTCACCAACGCCTCCAGATCCACATCATCTACACAGAGAGACAGAGCGACAGAGAGAGAGAGAGACAGAGGTAAGACGGGAGGGAGGTGGGGAGAGAAAGAGGGGGAGAGATAGAGGTGTATTTAAAACACAGCAAAAAGGAGATACATGCTGCAAATGTTGCTCTTACCAATAGATGTCACTGTAGACTATAGATAACTAGGATGCTGTCCTGAGCAGAGAGAGCTACTCCCAAATCTCCGTTATTTACATGTAGACGGAGATACAGAGGGTGCAGATCCGGGTGCCCTGCGAGAATTTGTCGGCGAGTGAGTACCCACCTTTACCATGCGCTCTATTGGCCAATGTGCAATCACTGGAGAATAAAAAGGATGAGCTCCGTTCCAGACTATCCTATCAACAGGACAGGACAAAACAGTCATATCTTATGTTTCACCGAGTCGTGGTTGAACAATGACATGGATATACAGTTAGCTGTGTGTTCCGTGCATCGGCAGGACAGAACCGCTGCGTCCGGTAGGACGAGGTTTGGTGGTTTGTGTCTATTTGTCAATAAAAGCTGGTGCACAATGTCTAATATTAAGGAAGTCTTGAGGTCTGTCTCACCTGAGGTAGAGTACCTAATGATAAACTGTAGACCACACTTACTATTTTTTGAAGCGGTCTATTTACCACCACAAACTCATGCTGGCACTAAAACCGCACTCAACGAGATGTATAAGGCCATAAGCAAACAAGAAAATACTCATCCAGAAGCGGAACTCCTAGTGGCCCGAGACTTTAATGCAGGCAAACTTAAATCCACTTTACCTCATTTCTAGCAGAATGTTAAACGTGTAACCAGAGGGGGAAAATAAATAAATAAACTTCTAGACCACCTTCACTCCACATACAGACACAGGTACAAAGCTCTCCCTCACCCTCCATTTGGCAAATCTGACCATAATTATATCCTTCTGATTCCTTCATACAACCAAAAATTAAAAGCAGGAAGTGCCAGTGACTTGCTCAATACAGAATTGGTCAGATGATGCGGATGCTACGCTACAGGACAGTTTTGCAACCACAGACTGGAATATGTTCCTGGATTCATTAAATGACATTGAGGAGTTTACCACCTCAGTCACCGGCTTCATCAATACGTGTATAGACGACATCGTCCCAACAGTGACCGTATGTACATATCCCAATCAGAAGCCATGTAATACAGGCAACATCCGCACCCGAGCTAAAGGTTAGAGCTGCCGCTTTCAAGGAACGACAGCTTTTATAAGAAATCCCGCTATGCCCCGAGTCGAACCATCAAACAAGCAAAGCTTCAATACAGGACAAAGATAGAAACATACTACACCAGCTCTGACGCTCGTCTGATGTGGCAGGGCTTGCAAACTATTACAGACTACAACAGGGAAACCCAGCCACGAAGTGATCAGTGACACGAGCCTACCAGAGGGGCACTGCCCTTTCCCACCTGCTGACGACACAACGGTGTAGGCATGATCACCGACAAGACAGCCTATAGGGAGGAGGTCAGAGACCTGGCAGTGTGGTGCCAGGACAACATCCTCTCCCTCAACGTGAGCAAGACAAAAAGAGACGATTGTGGACTACAGGAAAAGGAGGGCCAAACACACCTCCATTCCCATCAATGGGGCTGTAGTGGAGCAGGGTCAAGTTCCTCAAGCTACAGTAGACTAGAGATAGTTAGGATACTGTCCAGAGCAGAGAGAGAGCTACTGTATGTCAGAAGGACATCTAAGATACCATTGGAATATAATGGAAGACTCCAGCCTTCCACTAAAATATTTCCTTTACCATGTTCTAAGGTGTCCCTAGGCTTAGAGTGTGTGTGCATGTGTTGGCCTGAGTCTGCTGACTCTGGAGCACTGGGTCACTGCCTCTCATATGTTAAATCTAGAATGTACAATCATAAAAAACATACCGAAGTCTCTATCATCCCCTACAGTCAACATGGGGTGGCAGGTAGCCTAGTGGTTAGAGCGTTGGGCCAGTAACCGAAAGGTTTCTGGATCGAATCCCCGATCTGACAAGGTAAAAATCTGTCGTTCTGCCCCTGAACAAGGCACTGTTCCCCCGGTAGGCTGTCATTGTAAATAAGAATTTGTTCTTAACTGACTTGCCTAGTTAAATAAAAGGTTATTTAACATTTTAAAACACAGGCATATTTAGCTGGTTTAGTAACTTGAAGACTTCGGTATGATAACTGTAGAGAGTGATAGACTTCAGTCTATCACTCTCTACAGTTATCATACCAAAGTCTTCAAGTTACTAAACCAGCTAAATATGCCTCTAGGCAAGTGTATCGGTCTGCAGGAGCCCACACTGATCCAAATGAAGCATACATCGGTAAGAAAACTGATTCAAACGTTACGAATCGCAGGTTCAACCAATGTTAACTCATAATCGTTTCTGCCTTATTCTGCAAATATCTCAAATTTGTTGTGACGGAATTGATTCGTCCTCTCCTTCAGCCTATCGAACTTCTGTGCATGGAGCTGCATATGACATTGCTTTATAAGTCAGATAACAACTGTGTGCACAGCGCAAAAGATAGAGCTGCACGAGCCAACGAGAGGTAGGCCTACTTTATCCCTGTTCTAATATTGGTAGGCTACATCTGCATGGCACCTTCAGCATTCAGATGTTTGGAAAATGACTTTCGTAATATAAAATCATATACTATTAACTTCTTACACTTGTGGGAATTGTCCTATACTGTACGGATAGATTGAAATGTTTCTTACAGAAGAAATATGGAAAGTATATGCAATACTGGTAGCCATGAAAAAAAGTGAACAGTTTGTAGATAAATGGGAAAAGTAGACAAAGGTGAGAACACAACAGTTCACTTGACACAAGACTGAATCCAAACATTAGAATGTTGATTTTACACCTACTGTACTTTGTGATATTTGTTGATAAAGTCTGAAAATACTCTGGATAGATTCAGTAACTAAATTTGGGGTAGTTGCAACATAAGACAAAAAAAAATGACAAGGGTTTGAGTGAGAGGTCTAACTGGTGTTTCCAAGTGGCCACGCACACATCTCCAGACTGTCAGTTTGAGTGAGAGGTCTAACTGGTGTTTGCAAGTAGCCACACATACCACTCCAGACTGTCAGTTTGAGTGAGAGGTCTAACTGGTGTTTCCAAGTGGCCACGCACACATCTCCAGACTGTCAGTTTGAGTGAGAGGTCTAACTGGTGTTTCCAAGTGGCCACACACACACACACATCTCCAGACTGTCAGTTTGAGTGAGAGGTCTAACTGGTGTTTCCAAGTGGCCACACACACACATCTCCAAAGTGTGCACAGTTCCTAAATCATTTCAATGCACTTTTATGACTCAAAGAAAAGTCTTCAACTAGAAAGTATTTTTTGAGCTCTCCTAGCTGTGTCGTTGAGGAACTACAGCAAGAACACTTGTAGTTGTGTTGTTTGGAACACAACCCTGCATCTTCGCCTTTACACAATTACTGTTAAGCAATACAAAAACGTCCATTATAAATCCAAATCGGGGTCACATGGGTATAATTTGAAAGCTTGTTACATTTTTTGACAAGTTAAATTATAAAATATGATCTTAGGCTTTCACAAGGCAATTTAGAGCAGATCGTAATTTTGGTGCAACAGAATTGAGCAATGAGTGCATTTCCTTCACAATACAACAAACATAGGCTCATTCTGTTCAGGATGACCCAGAATATAATGCCATGCCATCTGTAACTGTACATCTAACATAGTGATCATGAAAGTTAACACTGTATATAGCATGAGTTTTATGATATGGAAATGTGAAGTGTACAGCATTCCAATTTAAGTGCTCATCAGAGTCCAAATCTGCCATTTTCAACATGTATATGGGTGCAAGTGCAAAGAGCTACATGAGGGACAATCAATGTAATTTTTTGGGTCATTGATATCAAACGCACTGTAGAAAATGTTTTACCTGTGGAGACGGACCGGGCTACGGAGTGGACAACAATTTTGCTGATTGCACATCTAACTGCTGATTGGTGGTTTTCGATTGCCAGGTCCACCGTACAAAATATTAGTTTGGCTCTGCTTTAAACAGTCAGTGCATTTGGTAACTTTTTACATGGAACAGGGTAAAGGTGTAATTTCATAACAAGGACAGGAATCATTTTTGCGAGCCGCACTGGTCGGAACGGGAGAAGAGAGCAGCTCTTGGTCAAAACCATTTGCTTTTGAGACTGGGTGAAATTCTAAACTGTTATGTTAATTAGCTATGCATGCCATAGCTAATTTCTAAAAATAAATATTGACATATTACTAGCTCAAAAAAAACATTTTAAATATGATATCTGACAAGTTAAACCAGTGGGTGATGAGTATTTCAGATAAAGGTGGGGGGGGGGGGACAGAAACATAAATTATGCCGATCCATTCCACGAATCAAATCGCACCGAATCGTTTCAAACAAAAAGTATTATTCCTGTATCATATTGGAGCACATGTATCTAGATGCATATTGAATCGTGATTGTAAGGAGAGATGCACATCCCTATAACCTAGCATAATATAGCCTGGCATGACATAGCCTGGTGGCGCCGATAGATAAGTCAGCTCTACATCTTGCTCCTAAGCAACTTCACAGTATTTTTTTGTGTGTGTGTTATTTCTTACATTATTAGCCCAGGAAATTGTTGGTGTTATTACATACAGCCGGAAAGAAATTTCGGATATCAGAGAGGCAGTAACTCCCCAGCATTAGAACCAGGAATACAACTTTCCCAAATTTGATCCTTTGTCCGTACCCCCCAGGGCAATTGAACAGATTCCAGAGGCTGATCCAAAACACCGCGGGCTGAGAAGAGGTGATCGGAGTGGACTTCTAGTCCAACTCAGGAAGCGCGCACACCACCCACCATTTCCAGAATATTACTCTATAATGTTCACGGAAACATGGCTCTCGGGATATACTGTCTGAGACTGTACAGCTCGTTGGGTTCTCAGTATATCGCCCAGACAGGAATAAAGAAATGTCTGGGAAGAAGGCAGGCAGGGGTGTATGTTTCATGATTAACCACTCATGGTGTGATTGTGATAATATACAGAAACTCTAGTACTTCACCCGACCTAGAATACCTCAATCAAATGCTGATAATTATCTTCGGTTATAGTCACAACCATGTATATTCCCCCTCAAGCCAATACCAGGACGGCCCTCAAAAGAACTTCACTGGACTTGATGCAAACCACATATCGTGAGGTAGCATTTATTGTAGCTGGGGATTTTAACAAAGCAAATTGGAGGAAAACACAACAACGTTCTACCAACACATTGATGGTAGCACTCGCTCTGGGAAAACAGACCACCGCTACTCAGCTTTTCAAAGTGCCTATAAGGCCCTCCCCCACCCTCCCATTGACAAATCTGATCATGACTCCATTACGCTCCTCCCTTCCTGTAGGCAGAAACTGAAAAACAGGAAGTACCTGTGCTAATAACTATTCAAAGCTGGTCTCACCAAATCGGAATCCACACTTCAAGATTGTTTTGATCACACGGACTGGGATATGTTCAGGGTAGCCTCTAAGAATAACATCGACAAATACACAGATACGGTGACTGAGTTTATCAGGAAGTGTATAGGAGATGTTGTATCCACTGTGACTATTAAAACCTAACCTAACCAGAAACCGTGGATAGACGGCAGCATTCGCGCAAAACTGAAAGCGCGAACCACCACGTTTAACCAATGCAAGGTGACTGGGAATATGGACGAATACATACAGTGTAGTTATTCCCTCCTTAAGGCAATATGTCAGTAGAGAGAGACAAAGTGGAGTTGTAATTCAACGGCTCAGAAACGAGACGATCACGGACTAGAAAGGGAAAACCAGTCAAGTCGTGGACACTGATGTCCTGCTTCCGGACAAGCTAAACACCTTCTTCGCCTGCCTTGAGGATAACACAGTGCCACCGACGAGGCCCGCTACCAACGACTGTGAGCTCCACTTCTCCATGACCGACGTGAATAAGATATTTAAGCGTGTTAACACTCGCAAGGCTGCCGGCCCAGATGGCATCCCTAGCCGTGCATGCGCAGACCAGCTGGCTGGTGTGTTTACAGACATATTCAATTGCTCTCTATCCCAGTCTGCTGACCCCACTTGCTTCAAGATGTCCACCATTGTTTCTGTACCCAAGAAAGCGATGGTAAATGAAGTAAATGAACTAAATGACTATCGGCTGGGTCGGAACCCCAACCCCCAGGCGGGGAAGGTAGGAAACAACACCCCCACTTTGCTGATCCTCAACACAGAGGCACCACAAGGGCGCATGCTCAGTCCCCTCCTGTAGTCCCTGTTAACCCATGACTGTGTGGCCACGCATGCCTCCAACTCAATCATCAAGTTCGTAGATGACAACAGTAGTAGGCCGGATTACCAACAATGATGAGACAGCCTACAAAGAGGTGGCGAGGGCCCTGGGAGTGTAGTGCCAGGAAAATAACCTCTCACTCAATGTCGACAAACCAAAGGAGCCGATGGTGGACTTCAAGAAACAACGGAGGAAGCCCGCCCCTATCCATAGACGGGACCGTAGCGGAGCAGGTGGAAAGCTTCAAGTTCTTCAGTATACACATCACTGATGACCTGAAATGGTCCACCCACACAGACAGTGTGGTGAAGGCGCAGCAGCATCTCTTCAAGATCTATGCAGCCTACTCAATCACTTTTTATAGCTACTGTTTACAGGCCTCCTGTGCCATATACAGAGCTCCTCATTGAGTTCCTATCGGACCTTGTAGTCATAGCAGATAATATTCAAATTTTTGGTGACTTTAATATTCACATGGAAAAGTCCACAGACCCACTCCAAAAGGCTTTCGGAGCAATCATCGACTCAGTAGGTTGTCTAGAGGTCGACAGATTATGATTTTTCAAGGCCGATACCGATTATTGGCGGCCCGAAAAAGTCTACCGATTAATCGGCCGATTTTAAAAAATGTATTTCTAATAATGACAATTACAACAATACTGAATGTACACTTATTTTAACTTAATATAATACATCAATAAAATCAATTTAGCCTAAAGTAAATAATGAAACATGTTCAATTTGGTTTAAATAATGCAAAAACAAAGTGTTGAAGAAAGTAAAAGTGCAATATGTGCTATGTAAGAAAGCTAACTTTTCAATTCCTTGCTCAGAACATGAGAACATATGAAAGCTGGTGGTTCCTTTTAACATGAGACTTCAATATTCCCAGGTAAAAAGTTTTAGGATGTAGTTATAAGAATTATAGGACTATTTCCCTCTATACCATTTGTATTTCATTAACCTTTGGCATTTTAGTATTGCAAGTGTAAGAGTATAGCTTCCGTCCCTCTACTCGCTCCTCCCTGGGCTCGAACCAGCAACACAACAACAACAGCCACCATCGAAGCAGCGTTAGCCGTGCAGAGCTAGGGGAATAACTACTAGAAGGCTCAGAGCGAGTGACGTTTGAAACGCTATTAGCGCGCGCTAACTAGCTAGCCATTTCACGTCGGCTAGCTCAGCCTCATCTCGGGAGTTGATAGGCTTGAAGTCAAACAGCGCAATGCTTGACGCACAACGAAGAGCTGCTGGCAAAACGCACAAAAGTGCTGTTTGAATGAATGTTTACGAGCCTGCTTCTGCCTACCACCGCTCAGTCAGATACTTAGATACTTGTGTGCTTGTATGCTCAGTCAGATTATATGCAACGCAGGACACGCTAGAGAATACCTAGTAATATCAACCATGTGTAGTTAACTAGTGATTATGATTTATCTTGTAAAAAACAATCAGTTTAATGCTAGCTAGCAACTTACCTTGGCTTACTGCAAGGGAGTCTCCTTGTGGAATGCAACGAGAGAGAGGCAGGTTGTTACTGCGTTGGACTAGTTAACTGTAAGGTTGCAGATTGGATCACCGAGTTGACAAGGTGAAAATCTGTTGTTCTGCCCCTGAACAAGGCAGCTAACCCACCGTTCCTAGGCAGTCATTGAAAATAAGAATGTGTTCTTAACTGACTTGCCTAGTTAAATAAAAGGTTTATAAATATATATATATATATATTTTTTTTATGTAAAAAAAATAAATAAAAAAAAAGGCAAATCCGCGCCCAAAAATACAGATTTCCGATTGTTATGAAAATTTGAAATCGGCCCCAATTAAATCGGTCGACCTCTAGTTGTGTCTAACATGTCTCTGGACCCACTCACTGTCACAGTCATACGCTGGACCTAGTTTTGTCCCATGGAATAAATGTTGTGGATCTTAATGTTTTTCCTCATAATCCTGGACTATCGGACCACCATTTTATTACATTTGCAATTGCAACAAATTATCTGCTCAGACCCCAACCAAGGAGCATCAAAAGTCATGCTATAAATTCACAGACAACACAGATTCCTTGATGCCCTTCCAGACTCCCTCTGCCTACCCAAGGACGTCAGAGGACAAAAATCAGTTAACCACCTAACTGAGGAACTCAATTTAACCAAGCGCAATACCCTAGATGCAGTAGTACCCCTAAAAACATTTCTCATAAGAAACTAGCTCCCTGGTATACAGAAAATACCCGAGTTCTGAAGCAAGCTTCCAGAAAATTGGAACGGAAATGGCGTCACATCAAACTGGAAGTCTTCCGACTAGCTTGGAAAGACAGTACCGTGCAGTATCGAAGAGCCCTTACTGCTGCTCGATCATCCTATTTTTCCAACTTAATTGAGGAAAATAAGAACAATCCGAAATGTATTTTTTATACTGTCACAAAGCTAACTAAAAAGCAGCATCCCCCAAGTGAGGATGGCTTTCAGTTCAGCAGTAATACATTCATGAACTTCTTTGAGGAAAAGATCATGATTATTAGAAAGCAAATTAGACTCCTCTTTAAATCTGCATATTCCTTCAAAGCTCAGTTGTCGGGAGTCTGCACAACTCTGCCAGGACCAGGATCAAGAGAGACACTCAAGTGTTTTAGTACTATATCTCTTGACACAATGATGAAAATAATCATGGGCTCTAAACCCTCAAGCTGCATACTGGACCCTATTCCAACTAAACTACTGAAAGAGCTGCTTCCTGTGCTTGGCCCTCCTATGTTGAACATAATAAAAGGCTCTCGATCCACCGGATGTGTACCAAACTCACTAAAAGTGGCAGTAGTAAAGTACTATCGGCCTATATCGAATCTTCCATTCCTCTCAAAATGTTTAGAAAAGGCTGTTGCGCAGCAACTCACTGCATTCCTGAGGACAAACAATGTATACGAAATGCTTCAGTCTGGTTTTAGACCCCATCATAGCACTGAGACTGCACTTGTGAAGGTGGTAAATGACCGTTTAATGGCATCAGACAGAGGCTCTGCATCTGTCATGCTCCTAGACCTTAGTGCTGCTTTTGATACCATCGATAACCACATTCTTTTGGAGAGATTGGAAACCCAAATTGGTCTACACGGACGTGTTCTGGCCTGGTTTACATCTTATCTGTCTGAAAGATATCAGTTTGTCCTCTGACAAATCAACTGTATATTTTGGTGTTCCTCAAGGTTCCGTTTTAGGACCATTATTGTTTTCACTATACATTTTACCTCATGGGGATGTCATTCAAAAACATAATGTTAACTTTCACTGCTATGCGGATGACACGCAGCTGTACATTTCATTGAAACATGGTGAAGCCCCAAAACTGCCCTCGCTAGAAGCCTGTGTTTCAGACATAAGGAAATGGATGGCTGCAAACTTTCTACTTTTAAACTCGGACAAAACAGAGATGCTTGTTCTAGGTACCAAGAAACAAAGAGATCTTCTGTTGAATCTGACAATTAATCTTAATGGTTGTACCGTCGTCTCAAATAAAACTGAAGGACCTCTGTGTTACTCTGGACCCTGAGCTCTCTTTTGACGAACATATCAAGACTGTTTCAAGGACAGCTTTTTTCCCCCCCATCTACGTACAATTGCAAAAATCAGAAACTTTGTCCAAAAATTATGCAGAAAAATTAATCCATGCTTTTGTTACTTCAAGGTTAGACTACTGCAATGCTCTACTGTCCGGCTACCTGGATAAAGCACTAAATAAAACGCCAGTTAATGCCAAATACAGACGCTGGAATCCTGACTAGAACCCGAAAATTTGATCATATTACTCCAGTGCTAGCCTCCCTACACTGGCTTCCTGTCAAGACAAGGGCTGATTTCAAGGTTTTACTGCTAACCTACAAAGCATTACATGGGCTTGCTCCTACCTCTTTCTCTCTGATTTGGTCCTGCCGTACATACCTGCACGTACGCTACGGTCACAAGACACAGGCCTCCTAATTGCAGCTGGAGGCAGGGCTTTCTCCTATAGATTTCCATTTTTATGGAATGGTCTGCCTACCCATGTGAGAGACGCAGACTCGGTCTCAACCTTTAAGTCTTTACTGAAGACTCATCTCTTCAGTGGGTCCTATGATTGAGTGTAGTGTGGCCCAGGAGTGTGAAGGTGAACGGAAAGGCTCTGGAGCAACGAACCGCCCTTGCTGTCTCTGCCTGGCCGGTTCCCCTCTTTCCACTGGGATTCTCTGCCTCTAATCCTATAACAGGGGCTGAGTCACTGGCTTACTGGTGCCCTTTCATGCCGTCCCTAGGAGGGGTGCGTCACTTGAGTGGGTTGAGTCACTGATTGACTGATCACTGAGTGATCTTCCTGTCTGGGATGGCTCCCCCCCTTGGGTTGCGCCGTGGTGGAGATCTTTGTGGGCCACACTCTGACTTGTCTCAGGATGGGTTGAAGATGTGCCTCTAGTGGTGTGGGGGCTGTGCTTTGGCAAAGTGGGTGGGGTTATATCCTTCCTGTTTGGCCCTGTCCGGGGGTGTCATCGGATGGGGCCACAGTGTCTCCTGACCCCTCCTGTTTCAGCCACCAGTATTTATGCTGCAGTAGTTTGTGTCGAGGGGCTAGGGTCAGTTTGTTATATCTAGAGTACTTCGCCTGTCCTATCCGGTGTCCTGATTGAATTTAAGTATGCTCTCTCTAATTCTCTCTTTCGGAGGACTACCTGGCATGATGACTCCTTGCTGTCCCCAGTCCACCTGGCCTGCTGCCGCTCCAGTTTCAACTGTTCTGCCTGCGGCTATGGAATCCTGACCTGTTCACCGGACATGCTACCTGTCCCAGACCTGCTGTTTTCAACTCACTAGAGACAGCAGGAGTGGTAGATCCTAATTATCGGCTATGAAAAGCCAACTGACATTTACTCCTGTGGTGCTGTCTTGCTGCACACTCGACAACTACTGCGATTATTCTTTGACCATGCTGGTCATTTATGAACATTTGAACATCTTGGCCATGTTCTGTTATAATCTCCACCCGGCACAGCCAGAAGAGGACTGGCCACCCCTCATAGCCTAGTTCCTCTAGGTTTCTTCCTAGGTTTTGGCCTTTCTAGGGAGTTTCCTAGCCACCGTGCTTTTGTAAGCACGTAAGAAGGGCTATATAAATCAATTTGATTCAACCTCAGGAGGCTGAAGAAATTTGGCTTGGCACCTTAAACCCTCAGACTTTTAGATGCACAATTGAGAGCATCCTGTCGGGCTGTATCACCACCTGGTATGGTAAGTGCACCACCCACAGCCACATGGCTCTCCAGAGGGTGGTGCGGTCTGCCCATTGCGTCATTGAGGGCAAACTACCTGCCCTCCAGGACACCTACAGCACCCGATGTCACAGGAAGGTCAAAAAGATCATCAAGGACAACAACCACCTGAGCCCCTGCCTGTTCACCCCGCATTCATCCAGAAGGTGAGGTCAGTACAGGTGCATCAAAGCTGGCACCGAGAGACTGAAAAGCAGTTTCTATCTCAAGGACATCAGACCGTTAAATAGCCATCACTAGGTGGTTTCCACCCCGTTACGTAACCCTGAACCTTAAAGGGTGCTGCATCATATACATAGACTTAAAATCACTGGCCACTTTAATCCTGTTTATATATTTTTGCTTTACTCATCTCATATGTATATACTGTATTCTATACTACTGTATTTAGTCAATGCCATTCTGACATTGCTCATCCTAATATTTATATATTCCTTAACTCCATTCTTTTATTTTTAGGTTGTGTGTTTTGTTGTGAATTGTTAGATATTACTGCACTGTTGGAGCTAGAAACAGAAGCATTTCGCTACATCCACAATAGCATCTGCTAAACGTGTATATGTGACAAATACAATTTTATTTGACTAAATAAAAGGTCAATATACAGTGGGGCAAAAAAGTATTTAGTCAGCCACCAATTGTGCAGGTTCTCCCACTTAAAAAGATGAGGCCTGTAATTTTCATCATAGGTACACTTCAACTATGACAGACAAAATTAGAAATTAAAATCCATAAAAATCAAATTTATGAATTTATTTGCAAATTATGGTGGAAAATAAGTATTTGGTTAATAACAAAAGTTTCTCAATACTTTATATACCCTTTGTTGGCAATGACAGAGGTCAAACGTTTTCTGTAAGTATTCACAAGGTTTTCACACACTGTTGCTGGTATTTTGGCCCATTCCTCCATGCAGATCTCCTCTAGAGCAGTGATGTTTTGGGGCTGTTGCGGGGCAACACGGACTTTAAACTCCCTCCAAAGATTTTCTATGGGGTTGAGATCTAGAGACTGGCTAGGCCACTCCAGGACCTTGAAATGCTTCTTACGAAGCCACTCCTTCGTTGCCCGGGCGGTGTATTTGGGATCATTGTCATGCTGAAAGACTCAGCCACGTTTCATCTTCAATGCCCTTGCTGATGGAAGGAGGTTCACACTCAAAATCTCAGACTACATGGCCCCATTCATTCTTTCCTTTACACGGATCAGTAGTCCTGGTCCCTTTGCAGAAAAACAGCCCCAAAGCATGATGTTTCCACCCCCATGCTTCACAGTAGGTATGGTGTTCTTTGGATGCAACTCTGCATTCTTTGTCCTCCAAACACGACGAGTTTAGTTTTTACCAAAAAGTTCTATTTTGGTTTCATCGGACCATATGGCATTCTCCCAATCTTCTTCTGGATCATCCAAATGCTCTCTAGCAAACTTCAGACGGGCCTGGACTAGCTTAAGCAGGGGGACACGTCTGGCATTGTAGGATTTGAGTCCCTGGCGGCGTAGTGTGTTACTGATGGTAGGCTTTGTTACTTTGGTCCCAGCTCTCTGCAGGTCATTCACTAGGTCCCCCCGTGTGGTTCTGGGATTTTTGCACACCGTACTTGTGATCATTTTGACCCCACGGGGTGAGATCTTGTGTGGAGCTCCAGATCGAGGGAGATTATCAGTGGTCTTGCATGTCTTCCATTTCCTAATAATTGCTCCCACAGTTGATTTCTTCGAACCAAGCTGCTTACCTATTGCAGATTCAGTCTTCCCAGCCTGGTGCAGGTCTACAATTTTGTTTCTGGTGTCCTTTGACAGCTCTTTGGTCTTGGCCATAGTGGAGTTTGGAGTGTGACTGTTTGAGGTTGTGGACAGGTGTCTTTTATACTGATAACAAGTTCAAACAGGTGCTATTAATACAGGTAACGAGTGGAGGACAGATGAGCCTCTTAAAGAAGTTAAAGGTCTGTGAGAGCCAGAAATGTTGCTTGTTTGTAGGTGACCAAATACTTATTTTCCCCCATAATTTGCAAATAAATTCATTAAAAATCCTACAATGTGATTTTCTGGATTTTTTTTCCTCATTTTGTCTGTCATAGTTGAAGTGTACATATGATGACAATTACAGGCCTCTCTCATCTTTTTAAGTGGGAGAACTTGCACAATTGGTGGCTGACCAAATACTTTTTTGCCCCAGTGTAATTCATGGTCCTTTAGGCCTACATACTTTACAGTGAGCCAATATTTACAACATGACTGTGAGCAACAATCACCATGGAGACCAGGCATTGACGACACCCCCAGGAAGTAACGGGTCAAACAGGAAGAAGATTTACAGCCGGCCTTCCCACAGTATTCCTAGAAGCGCATTCCTACAGAATTCCAAGGAGTCTGGATATTCTGGAAAAATCAATCCACCAGCGAGTGAGAAAAATGCTGATCACCAAAAAAGAAATAACACTATTATAGCCTCTTCATTTGGACAACAGAGGAGAGGAGAAAGGAGAGGTTAGTTGAGAGGAGAGGACAATCACCTTGGTGGTCGGAGTTCCGATGGGCAGAGAGTTGAAACCCTTGACCATTCAAATTGTCCGGTCTGTGGGAGGAAGTCCGGTCCACAGTTTCCTGTGTGAATGGAGAAACAGAAAGCACAATAAAATCAGGACAAACGCACGTTTTTTGTCCATTAAAATAACATCAAATTGATCCGAAATACGGTGTAGATATTGTTAATGTTGTAAATGACTATTGTTGCTGGAAACAGCAGATTTTTAATGGAATATCTACATAGTTGTACAGAGGCCCATAATCAGCAACCATCACTCCTGTGTTCCAATGGCATGTTGTGTTCGCTAATCAAAGTTTAGCATTTTAAAAGGCTAATTGATTATTAGAAACCCCTTTTGCAATTATGTTAGCACAGCTGAAAACTTGTGCTGATTAAAGAAGCAATAAAACTGGCCATCTTTAGACTAGTTGAGTATGTGGAGTATCAGCATTTGTGGGTTCAATTACAGTCTCAAAATGGCCAGAAACAAAGACCGTTCTTCCGAAACTCGTCAGTCTACTCTTGTTTTGAGAAATGAAGGGTCTAAAAGGAGGCCAGTTTTATTGCTTCTTTAAAATCAGAACAACTGTTTACAGCTGTGCTAACATAATTGCAAAAAGGTTTTCTAGCCTCTGGACGCCTATGTAGATATTCAATATATATATTATATATTTTTTTTTTTACAAAAATCAGCCATTCCCAGCTACTATAGTCATCTACAACATTAACAATGTTTACACTATTTGATATAGATATAGATAGATCTTTTTTTTTTTTTTTTTAAATGGACCAAAAAAAGAAAGTGCTTTTCTTTCAAAAACAAGGACATTAAGTGACCCCAAACTTTTGAATGGTAGTATACACTGCAGGGAAACATGCATATTTCCTTAGCATTGTATTGTTTCTTTATGCAAATCGCACATAGGCACCCATAGGGCTTTGGTCAAAGTAGTGGTAATGATTAAGGTGTCATTTGAGAAAGAGAACCGTTTGGAACACGTCTGGGAGAGCTCTGTCTGCACGGATATGAATCTGTCATCCAGCCAATATATACAAACGCACACAAATGTTTGCATGTGCCTGCACACACAGATGCACAAACTGCTCTTCACACACACACAGCAGCCTCAGATAAGGAGCACTGCTGAGAGAATAAAAAATAAAAAAAGGAAAACAAATTTCAATTTTCCAGGAAAGCGGAGAACACGGAAGTACAGTTTCCAGGAACTGCCCGCTGCCAGGGGTACGGCACACACACACACACACACACACACACACACACACACACTCCCCTCTGAAAACATCCATAAACGCCCAGAGAGATTTACAGCTCCGAGAAGCAGCCAAGGATTTTCCAGGGACAGCTCTGCTGCATACATACGTCTGTGGAAACCAGAACTACACAACACAAACACACATATAATATGCACGTCATCCACAAACTTGACACACACACCAGAACGGTCCTATACCCACAACCATACTGACCTTTCACACAGACACACAGGTCCATGGAAGCAGTGATACCATATAACTGTGCAGGAAGGTTGTAACTACCACATGTCTGTAGGACAGAGTCAACTATTATATGTATATTACCACAAAGGGATATTTTAGCAATTTTACATATTTAGGTATTTGTTTCCTTACGGAAGGTCTTTTCTGACTATATTGAACAGATCGAGGACAAAAGTGGTGAAAGAGAGAGGTTTGAGAAGCTAGTGTTGTAAAAATTAGCAGGTCTGACCATCTTAGCAAGCATGCCAGAACTCGGGCCTGCACAGTACACACCATATCCATGCATATGGAGACCACAGAGTTTGAACACAGGTTTGTGCCACAAGACAGAATTAGCCTGCTGAGCTAAAGCCTAGTTTGGAGAGAAAAGTCTTCTAGCATGGTTCTCTGCTACACACTCACAAAGCGTTTCTCCCTCTAATGTGTCCATGGCTCACATCCAGGTCTCCCGCTTGGACACACACACACGCGCTCAGCTCTTCCGCTCAGAGAGTCTTGAAACATGGCTCAGATGGACAAACTATACCCAGAGAGAGTTTTGTAAGTACAATATGTGGAAGAGAGGTTCATCCTCATCTACACACACTCAACCTACTGTCTCAGCCCTGAGAGGCTGCATGGTGTGTGTGTGTGTGTGTGTGTGTGTGTGTGTGTGTGTGTGTGTGTGTGTGTGTGTGTGTGTGTGTGTGTGTGTGTGTGACAATGCATTATATAATGGATAAGGTTGGCCCATCAACATGATACAGCATGACAGCTTACACACAAACACACACATTCCACGCTTTCAGCCCTAATGAATTAAAATGCTGATTGGGGTGGGTGGGAAAGGTGGTGTGTGTCTGATGTTGTGAAGTTGTTTGTTTTGCTGGTCTATTTATAGGCCTTGAGGGCCTCCAGTCTAGTCCTATAGGACACAACGGTTCAGACTCAGACTAAAGCACAAAAGCCTGCTTGACTCACAATAGCCTCATTCACTACAGTAGTAAGGGGGAATACCTAGTCAATTGTACAACAATGCATTCAACTGAAATGTGTCTTCCGCATTTAACCCAACAAGAGAGGTGCGGAGGGCTGCCATAGTCGACATCCAAACCTTTGACACCCGGGAAACATACTAGTTACTGGCACAACCCTCTAACCACTAGGCTACCTGCCTCTAACCACTAGGCTACCTGCCTCTAACCACTAGGCTACCTGCCTCTAACCACTAGGCTACCTGCCTCTAACCACTAGGCTACCTGCCTCTAACCACTAGGCTACCTGCCTCTAACCACTAGGCTACCTGCCTCTAACCACTAGGCTACCTGCCTCTAACCACTAGGCTACCTGCCTCTAACCACTAGGCTACCTGCCTCTAACCACTAGGCTACCTGCCTCTAACCACTAGGCTACCTGCCTCTAACCACTAGGCTACCTGCCTCTAACCACTAGGCTACCTGCCTCTAACCACTAGGCTACCTGCCTCTAACCACTAGGCTACCTGCCTCTAACCACTAGGCTACCTGCCTCTAACCACTAGGCTACCTGCCTCTAACCACTAGGCTACCTGCCTCTAACCACTAGGCTACCTGCCTCTAACCACTAGGCTACCTGCCTCTAACCACTAGGCTACCTGCCTCTAACCACTAGGCTACCTGCCTCTAACCACTAGGCTACCTGCCTCTAACCACTAGGCTACCTGCCTCTAACCACTAGGCTACCTGCCTCTAACCACTAGGCTACCTGCCTCTAACCACTAGGCTACCTGCCTCTAACCACTAGGCTACCTGCCTCTAACCACTAGGCTACGTGGTACAGTGGAATAATAGTAATGCTACTAGGGTGACTATCCCAACATTTTTCAGAAATGCCAGTTGAAGAAACCCTAAATACTACTGCTTCTATAACCACTTCTAATGGGTCTGTGTGACAGCTGAGCATTGTCACGGTTACAGCAGGCATGCAAACATGTGAGACCCAGCCTTGTCACTATGGTTATAGTCACTGACACAGGTGTTGTGTGTGTGTGTGTGTGTGTGTGTGTGTGTGTGTGTGTGTGTGTGTGTGTGTGTGTGTGTGTGTGTGTGTGTGTGTGTGTGTGTGTGTGTGTATAGCCTTTACCTGGAAGTTAGATTGGAGGAGGAAGTAGTCTGGACACCCGGCTAAGGCCATGTTCTCCTTCTGCAGGCTCCGGTTCTGGAGATCACATTTACTTCTCACTCCACTGACCAGATACCTACACAGAGAGACCAACGGACCATCAAACAAGGAACCCTAACTGTAGAGATAGATAATAACAAAAATCACACACACACAGCTCTGATGCTTCTCAAACACAACTCCTCAGACTAAATAAGGGATTATCCCATATCACATGACTACTTAACACTTGCAGAGAGAGAGAGAAAGAAAGAAAAAGAGAGGAGAGTGACAAACTAAGGGACAGTTTCCCAGACAAAAAGTAAGCCTATATATAGTCCTGAACTAAAAAGCATGCTCAGAAGAGAATCTCCAGTAAAAGTGCTTCGAGGTCTGGTACTCAAATCTTCTTTCTTATCCAATATGGGCTAGTCTTAGAGTGTCTAAATTGGTCTACATGCATTGACTAAGCACACTGGTCCCAGATAACTCACTGCTACATTTCTGACCGTACCATGATGAAGCTTATCCTAACCTTGCCTGCTTGGGGACAAATCAATGACTGTATATACAGTATATGAATGGACAAAGCCATCGATCACATGACACATTTATTCCTATGTGAAGACTCAATAGCACATTGGAGACAAATTCGGTTGGAGAAGATGGCATTTTATGGAGACGTGCAGTTTAAGGACTCCAGGAAGTGATGTTGCAGGATAGCTCAGTAATGCCCCCTCTAATTGTGTAACTCAAGTTGAAGGCTGACTGGGGTACTGCAGGTTGCCATTAGCAACTAAACATCTTCTGTGTGTGATTTTAAAATAATTGGTTCAAGGACATACATGCCCTTAGCTAGCTGTATTAGAATAAAATTATTGGTACCATGATTGTCTTAGATTTTTTTTTTTTTTACACAAATATTGATATTTTTTAATTCACTATAATGGGGATCCTGTTTCCTGCTAACAATGCCCACAGGGCGGTTGGCCTTGAACTTGTGGTTCAATGAGAGAGGGCAGTTTCTCTCCCCTGGGACAACTCCTAAATTCCATTTTTTTTTAAAGAGGCAATCTGCAGTTGCTACATCCATTTTTGGACTTAGAAATGAATGATATGTGCCCATTGATTCTTGAAGAATATAACTTAAAAATGCCTCAGCTTAGTTCAACTGTCAGACCCCATCAGAACCCAAAATATAAGCGTGTTTTACCAATGTTTGTAAACAAAGAAATGTAAACTAACACTATATAGCACTTTAAACATGGCTAAAACTAGACTTTTTATATCATGGATGGTCAATCAGTCCTTAGCTCTGTCTATGAATTAGACTGGTTACACTTCTCCAGCAACATCCCTCAGCTTTTTACAGAAACAGGGGTGGGAAAAGCGCTTTGTTATTGTTTCAACTGCTGATGGCAAAGAGCACGCAAAAATTATATTTAAGTGGAAGTTAACATTTTCACCTTGAACAGAGTGGAGCTAGTAGGCAATCTTTGGTGGGCTGCCGCAGCACTGTAACGCTAGGAGAAACACTGACTGGGCTAACTCACTGTAAAGCATGGAACACAGAATCTCACCGGTTCTTATCAGTGGAAGGTCGTTCCTCATCTTGCTAGAACAAAAACAGTACCTGCTGTATGCCGACCCGGCAGCGACAAACCTACTGATTCTATTTGTAGAATCGCAATGCTCGTCAGTGGCCAGCAACTTGACTTTGAGCCAATCAAAGAGCAATATCCCCCACGTGGGGCAGCATCCATATATCCACAGATAAGCCAGTCACACTTCATATGCAATGTAGGATATGGGATGGTAGCTAGCTAATTGCACAGACGCAATGCACACAACACTAAATACTTCCTACAAGTTAGGAAAGCTCTGTAGCTAGTACTGACATTATAATTAAATCACAATGGATAGTTTCTATGAAACAAATGCCAAGTTAGTGCAGTGTCCTTAGCTAGCTAGCTAGGTACCTAGCTAGCTATGTTCTGCTAGCTAGTGAATACACTAGCATCAACAAGCTAGCTAAACATTTGCCTGAGGGCTAGCACTGGCAGTATGTAATTATGGAAAGTGAATCAAATTGTTTATTTGTCACTTCGCTAAGTAGTTATTTAGCTGTGGGCATCTGGCTCGTATCAACGAGGGCTTTCTACAAAAAAAGCAACATCAGCGCAGATAGCTTGGAAGCGAGACCATAAGTAATACGCATGGACATGTGTTGCCAAGCAACGCTACTGCCACCTTCTGGTTTGGAGTATGTTAACAAGGCTGTGTGGCTGGAGACGTCCAAGGTCGTTGCTGTGTGAACACAAAAGAGATTGACTGCCGACACTGTTCAGAGGTGCTAAGTACTGTTGGCAGAAAAAAACGTTTGACAATTCTACCTGCATGTCTAGAAGCCAGCTATTAACAGCTACCCCATTCTCCTGTCTTATCTCACTGACCCCTTCATTCATTCAGACACACAGAGAGACGAACTAGCTTCATGTGAGAGAGAGACTAATTAGCTTCATGTTATTTGGCATCTAGTTGGACAGGGAATGGGTTTTAATGACATGCCATGTCCATCTTAATAACCATGTTGATGTATTGAAACACAACCCACTTGACATTTTCTGACATTTGTGTTTCAGAAGAGGGGGGCAAGAGAGAGAGAGAAACTATTTAACTGACCATACAGAGAGGACCAGAGAGCTGACTGGAACAAAGAGCAACTTAATAATGTCAGGGCCCTGTGTGTGTGTGTGTGTGTGTGTGTGGAGGCTGGTGGGAGGAGCTATAGGAACATGGGCTCATTGTAATGGATGGAATAAATGTAACGGTATCAAACATATGGAAACCACACTTGGCTCTGTTCCATTTATTCCATTCCAACCACTACAATGAGCCTGTCCTCATATAGCTCCTCCCACAAGCCTTCTCTAGTGTGTGTGGTTTTATTGAGAAGGCCCCCATCCCAAGTAAATTCTGCTGATTCTGCAAAATTCCCTGCACTAACACACCTGATCCTGCAATTCAATATCTGGAGGCACAGCTGATTGGTAGAGAGAGAGCACGAGAGAGGAGGGTTGACAGATGACTCAGTGACAGAGCAGCTTAGCCAGTCAGATAGCTGAGACCATAAAAGGTGCAGATTACATTATGTAATGTCTATGTATAATAAGTCTTTATGACAGTCATCCATGTAGACAAACAAAAGTAACTACTTACTGTCATAAACTAACAGAATCTCAGACTCTGGCCTGATACAACCATGATTTGAGGTCCACTCTACACACTGTATAAAATGTAAAACATATTATTATGATTTAGTCTGTGACTTAGGTAAAGATGCATAGTGTGTTGTTGTAGGCGACGGCGACGTTTGCTTTACGAAACCGGTAGAGTAGTCTGCTCAACAGTATGTGTGAGTGAGTCCTATAGGCCAGGCTGTCAGGGGGCATGTTTACAATGTACCCCCCCGCCCCTCTCTTTGAGTGCATGACATATGTAAAGTAAGCATAAACAACATAACGTTTGCCAAGAAAATGGTCTTTGCGGCACTTCTCCAAACAGAAACATAACGGATTAGATCAGGTAAAGAAAGGACGACTCACCTCGAGACCTGCTGGACTAGCACACAGAAACGCAGGGAGCTGAAACACAGGGAGCCAAGAGAGGGGAGCGCGTGACAATCGGTGTCGGTAGGCTATTCCTTTAGATAAAAGGACCAAACAAATGGGAAAATCTCCTGTAGTTATCTCTCACGTTGTCCTATTGAGCTGGGTACACAGTCACACACAATATCCACTCACACACGCATTTAACACTGCACATCCAACAGCTGACTGCCACAAGTTTAACACACACAAGACGGAAAACTCTTCCCTGAAACGCCTCCATACGCAGCTGACTCCGCCCCATACAGGGAATCCCTCTCGTTAATAAAGCCACGGTCTTCAATATGTGCACCATCAAACCAGACTAACAACATTTTTTACAACGAATGGAGCAAATAGAATCCAATACCATAAGCATATGCACAGATCACTTAATTGCTATCATGTCTGTTCCCTGAGATCAACATTACTTTTTTAAAACTTGATTTGAAGCTACCCATCCTTTGTTAACTAAAACTTAAATTACCAAAAACCCAATTACATGTAGCAAAAATTTCATTCGATTTGAGATATGATACAGTATGTTAAGACAAGCTCATTAGGCATTTATAAGTTATACTCATTTCTAGATTTTTTTTACCCCATTTTTCATCATATCCAATTGCGATCTTGTCTCATCACTGCACCATCACTACACCATTCAACTGACTACCGAAGTCAGCCTGCAGGGGAACCAGTCCGCCACAATGAGTTGCTATAGCGCAATGAGCCAAGTATAGCCCCCCGGCCAAACCCTCCCATAACCCGGACGACACTGGGCCAATTGTGCACCACCCTAAGGGACTCCCGGTCATAGAAGGTTGTGACACAGCCTGGAATCAAACCCGGGTCTGGAGGGATGCAGTGACTTAGACCGCTGCGCCACTTGGGAGGCCAAGTTAAACTCTTTCAATGGGTTTATCTTTAATTAGTTGAAATTACTGTTGAAAAGCAGGAAACAATATTGTAGACTGTGCCTTCAAAGGGGCAGAGCAGTCTAAAACGTGATTTTTCTGTGTTTTATATATACAGTGGGGCAAAAAAGTATTTAGTCAGCCACCAATTGTGCAAGTTCTCCCACTTAAAAAGATGAGAGGCCTGTAATGTTCATCATAGGTACACTTCAACTATGACAGACACAATTAGAAAAGAAAATCCAGAAAATCACATTGTAGGATTTTTAATGAATTTATTTGCAAATTATGGTGGAAAATAAGTATTTGGTCAATAACAAAAGTTTATCTCAATACTTTGTTATTTACCCTTTGTTGGCAATGACAGAGGTCAAACGTTTTCTGTAAGTCTTCACAAGGTTTTCACACACTGTTGCTGGTGTTTTGGCCCATTCCTCCATGCAGATCTCCTTCAGAGCAGTGATGTTTTGGGGCTGTTGCTGGGCAACACGGACTTTCAACTCCCTCCAAAGATTTTCAATGGGGTTGAGATCTGGAGACTGGCTAGACCACTCCAGGACCTTGAAATGCTTCTTACGAAGCCACTCCTTCGTTGCCCGGGCGGTGTGTTTGGGATCATTGTCATGCTGAAAGACCCAGCCATGTTTCATCTTCAATGCCCTTGCTGATGTAAGGAGGTTTTCACCCAAAATACATGGCCCCATTCATTCTTTCCTTTACACAGATCAGTCATCTTGGTCCCTTTGCAGAAAAACAGCCCCAAAGCATGATGTTTCCACCCCCATGCTTCACAGTAGGTATGGTGTTCTTTGGATGCAACTCCGCATTCTTTGTCCTCCAAACACGACAAGTTGAGTTTTTACCAAAAAGTTCTATTTTGGTTTCATCTGACCATATGACATTCTCCCAATCTTCATCTGGATCATCCAAATGCTCTCTACCAAACTTCAGACGGGCCTGGACATGTACTGGCTTAAGCAGGGGGACACGTCTGGCATTGCAGGATTTGAGTCCCTGGCGGCGTAGTGCGTTACTGATGGTAGGCTTTCTTACTTTGGTCCCAGCTCTCTGCAGGTCATTCACTAGGTCCCCCCGTGTGGTTCTGGGATTTTTGCTCACCGTTCTTGTGATAATTTTGACCCCACGGGGTGAGATCTTGTGTGGAGCCCCAGATCGAGGGAGATTATCAGTGGTCTTGTATGTCTTCCATTTCCTAATAATTGCTCCCACAGTTGATTTCTTCAAACCAAGCTGCTTACCTATTGCAGATTCAGTCTTCCCAGCCTGGTGCAGGTCTATAATTTTGTTTCTGGTGTCCTTCGACAGCTCTTTGGTCTTGGCCATAGTGGAGTTTGGAGTGTGACTGTTTGAGGTTGTGGACAGGTTTCTTTTATACTGATAACAAGTTCAAACAGGTGCTATTAATACAGGTAATGAGTGGAGGACAGAGGAGCCTCTTAAAGAAGAAGTCACAGGTCTGTGAGAGCCAGAAATATTGCTTGTTTGTAGGTGACCAAATACTTATTTTCCACCATAATTTGCAAATAAATTCATTAAAAATCCTACAATGTGATTTTCTGGATTTTTTTCTCATTGTCTGTCATAGTTGAAGTATACCTATGATGAAAATCACAGGCTTCTCTCATATTTTTAAGTGGGAGAACTTGCACAATTAGTGGCTGACTAAATACTTTTTTGCCCCACTTTATTTCCACACTATGAGGTTGGCACAATACTGTGAAATTGGGAAAATTATGATAATGCACTTTTAGTTTAAGACGTGTTTGAAAAGACAGCCTGAAATGTCAAGTTGTTTGGCTGGGTGGGGTTTTTGGACCACCTGAAGGTGTAACGGTTTTCTAGGTGTGGTGAAGGAGAATCGGACCAAAACGCAGCGTGTAGATTGCGATCCATGTTTAATCAAACAAACGTAAACACGAAATAACACAAACACTACAAGAAACGTAACGAAAACCGAAACAGCCTATACTTGTCAACTAAATACATCAACAGGAACAAAGACACTAAGGACAACCACCCACAAACCAACCAAAGAATATGGCTGCCTAAATATGGTTCCCAATCAGAGACAACGATAAACACCTGCCTCTGATTGAGAACCACTCCAGACAGCCATAGACTTTGCTAGATCACCCCACTAGCTACAATCCCAATACATACCAAAACCCCAAGACAAAACACACCACAAAACAAAAACCCCATGCCACACCCTGGCCTGACCCAAACATGAAGATAAACACAAAATACTTTGACCAGGGCGTGACAGAGGGTAGACCCTCCTCTGCCAATGTATAAAATAAAATTAATTAATTAATTAATTTAACACAACATGACATCAAAATGGAAGCAACACAATATGGCAGCAGCACAACATGGTAGCACCACAAAACATGGTACAAACATTATTGGGCAAAGACAACAATACATTTGGGCGAAGCAGCCACAGCTGTCAGTAAGAGTGTCCATGATTGAGTCTTTGAATGAAGAGATGGAGATAAAACTGTCCAGTTTGAGTGTTTTTTGCAGCTCGTTCCAGCCTCTTGCTGCAGCGAACTGAAAAGAGGAGCAACCCAGGGATGTGCATGTGTAGGATGGTCATCTGAATCAGGGTTAGTTTGGCAGCTGGGGTGAAAGAGGTGAAAGAGGAGCGATTACGACAGAGGAAACCAAGTCTAGATTTAACCTTAGCCTGCAGCTTTGATATGTGCTGAGAGAAGGACAGTGTACCGTCTAGCCATACTCTAGCCATACTCTCTCAAAAGCTTTGGCCAAGTCAATAAAAATAGCAGAACAACATTGCTTAGAATTAAGGGAAATGGGGACATCATTTAGGACCTTTAAGGTTGCAGGGACACATCCATAATCTGAGCGGAAAGCAGATTGCGTACCAGAGAGAATACTATAAAAATCAAGAAAGGCAGTCACTGTATTATTGACAAGTTTTCCCAACACTTTTGACAAACAGGAAAAATAGAAATTGGGCTATAACAGTTAGGATCAGCTTGAGCTCCCCTTTAAACAAAGGATCAGAGATAGGTTTGGCAATGATAGGGGCAGAAAACTTAAAGAAGAAAGGGTCAAAGAGACACGTGAGAAGAACATCACCGGCTACCTCATCCACCCTGCGCGGATTAAAGTTCAGTACAAAGGCCGAAGCCATCTCAATGTCTGAGTCTGAGCCAGGACGGTCTCTCTGGGGAATAAAATGCAGTTTGTTTGTTTTCTCTTATCCGGATTGAACTGCTGGTATCTCCCGGTCACTTTAATTGATTTGTACAGTTTCAACTAACCGTATCTTCCCGGGGTGAGTTCTATTACATTTACAGGAGAGTATATTTTGGTTTAGTCCATATCTACTGGGCGAAGCAATAAGTGGGTTTAGGCCCACTGCTCTCCCACTCATTTATGTTATTCTTTCGTAAAGAGACTCAAGCAGCCCTTACCGTGGGCAGTAAATATTCAGCCATAAATATCTATTCACAACGTTTGTTTTCAATTTAGAGAGCTCGCAGGTTTTAGTTTACGCCAAGGTTTAGCTAGTAAGAGCAAGATGGAAAGCGAGCAGCAACGTATCTCTACAAGTGTATTCATGTTTGATTGTTGGGACTGTTGTTCTAGTCTGACAATCGGGGTGGGATTTTTATTATTTTTTTCTTCCTTTTTTCTATGTTTATTGTTTCCTTCCTAAAGAGACACACAGGTCACTTTTGTGCTCAAACCAAAGTTGAAACATTTCCTAATTATCTGCATATGATATATTTCTATTCAGTTAAATATTTGAAACCCAACCTATGCATAAGCCACTAAAATATGTCCCATTCAACGTAAAAGGTCTTAACAGCCCGATTAAAAGGAAAAGAGTCTATACATACCTTAAGAAATTAAAGGCTGACATTGTGTTTTTACAAGAAACACATCTTACAACCAGTGAACACAAGAAATTGAAGAGGGAATGGGTAGGACAAGTTTTTGCATCCTCTTTTAACTCCAAAGCAAGAGGAACTGCAATTTTGATAAGTAGACACATCCCCTTCTGCGTCAACAACACCATCTCTGATCCCTCTGGCAGATTTGTTTTGGTGCAGGGGCATATGTTTTCAGAGTCTTGGACCCTATTGAATATTTATGCTCCTAACTTCGATGACCATATGTTTATTCAGAATGTCTTCCTTCAGATTGCTCAAGCACCACCAGGATGGCTACTGGTTGGAGGAGATTTTAATTTTTGCTTAGATACAGTTCTTGATAGGTCTTCTGATAAACCCTCACTTCTTACCAAAGCCGGCAAGCTCACCATGTCATTCATGAAAGATCTCAATTTACTAGACATCTGGAGACAGTTGCACCCACAGGATAGGGACTACTCTTTTTATTCACACCCACACAAGACACACACACACACGCATAGATTACTTTTTTACTTTCGACACAACTGTTTCATAGAGTGTTAGATGTCGAGTATCTCCCCAGATTGCTTAGTGACCATTCTCCTCTGGTATTATCAATCTCCATTCCTACCAAGGTAAATGGAGCATATATATGGAGACTAAATCCTACACTTCTAAAGCAACCTGAATTTTGTGCATTCATCAAAGAGCAGATCAATATTTTTACTTTGACAAACAAACCCTCTGCTCCTGACAGCTTCATTCTTTGGGACACATTGAAGGCCTACCTGAGGGGACAGATTATTTCCTATACTAAAGGGCTGAAGAAAAAACACGGTGCGGAACTGAGTGCCCTTGAATCTGAAATCTCCGAGCTAGAGAAAACCTACCAAAGAGGCCCGACTAAAGATCTATACAGGCTTTTGGTAAATAAAAAGCTTAAATATAATATTCTGAACACATATCAAGCTGAGAGGGCCATCACTAAATCAAAACAGCGTTATTATGAGCTTGGAGAGAAAGCTCACAAAGTGAGGACAATTAATGCCATAGAAACTCTCACTAAAGAGATATCTATCGACCCTACTGAAATTAATAATACTTTTAAGAAATACTATGAAGACCTCTACACTTCCCAATCAAGCGATGATCTATCAGAGATAGACTCCTTTCTCTCCTCTCTCAACCTCCCATGCCTGTCAGGGGAAGACAGCGAGCGCCTGAGTGAACACTTCTCAGTCCCTGAATTGTTGGAGGCCATTAAATCCTTACCTTCTAATACATCTCCTGGGGAGGATGGCTTCCCTCCAGAGTTCTATAAAGAATTTAGGGAGCTGTTGGTCCCCTACCTTATGGAGGTACTTAAAAAAGCCAGAGAAGACAACTGCTTTCCAGAGCCCTTCTCTCAAGCAGTGATTACTGTAATCCACAAGAAAGGGAAAAACCCGCTAAAGTGCGCCTCCTATTGACCAATCTCTCTCCTTAACACAGATTGTAAACTGGTCACCAAGATGCTATCTAAGAGACTGGAGTCATGTCTTCAAACTGGCCAGATTGAGTTTATAGAGGTTGTTCAGATTACCATCCACCATTATGCCCAAATACAGTGCCTTGCGAAAGTATTCTGACCTTTTGCCACATTTCAGGCTTCAAACATAAAGATATAAAACTGTATTTTTTTGTGAAGAATCAACAACAAGTGGGACACAATCATGAAGTGGAACGACATTTATTGGATATTTCAAACTTTTTTAACAAATCAAAAACGGAAAAATTGTACGTGCAAAATTATTCAGCCCCCTTAAGTTAATACTTTGTAGCGCCACCTTTTGCTGCGATTACAGCTGTAAGTCGCTTGGGGTATGTCTCTATTAGTTTTGCACATTGAGAGACTGACATTTTTTCCCATTCCTCCTTGCAAAACAGCTTGAGCTCAGTGAGGTTGGATGCAGAGCATTTGTGAACAGCAGTTCTTTCCACAGATTCTCAATTGGATTCAGGTCTGGACTTTGACTTGGCCATTCTAACACCTGGATATGTTTATTTTTGAACCATTCCATTGTAGATTTTGCTTTATGTTTTGGATCATTGTCTTGTTGGAAGACAAATCTCCGTCCCAGACTCAGGTCTTTTGCAGACTCCATCAGGTTTTCTTCCAGAATGGTCCTGTATTTGGCTCCATCCATCTTCCCATCAATTTTAACCATCTTCCCTGTCCCTGCTGAAGAAAAGCAGGCCCAAACCATGATGCTGCCACCACCATGTTTGACAGTGGGGATGTTGTGTTCAGGGTGATGAGCTGTGTTGCTTTTACACCAAACATAACATTTTGCATTGTTGCCAAAAAGTTCAATTTTGGTTTCATCTGACCAGAGCACCTTCTTCCACATGTTTGGTGTGTCTCCCAGGTGGCTTGTGGCAAACTTTAAACAACACTTTTTATGGATATCTTTAAGAAATGGCTTTCTTCTTGCCACTCTTCCATAAAGGCCAGATTTGTGCAATATACGACTGATTGTTGTCCTATGGACAGAGTCTCCCACCTCAGCTGTAGATCTCTGCAGTTCATCCAGAGTGATCATGGACCTCTTGGCTGCATCTCTGATCAGTCTTCTCCTTGTATGAGCTGAAGGTTTAGAGGGACGGCCAGGTCTTAGTAGATTTGCAGTGGTCTGATACTCCTTCCATTTCAATATTATCCCTTGCACAGTGCTCCTTGGGATGTTTAAAGCTTGGGAAATCTTTTTGTATCCAAATCCGGCTTTAAACTTCTTCACAACAGTATCTCGGACCTGCCTGGTGTGTTCCTTGTTCTTCATGATGCTCTCTGCGCTTTTAACGGACCTCTGAGACTATCACAGTGCAGGTGCATTTATACGGAGACTTGATTACACACAGGTGGATTGTATTTATCATCATTAGTCATTTAGGTCAACATTGGATCATTCAGAGATCCCCACTGAACTTCTGGAGAGAGTTTACTGCACTGAAAGTAAAGGGGCTGAATAATTTTGCACGCCCAATATTTCAGTTTTTGATTTGTTAAAAAAGTTTGAAATATCCAATAAATGTCGTTCCACTTCATGATTGTGTCCCACTTGTTATTGATTCTTCACAAATAAATACAGTTTAATATCTTTATGTTTGAAGCCTGAAATGTGGCAAAAGGTCGCAAAGTTCAAGGGGGGCGAATACTTTCGCAAGGCACTGTACCTACAACTACGAAACCTACCTAAGATGTCACCTATTGAACAACTCTGCCACGCAGACCAACCACTGTTCAAGACCATTTCCCGTGTTTACAATGCTCTTATGTCAGGACTAACACTGCCTGGGCTAGATAAACCCCGACTTAGATGGGAGAGAGATTTGGGTATTGATCTTGATGAGGATCTATGGAGTGACCTATGCAGGGATGGAGTTACATCCACATTGAACTCCAGATACAGACTGATCCAGTTTAATTTCCTCCATCAGCTCTATATCACCCCATCTAGACTGCACGGGTTCAACCCAGATATCTCCTCCCTATGTTTTAGATGTGGCTCAGATGAAGGAACATTCCTCCATTCCACTTGGCAGTGTTCAAAACTACACGGTTTCTGGCAGGGGGTATGCGATACCATATCCTCAATTCACGGGGTTGCATTCCCTTTAGACCCGGAGGTCTGTCTACTGGGTAACTTTACTAACACCAATCTTAGGCAAAGCCATACTATAAAGCTAACAGAAATATTGCTAGTGATTGCCAAGAAATGTATTGCCTTGAAATGGAAATTGGATTCCTCCCTGCCAGTTGCAATGTGGCTTTCGGAAGTTAATAGTTGTATCCCTTTGGAGAAAATCACTTAATGCTTAAAGACATTTTACAGAATTTGGCAACCTTTTATGGAGAATCTCCCCCCCCACATCTAATCTATATATAATCTTCACAATGTTTCACATTATAATATATTTTCACTTTTGTTTTGAATGTTCTTAATTGGAAAATGCAAAAATAAAATCTTTAAAATTTAAAAAAAGAAGAAAGGGTCAAAACCATCTCACCCAGATGTTTTTTTGGGGGTTAAGATTAAGGAGCTCCTTTAGCACATCGGACTCAGTGACTGCCTGCAGGGAGAAACTTTGTAGCGGGGCAGGGGAAAAAGAGGAAGGAGCATCAGGGCTAGTCGCATTAGAAGGGGTGGGAGAAGAGGAAATGTTGGACAACAGCTAGTTTTCAGGTTACACATCCCTCCTATTAGGCTCCTTCAATTAGGCCCCTCTCCCAGACCACTCCTAGTCCTAGTAAAATCCTTGCTTGACAAATTGCATTTTTCAAAGTTTTTCTTGTTTCTTTTTGACCATTTTAATTGAAAACAATCATAGTAAGGTACTTTATTTTTACTCTGAAATTATTTGATATTTAGATAAAAATGGCTGCATTAAACCTTTAACCTTTGAAGTGGAGACTTAACCCTCTGAGAAATGTAGTGATCTACTACTTCTGGTTATTGTTTTCTGAAAAGCGAATGTAACCATGCATCATTGTATAAATCACCTGGTAATCTCTGTGGCCTAAATTAGCAAGAGAAAATGGCCTAATCTTGTTTTTGTGTGAGGAGATTCAGTCATTGGTTTAACATGGATTTGGTTGTACTGAGGTACTGAATCAACATAATAAACCCCTGAACACACAGATTTGTGAGTCAGATTTGACATTTTTTTGTTCTAACCGGCAATGAACTTTACACATATGCTCCAAATCCATCCTTTTTTGGCTGGTTGTTAACAGGTCTGTAGTGTGTGTACGTGTGTGTGCATGCATTCTCGTGCATGCCTGTGTGTGCCCATGTGTGTGCTGTGTCCCTTTTTCAGTCAGTCAGTCAATCAGTTATGAGGTCAGAGGTTGATGTGTAGCTTATAATACTGAGAACAGAAGCTTTGATTCACTACAACATTCCTCTCATATAGTAGATCACGTCTGGCTGCTACATCATGCTCGCACGCACGCCCGCCCGCCCACACACACACACACACACACACACACACACACACACACACACACACACACACACACACACACACACACACACACACACACACACACACACACACACACACACACACACACACACACACACACACACACACACACACACACACACACAATCCACCTTCTACTGTCTTAGAGTAGGATTGCTGATCATGGATCTGGTTTCCCCTATCTCTAAAGTCTCGTCCACCAGCTGTATACCCCTTTGTCTAGCCTTCTGTATTATGTGGTAGGATTTAGCCTGAGGACGAGGTTACCCCTGTCCGTGGTTGTGTCATAAATGGCACTCTATTTCCTACTTAGTGCACTTCTTTTAACCAGGGCCCATAGGGTCAAAAGCAGTGCATTACATAGGGTATAGGGTGCCATTTGGGACCTAGACCATGTAATCTTACTCATTATGTTCTAAAAGGCTAAACTGGTCTGTGTTCCATCTCCCAGAGTCTGGTGTAGAGGTGCTGTAGATGTTTGAGTTGGAACACCAGCCTCCCATCTGGCACAAGGAATACGCCACTACTGGAATAGAATACTAAGAAACACAAGAACATCATTCTCCTTTCAACAGAATTATAAAGGATTGCTTTCTCCTTTTTTTCCCATTTCCTTTTCCTGAACCTGCAAGTCCTCTCTTTTTCCAGCAAGTCCTTAAAATACATTGAGCAATAATCAGTGGAGGAATGAGATATAGCCTCGACTGGACAGACGGAATTAATTGGAATGTGTGAAACACACTGGATGCAGATGGGTTTTCACCAAGAGAAAGGCGATGGAATCTTACAGCTTTGTTAGGATTGAAAACAAGCATATTCACGTCATGTGGAACAAATTATGAATACCAAACTGCCGACACTGAGTGTATAGGTAGCTTACAGTAAGTTAGTCTAGATGTAATGAAATGCATTCTATTCTGCTTCAAACGGTCTATCTACTTTCTGCACGACACGCATCTCAAAGGCAACCGCCCTAGTCAACAGAGTAACAAGTCAATATGTGCACCATCAAGCCAGACTAACAACATTTTTACAATGAATGGAGCAAATGCAATCCATGACTATAAGCACATGCAAAGAGTACTTAATTGCTATCATATCTGTTCCCTGAGATCAACATGACTTTTTTTACACGTTTTGACGCTACCCATTATTTGTTTTCTAAAACTTAAACTTAAAACCCAATTACATGTAGCAATATTTCCCCTAGATTTGAGTTATGATAAAGTATGTTAAGAGAGTTTGAAACATTACCCCCTAAACCACGCTTCTTAATACCCGCCCGCTTAACCCGGAAGCCATCTGCACCAATTTGTCGGAGGAAATACATTCAACTGACGGCCGAAGTCAGCCTGCATGTGTCCGGCCTGCCACAAGGAGACGCTGTAGCACGATGAGCCCCCCGGCCAAACCCTAACACAGACGAAACCCCTCCCTCTTTCACCCTCCCCCAAACTCCTTCCCTCCCTGCCTCCCTCTGTCTCTCCCTCCTTCTCTCCCTCCCTACACTTAGCACCTTTTTTTCTATCTAGATCCTAAAACGGTTCTTTGGCTGTCCCCGTAGGAGAACCCTTTGAAGAACCCTTTTAGGTTCCATTTAGGTTCCAGATAGAACCTCTCCACAGAGGGTTCTGCATTGAACCCGAAAGAGTTCTACATGGAACCAAATGGTTCTTCAAAGGGTTCCTTTGGGGACAACCAAAGAACTATTTTGGAGCCCTTTTTGTGTACAGCTTCCAGAGGATATGCTGTTTTTATCCCATCAGTTGATAACCTGTGTCGAGTTTTCTCTGTCTGCCTTATGTGCTGTGCTATCAGGACACACACACAAACACACCTCCCAGCATGTGGCACGTACAGTACCTTTCCATATCAGACTGTCCACTGAAAGGCTCAGCTTTCCATGAACACGCTAATGTCCATGACAAGAGCATCGCTGCAACCTCTTAAACTCACCCCTACACCCCACTGAGGAGCTGTGGAACATTCCGTTTAAAACATCAAACATGTCCTTTCTCAGAACAACTAGAACAAAATGAATGAGGGAGAGGAGGAGGGAGGGAGAGAGAATAGTATAAGGGGAATGGGGAACAGTTAGCAGTGGTCCAGACGCTGACACATCTGTTCTGAGCACGCCAAGAAAGAAAGAAAGAAAGAAAGAGGGGGGAAGTATGACTGTTCTCATTGGAGTGTACTATGCAAGAGTGAGCCCAGCGCCTGATAGCCTGGTCCACCCTGTGATACACTGCAGTGTGATGGTTTGTTTCCTATAGTAACAACAAGGGCAGGGTAGAGTGACACACACACACATATATGTAAGCAAGCACACGCACACATATATGTAAGCAAGCACACACACACACACACACACACACACACACACACACACACACACACACACACACACACACACACACACACACACACACACACACACACGCACACGCACACGCACACGCACACGCACACGCACACGCACAAACAGAAAGAGTTAGCAAGGTTTGAGTGGCAGCTGAAGTTAGAGTTGAATAAACAGTAGTCCTGATAACCCCAGGATTGACAAGGCCACCCTGATGTTCTTATCTCGTAGCTATAGACCGGGACTCTGGCCAGAGGCCAATAGAAACAGGGAAGACAAGCTTGTGGCCCAATCAGTGAAGAGAGAACATCCTGTGAACGATACAAAAAAAGCAGGGGAACCTATCAGGGGCTGGGGTAGGAGGCATATGAGGTAAGGGAGTGTGCTGGAGGTACTGTCTGTCTGTCACAGTCTGTGTGTGCGTGTGTGCTTGTGTGAATGTGCTATTCAGATGCATTATGTTGTGTATATATGATAGAGTGTTCACAGACACCTCTGGCACCACTTGTTATTGAGTTCTTGGATGGCTGGGAGCTCGGCCCCATGAGGTACTGGGCTGTCCGCACCACCCTTTGTAGCACATTGCGGTCAAGGGAGGTGCATTTGCCATACCAAGCGGTGATGCAGACAGTCAAGATGCTCTCGGTGGTGCAGCTGTAGAACTTGTTGAGGATCCGATGGCCCACGCAAAATGTTTTCAGCCTCTTGAGAGGGAAGAGGTGCTGCTGGGCCCTCTGCACAACTGTGTGGGTGCATGTGGACCATGTTAAGTCCTTAGTGATGTGGAAGCCAAGGAACTGCTCTCCCATCTTTTTTCTATAGACCACGATCAGCTCCTTGGTCTTACTGGCATTAAGGGAGAGGTTGTTGTCCTGGCACCACACTGCTAAGTCTCTGACCTGCTCCCTGTAGGCTGACTCATTGCCGTCGGTGATCAGGCCTACCACTGTCGTGTCTTCAGCAAACTTGATGATGGTGTTGGTGCAGTGGAGGGGGTCTGGCGTGTCTGGGATGATGGTGTTAATGTGTGTCATGACAAGCCTTGCAAAGCACTTCATAATTACAGATGTGAGTGCTACAGGGCGGGTTACCTTGGAGCTCTTGGAGCTCTTGGGAACAGGGACAATGGTGGTCAGCTTGAAACATGTTGGGATTACAGACTGGGACATGGAGAGATTGAAAATGTCTGTGAAGACACTTGCCAGCTGGTCTGCACAAGATTTGAGAATGAGGGAGGGCTTTGTATGTGTTTCTGTGTGTAGAATAATAGATTTGAGAATGAGGGAGGGCTTTGTATGCGTTTCTGTGTGTAGAATAATAGATTTGAGAATGAGGGGGGGCTTTGTATGCGTTTCTGTGTGTAGAATAATAGATTTGAGAATGAGGGGGGGCTTTGTATGCGTTTCTGTGTGTAGAATAATAAATTTGAGAATGAGGGAGGACTTTGTATGCGTTTCTGTGTGTAGAATAATAGATTTGAGAATGAGGGAGGGCTTTGTATGTGTTTCTGTGTGTAGAATAATAGTGGTCAAGAGTTTTAGGGCCCCTAGTGGGGCAGGAGATGTGTTGCTAGAAGTGAGGTAGGATGGTTTTAACTCTCTTGGTAGATTAAAGGGTCTGCAGCTTACCATGAGGTATTCTGTATCAGGTGAGCAAAAGCTTGAGATTTATTTCACACAAGTTGCTTTTTATCAAAAAACTAAACTTACCCAAAGCCGTCGTCTGATCCTGTTGCTGCATGGAGAAACCACTGAGTACTACATGCATAGAGCGTCATAATCCAGACACGTTTCAGTAAGACAAAATATTACAGCTTTTCAACTTTCTATGATAGGATACTTTCTATGGATGAAGCTCATCCATCTTATTCTTGAGTGACTGGAAATTTGCCAAAGGAATGGAGGAGAGCACCTTCTCTGTTTTCTCTTCACCTCAATTTCACCAGGACTCCACCTCGTCTCACACGCCTGCGGCGTTTTGGTATCCCATGGAACGAAGGAATAGGGCCCATATGAACAGTGGAACAGCTGAGTTGGAGTTGAAGTCGTATTTGATGTTGAAATTGAGGTTAGTAACTGTGGATCTGATGTCCAGAAGTGCTTGGCGGTCATAATATATGATAATAGTGTGACCTTTTTGTACAGAAAAAGTAAAGATAAACATAATAAAAGTCACTCTGTCTGCGCCATCTTGTGCTTCAGTGTGTGCATGTGTGTGCGCATGTGTGTGTACGTGCATGCGTGCTTGAATGGGATGGAACGGGTGTGTGCACTGTATGTTACTGTCTGTTGATGTATTGAATTGTGTCACAGGGCTTCCATTCCATCAATACCCTGGCTAAGTCCTGCTGATGTTTCTACTACCTCCACCACCACCACCTCCTCCGATGGCCTGTTTAAACACTGATTAGCAGCTGAGGTACGTTACGTAAGGAGTTCAACAACACAGATGAACATTCCACCTCCTGAACGTCACTGACAGGCAGACCGTGTTTTCAGGGGAGAACGGGGTGAGAGGTCACACAGGATTTCCTGGTTGGTAACAGTCGCAACTAGGCCTGGGATGCATTTCAAATGGCACCCTACTCCCGATTTAGTGCACTACTTTTGACCAGAGCCCTGTCCTTGGTCAAAAGTAGTCCACTAAATAGCGAATAGGGTGCCATTTGGGATGCGACCCTGAACACAAACATGTTGATGGAGAGGCAGGAGGGAGACAGGAAGGAAGGAAGATAAAGACAGACAGGACGGCCCTGAATGACGCAGCCATGCCGCACCCCCAAAATAAACCACTTTAAGCATCAGTCGCCACATCACACTGTAGTGCTTCTCCTAAGTGCTTGGCTTTTTGTGGTGAATCAAGCCCTCTGATTCACAGTGATAACACAAACACACACACATGCCTACACACACGTGTGCACACACACACACTCTCTCCACCAACAACCCGCTCACCTCTCCAATCTCTCTATCAAGTGGTGGCTGGCTGGGCACATCACTTCTTACAGTAGAGTGGCAGAGGGGAAATCAGCAACAATAAGCATCTACTACAGGTCTGATTTATCGATACTTCCTGTTTCTCTCTGTTTTTCCCACATTCCCCAGCAAGGACAGGAAGTCATCCTTTCAGGAAGTGGGAGACAGGGAGCTTCCTGTCTTTGTTGGGCGGTGAGGAGTCTGTCAGAGGGGGGAGATAACACCCCAGGACAGAACAGAGGTGATGTTTGTTGTTTTTCTCCCTTCACAGAAACACACTGTGGGACAGCGCAGTCTTTGCAACACCCCCCCGCCACACACACACGCACACACTAGGTAGGCCGTCATTGCAAGTAAAAATTGTTCTGAACTGAATTCCCTAGTTAAATAAAGGTTAAATAAAAATGTTAAATATATATAATTTTTAAACATACCTGCACACACAAATTCAGTCTTCGTGTAGGGTTTGAGCATTATTCTGCAGGGGATATTGCCTGGAGTGACACCGCCACCTGGTGGTCTTATGGCCATGTGAAGGGACTGGGGTGATGAACGGGGCACGTATCCACAAAGCATCTCTGAGTAGGACTGCTGATCTAGGATCCATATAATCTTAGTCATTATTATCTAATAGGAAAAACTGATCTTAGATCAGCACTTTGATACGCTTTGTGGATAGGGGCCCTAATCACCAGACAAGCTTCTTAGTTCCTGGTTGAATTTCAATCAGTTTTTCACAAGGGGACAATGTTACAGAAGGTCAAAAATGTGAAATACGTATGGTGTTGATATGATTGAGTGATTATCAGTCAGGATGCACTAGTCTCTGAAAGTCCCCCGCCTGTTGTAGAATAGGACCTTGTAGCAGCCGTAAGGTCAATGCAGCAGATTCAGATCAAATTCTTTATTTACAATGAAAAGAAAATCTTATTCAGACCTACACTCAAACTGAACAGCATCAACAGTCCTGGGCCTGACTCAGGTGAAGAAATCACATACTAATTCATTATGAGTAATAGTAGCCTGGGACAGCCATGTCCGAACACCTGTGCTTACATTCTAAATAGAAGCCGAGGCATTTAGGGTATTCCCAAAAAACAAGATTTATAGTAGGCCATGTGAATAATATCTAACATTTAGTATGCTTTAAATGCCAGGATGTCATACTCATTTCAGCTTTTCATCTGGTAGAATCAGAGACGAAAGAGGAAGCAAGACATCCCTCTCCCTCATTTTTTTATGGTTCATATACAGTCAATAAACTAAGTAGACCAGACACAGCTGCTATCCCACTAGTGTCTATGGGAGAGTTACCCCTTAAGTAGACCGGAAATTGAAAAATGTTTCAATGATAAACGGCCTTAGTGTGACATCTTTGATTAATCCACAATCTTTCGTAGAATTTGCTGACCCACAATTTTCGAGAACCACGTCTGACATATAAGGCACTAGAGGCAATACAGTAATGGACAAGAGGCAATACAGTAATGGACAAGAGGCAATACAGTAATGGACAAGAGGCAATACAGTAATGGACAAGAGGCAATACAGTAATGGACAAGAGGCAATACAGTAATGGACAAGAGGCAATACAGTCACAGGGAAATGGCGTTGTTCAGCCTGACACACGTTTATGTTTCTCATTCACTTATTTCATTAACGCATGTTTCAGCTGCTTTCTCTGTATTGACACAACCTACCAGTGTCAACTGTATTGAACAAATAGACAGTCATTTATACCCATAATCTCAGTATTTCCTCATTCTAAATGTTTTTTTTCCTGACCTGAGGATGCACCCTGCAAAGAATTACAATAGCCAGGCTTCCATTCAAGGTCAGACACATATAAATGACAGAGTCATTTATATTCTAGGCAGCCTAGACAATACATTTCCATCCATACCAGTTGGCATTGCCAAAGACGTCTTTCATAACAGTACCAGGTGTACTGTGAGACATTGTCACACGCAGGTGATATAATTTATTTTTTACATTTTTTATTTCCCCTTTATTTAACCAGGTAGGCGAGTTGAGAAGAAGTTCTCATTCACAACTGCGACCTGGCCAAAATAAAGCAAAGCAGTGCGACACGAAAAACACAGAGTTACACATGGAATAAACAAACGTACAGTCAATAACACAATAGAAAAGTCTATATACAGTGTGTGCAAATGAAGTAAGATTAGGGAGGTAAGGCAATACATAGACTATAATGGTGAAATAATTACAATTTAGCAATTAAACACTGGAGTGATAGATGTGCAGAAGATAAACTCAATAAACCATGTCAGATAACAATTTTTAGAAGTCTAGTCTAAATTTGTAGTAATCATGACTGAATACTGACCGGGCATGCAGGGCACGTGCCCAGGGCCCCTGACCTCGAGGTGGCCTGTCATGCCAAATAATGTCCCCCAGCCAAAAAGTGTCCCCCCCTGCATCATAATGGTTTTCAATAAACTATTAGCGTCTGTTGCTATATGAACGGTGTGATGACCTAATGATTAGAATTTTGGAGATTATTAAATTACATTCTTTTCATCATCGCTATGCAAATTTCGCTATGCAAATTTCCGTGACAATGTTGCTGTTTTAACAAGTTTTGTTAGGTTAATAAAATGAAAACATTACTTCAAACTACTTTTGGGTACCTTGTTAACATGACAACATGAAATCCATGTCTTACATGTTGCTACGTTTCAGAAATGGCAAAGAAAACGTGTAATCTGCTTGACACATTAAAGTTACTTACCTTACAGATCACAAAGTCAGCTAATTTCCACTCCATTCATATGCAAATCCATTTGATACACTGACTTGTCTGGCTGCCATATTTTTTATTTTCACCTGCCCTTTGCTTATCTGCACTGAAATATAATTTCGCATAGCTCATTAGTACACCCTTGTGGTTGAATCTACTGTTATATGTATCTATTGTTGGTCCTAGGAAACAACAATGAATAATGTGCAACAAATAAATACCATCAAAGGATACCTTACAACTTACAATAACGAACACCTTATGAAACAGCTGTGAAAACCAACCTGCTAGTATTTTAAGATTTTTTATACATAAACTTCCCCCCAAAATTGTACAGTTGTATCATTAAATCATTTTCACAGATTTGTTTGTATACTAACATGGCAATCCTAGACCCAAATACTGAATTCTGGTGTGTAGAATATAGAGTAGGTGGTTGCTGTGTGGGTGGGAGGTTCTGCCTGTCACTTGTTCTCAACAGGTAGAAGGGGGACTTGTAGCAGGAGACTGCAAAGTCCAGGCGCTGCAGCTACTCTCTTTGTTCTGAGTGTTTGCAGTGCTAGTGTTTTTAGTTCATCTGCGTATCAAATCAAATCTAATTGTATTTGTCACATATACATGGTTAGCAGATGTTAATGCGAGTGTAGGGAAATGCTTGTGCTTCTAGTTCCGACCATGCAGTAATATCTAACAAGTAATCTAACCTAACAATTTCACAACAAATACCTTATACACACAAGTGTAAAGGAATGAATAAGAATATGTACATACAAATATATGGATGAGCGATGGCCAAACGGCATAGGCAAGATGCAGTAGATGGTATAGAGTACAGTATATACATATGAGATGAGTAATGTAGGGTATGTAAATATTATATAAAGTGGCATTGTTTAAAGTGGCTAGCGATACATTTATTACTTCCAATTTTAATTATTAAAGTGGCTAGAGATGAGTCAGTATGTTGGCAGCAGCCACTCAATGTTAGCGATGGCTGATTAACAGTCTGATGGCCTTGAGAAAGAAGCTGTTTTTCAGTCTCTCGGCCCCCGCTTTGATGCACCTGTACTGACCTCGCCTTCTGGATGACAACGGAGTGAACAGGCAGTGGCTCGGGTGGTTGTTGTCCTTGATGATCTTTATGGCCTTCCTGTGACATCGGGTGGTGTAGGTGTCCTGGAGGGCAGGTAGTTTCCCTGGGGTGTCCTAGGGTGTCAGGTAGGGTCGAGGTGATATGGTCCTTGACTAGTCTCAAAGGGAGCAAAGAAGTTGTTTAGTTTGTCTTGGAGCAAGACATCATGGTCTGCAACGGGGCTGGTTTTGTTTTTGTAGTCTGTGATTGACTGTAGACCCTGCCACATACCTCTCGTGTCTGAGTCGTTGAATTGCGACTCTACTTTGTCTCTATACTGACGCTTAGCTTGTTTGATTGCCTTGAGGAGGGAATAGCTACACTGTTTGTATTCGGTCATGTTTCCGATCTCCTTGCCCTGATTAAAAGCAATGGTTCGCGCTTTCAGTTTTGCACGAATGCTGCCATCAATTCACGGTTTCTGGTTGGGGAAGGTTTTAATAGTCTCTGTGGGTACAATATCACCGATGCACTTGCTAATAAACTCGCTCACCGAATCAGCGTATTCATCAATGTTGTTGTCCGACTCTATGCGGAACATATCCCATATCCACGTGATCGAAGCAATCTTGAAGCGTGGAATCCGATTGGTCCGACGAGCGTTGAACAGACCTGAGCATGGGTGTTTCCTGTTTTAGTTTCTGTCTATAGGCTGGGAGCAACAAAATGGAGTCGTGGTCAGATTTTCCAAAAGGAGGACGGGGGAGGGCTTTGTATGCGTCGCGGAAGTTAGAATAACAATGATCCAGGGTTTTGCCAGCCCGGGTCGCGCATTCAATATGCTGATAAATTATACGTACAGCACGCATAATGCAACAATTTCTGTCTTACAGTCTCTCTCCACCAGGTGTAGCACTTCTATCATCCTTTAAAAACAAGAAATGGACAGTGACGGGGGTAAGGGGGCGATACCTAGTCATTTTTTTCATCATCATTGCATGCGATCATCATTCTCAAAGCCGCTGTTTACTTCCAAGATCACTTTAGCACAGCCCTAAAAACCAGATTCAAATTCGACACAAACCTTCAAATAGGTAGATGGTGATGCTTATGCCGTTCTGTACCATCACTCATTCATATATCTTTATGTACATATTCTTTATCCCTTTACACGTATGTGTATAAGGTAGTAGTTGTGGAATTGTTAGGTCAGATTACTCGTTGGTTATAACTGTATTATCGGAACTAGAAGCACAAGCATTTCGCTACACTCACATTAACATCTGCTAACCATGTGTATGTGACAAAAAAAAAATTTGATTTGAGGTATGTAATGATACATTATATAAACTCTTTATAGTGTTTTATTAAAATTTTAGAGGCGATAAGGTGATGGTGCTTGCCTACGGAGCTGTGAGGGGAACGGCACCTCAGTACCTCCAGGCTCTGATCAGGCCCTACACCCAAACAAGGGCACTGCGTTCATCCACCTCTGGCCTGCTCGCCTCCCTACCACTGAGGAAGTACAGCTCCCGCTCAGCCCAGTCAAAACTGTTCGCTGCTCTGGCCCCCCAATGGTGGAACAAACTCCCTCACGACGCCAGGACAGCGGAGTCAATCACCACCTTCCGGAGACACCTGAAACCCCACCTCTTTAAGGAATACCTAGGATAGGATAAGTATTCCCCCCCCCCTTTAAGATTTAGATGCACTATTGTAAAGTGACTGTTCCACTGGATGTCATAAGGTGAATGCACCAATTTGTAAGTCGCTCTGGATAACAGCGAGTTGCAGTAATCCAGACGGGAGATGACAAGTGCCTGGATTAGGACCTGCGCCGCTTCCTGTGTGAGGCAGGGTCGTACTCTGCGGATGTTGTAGAGCATGAACCTACAGGAACGGGCCACCGCCTTGATATTAGTTGAGAACGACAGTTTGTTGTCCAGGATCACGCCAAGGTTCTTAGCGCTCTGGGAGGAGGACACAATGGAGTTGTCAACCGTGATGGCGAGATCATGGAACGGGCAGTCCTTCCCCGGGAGGAAGAGCAGCTCCGTCTTGCCGAAGTTCAGCTTGAGGTGGTGATCCGTCATCCACACTGATATGTCTGCCAGACATGCAGAGATGCGATTCGCCACCTGGTCATCAGAAGGGGGAAAGGAGAAGATTAATTGTGTGTCGTCTGCATAGCAATGATAGGAGAGACCATGTGAGGTTATGACAGAGCCAAGTGACTTGGTGTATAGCGAGAATAGGAGAGGGCCTAGAACAGAGCCCTGGGGGACACCAGTGGTGAGAGCGCGTGGTGAGGAGACAGATTCTCGCCACGCCACCTGGTAGGAGCGACCTGTCAGGTAGGACGCAATCCAAGCGTGGGCCGCGCCGGAGATGCCCAACTCGGAGAGGGTGGAGAGGAGGATCTGATGGTTCACAGTATCGAAGGCAGCCGATAGGTCTAGAAGGATGAGAGCAGAGGAGAGAGAGTTAGCTTTAGCGGTGCGGAGCGCCTCCGTGATACAGAGAAGAGCAGTCTCAGTTGAATGACTAGTCTTGAAACCTGACTGATTTGGATCAAGAAGGTCATTCTGAGAGAGATAGCGGGAGAGCTGACCAAGGACAGCACGTTCAAGAGTTTTGGAGAGAAAAGAAAGAAGGGATACTGGTCTGTAGTTGTTGACATCGGAGGGATCGAGTGTAGGTTTTTCAGAAGGGGTGCAACTCTCGCTCTCTTGAAGACGGAAGGGACGTAGCCAGCGGTCAGGGATAAGTTGATGAGCGAGGTTAGGTAAGGGAGAAGGTCTCCGGAAATGGTCTGGAGAAGAGAGGAGGGGATAGGGTCGAGCGGGCAGGTTGTTGGGCGGCCGGCCGTCACAAGACGCGAGATTTCATCTGGAGAGAGAGGGAGAAAGAGGTCAGAGCACAGGGTAGGGCAGTGTGAGCAGAACCAGCGGTGTTGTTTGACTTAGCAAACGAGGATCGGATGTCGTCGATCTTCTTTTCAAAATGGTTGACGAAGTCATCTGCAGAGAGGGAGGAGGGGGGAGGGGAGGAGGATTCAGGAGGGAGGAGAATGTGGCAAAGAGCTTCCTAGGGTTAGAGGCAGATGCTTGGAATTTAGAGTGGTAGAAAGTGGCTTTAGCAGCAGAGACAGAGGAGGAAAATGTAGAGAGGAGGGAGTGAAAGGATGCCAGGTCCGCAGGGAGGCGAGTTTTCCTCCATTTCCGCTCGGCCTTCCGGAGCCCTGTTCTGTGAGCTCGCATTGAGTCGTCAAGCCACGGAGCGGGAGGGGAGGACCGAGCCGGCCTGGAAGATAGGGGACATAGAGAGTCAAAGGATGCAGAAAGGGAGGAGAGGAGGGTTGAGGAGGCAGAATCAGGAGATAGGTTGGAGAAGGTTTGAGCAGAGGGAAGAGATGATAGGATGGAAGAGGAGAGAGTAGCGGGGGAGAGAGAGAGCGAAGGTTGGGACGGCGCGATACCATCCGAGTAGGGGCAGTGTGGGAAGTGTTGGATGAGAGCGAGAGGGAAAAGGATACAAGGTAGTGGTCGGAGACTTGGAGGGGAGTTGCAATGAGGTTAGTGGAAGAACAGCATCTAGTAAAGATGAGGTCGAGCGTATTGCCTGCCTTGTGAGTAGGGGGGGAAGGTGAGAGGGTGAGGTCAAAAGAGGAGAGGAGTGGAAAGAAGGAGGCAGAGAGGAATGAGTCAAAGGTAGACGTGGGGAGGTTAAAGTCGCCCAGAACTGTGAGAGGTGAGCCGTCCTCAGGAAAGGAGCTTATCAAGGCATCAAGCTCATTGATGAACTCTCCGAGGGGACCTGGAGGGCGATAAATGATAAGGATGTTAAGCTTGAAAGGGCTGGTAACTGTGACAGCATGAAATTCAAAGGAGGCGATAGACAGATGGGTAAGGGGAGAAAGAGAGAATGACCACATGGGAGAGATAAGGATCCCTATGCCACCACCCCGCTGACCAGAAGCTCTCGGGGTGTGCGAGAACACGTGGGCGGACGAAGAGAGAGCAGTAGGAGTAGCAGTGTTATCTGTGGTGATCCATGTTTCTGTCAGTGCCAAGAAGTCGAGGGACTGGAGGGAGGCATAGGCTGAGATGAACTCTGCCTTGTTGGCTGCAGATCGGCAGTTCCAGAGGCTACCGGAGACCTGGAACTCCACGTGGGTCGTGCGCGCTGGGACCACCAGATTAGGGTGGCAGCGGCCACGCGGTGTGGAGCGTTTGTATGGTCTGTGCAGAGAGGAGAGAACAGGGATAGACAGACACATAGTTGACAGGCTACAGAAGAGGCTACGCTAATGCAAGGAGATTGGAATGACAAGTGGACTACACGTCTCGAATGTTCAGAAAGTTAAGCTTACGTAGCAAGAATCTTATTGACTAAAATTATTAAAAATGATACAGTACTGCTGAAGTAGGCTAGCTGGCAGTGGCTGCGTTGTTGACTTTGTAGGCTAGCTGACAGTGGCTGCGTTGTTGACACTACACTAATCAAGTCGTTCCGTTGAGTGTAGTAGTTTCTACAGTGCTGCTATTCGGGGGCTAGCTGGCTAGCTAGCAGTGTTGATTACGTTACGTTGCGTTAAAAGAACGACAATAGCTGGCTAGCTAACCTAGAAAATCGCTCTAGACTACACAATTATCTTTGATACACAGACGGCTATGTAGCTAGCTATGTAGCTAGCTACGATCAAACAAATCAAACCGTTGTGCTGTAATGAAATGAAATGAAAAATGTGATACTACCTGTGGAGCGAAGCGGAATGCGACCGGGTTGTTGAGTGCGGAAGTTCTATTCAGTAGACGTTGGCTAGCTGTTGGCTAGCTAGCAGTGTCTCCTACGTTAAGGACGACAAATAGCTGGCTAGCTAACCTCGGTAAATTAAGATAATCACTCTAAGACTACACGCTCTAAACTACACAATTATCTTGGATACGAAGACAGCAAAGACAACTATGTCGCTAGCTAACACTACACTAATCAAGTCGTTCAGTTGAGTGTAATAGTTTCTACAGTGCTGCTATTCGGTAGATGGTGGACGTTTGCTAGCTGGCTAGCTGCTGGGCAGATAGCAGTGTAGACTACGTTAGGACGACGAAATACGAAGTTGCAATAGAAGTGCTGACTGTTTCAATTTGTTGTCCTCTTTCTTTTCCTTTTTCTTCTGTCCTTCTTTTGTCCTTATTTTGTCTTCCTTTCTTCTGTTAACTAGATATTTTTTGTTGTTATTCTTTGTAAGCTAGCTAGCTTCTTACTAGAAGGGGGACTCTCCTGTTAAACTAGAGGATTTGTGTTTTCCCTGTTTTCCCTGTTTGGACTTCCCCTGTAATGATTGAGGATTTATGTTTTCCCTGTTTGGACATTAAAAGACTCTGTTTCCGTTATATCGCTTTTGGGTCCTCACTCACCTGCATAACAGAAACGGGCAGCGTTAAGGTCATGTAATTGATTCTGTTGGAAAGGGGAGAAATTGTGCTTTACAATGGTATTGACATTACAGTTGATCTGGAAGTATTACGTTATCTAATAAAAGTTCACTTCTTAACGTTACCCTGAATTGTGAATTTCTCTTAATGTTGCGTCTCTTGTCGAGATCAGTGGTGCCTTCATAGTACTTTGCCTGGTTGGAAATATGAAAGAAAGTCTCCTTGAGGGATGCCAATGAAGTGCAAGCGAACTTACATACAAACAGAAAGCTACAATTACAGTAGCTAGCTAGCATTAGCTAAATAAACTGTCTGGCAAGCTAGCTGACAGGCAGGCTGAGGTAAATAAGTATAGTAGCTAGCAACGTAAATTTAAAAACAGCTTAAATGATTTCTTCCTATTTAACAATATGTTCTTATATAAAGACAAATATATGGTAAAGAAAGAGGGTTAATTAATTTGGAGGAAATAATTTTGCGTGGACTGAGCAAGCTATTATTAGGTGAAAAGAACTAGAAATGCCCACGTCCTCAGTCCTTCGCTACTGCTACCAGGTAAAAATAGAGCCAAGCAACCAGCATAGCAACGGACGCTTTGGTTCATTACATAACCCAGTCAGCATTTTGCAAGTTCTAGCAACAGCCCTAGCAACGGTGGGGACACTATCTGGCATGACAGGCCCCTATTTAAATTTTTTTATTTCACCTTTATTTAACCAGGTAAGCTAGTTGAGAACAAGTTCTCATTCGCAACTGCGACCTGGCCAAGATAAAGCATAGCAGTTCGACACATACAACAACACAGAGTTACACATGGAATGAACAAAACATACAGTAGAAATACAGTAGAAAAAAAGAAAACAAAGTCTATATACAGTGAGTGCAAATAAGGTCAAATAAGAGAGTTAAGGCAATAAATAGGCCATGGTGGTGAAGTAATTACAATATGGCAATTAAACACTGGAATGGTAGATGTGCAAAAGATGGATGTGCAAGTAGAGATACTGTGGTGCAAAAGGAGCAAAACAAATAAATACCTTATGGGAATGAGGTAGATAGATGGGCTGTATACATAGGGGTTATGAACAGATGCAGTGATCTGTGAGTTAGTGAGGGAGATGGGAATCTCCAGCTTCAGTGATTTTTGCAGTTCGTTCCAGTCAGTGGCAGCAGAGAACTGGAAAGAAAGGCGGCCAAAGGAGGAATTGGCTTTGGGGGTGACCAGTGAGATGTACCTGCTGGAGCGTGTGCTACAAGTGGGTGCTGCTATGGTGACCAATGAGCTGATATAGGGCGGGGTTTTACCTAGCAGAGACTTGTAGATAACCTGTAGCCAGTGGGTTTGGCGATGAGTATGAAGCGAGGGCCAGCCAATGAGAGGGTACAGGTCACAGTGGTGGGTAGTATATGGGGCTTTGGTGACAAAACGGATGGCACTGTGATAGACTACATCCAGTTTGCTGAGTAGAGTGTTGGAGGCTATTTTATACATGACATCGCCGAAGTCAAGGATCGGTAGGATGGTCAGTTTTACGAGGATATGTTTGGCAGCATGAGTGAAGGATGCTTCGTTGCGAAATAGGAAGCCGATTCTAGATTTAATTTTAGGATTGGAGATGCTTAATGTGAGTCTGGAAGGAGAGTTTACGGTCTAACCAGACACCTAGGTAGGTATTTGTAGTTATCCACGTATTCTAAGTCAGAGCCGTCCAGAGTAGTTGTCAGGATTTGGCCAGGGTTGTTCCGGTTTTTGGTCACTAGATGCCCCCATTGTGCCTTTTGACCTTTTGTTTCCCCTTGATCCCCATTATTATTTGCACCTGTGCCTCGTTTCCCCTGATTGTATTTAAACCCTTTGTTTTCCTCAGTTCTTTGCTCTGTGTTTGTATGTTAGCACCCAGCCCTAGTACTCTGTGTACTCTTGTTGATCCCGGTGGACTCTCTTGTGGAATTCTGTTTTTTGTTCTTGTTTGTTTGTTTTTGAGTATCTTTTGAGGCTTTTTGTGCTTTTCCTTCCACCTTGTGGATTTACCTTTTTGTCTTGGAGGATTACCTTTGTTCTTATGGAATTCCTTTTGAGGTTGTGGAGTTACATGTTTTCCTGAAGAACTTCACTTTTTACTTCATTAAATACACCGTCTCAAGTGCTGCTGTGTCTGCCTCATCTTCTGGGTTCTGCCGACTATTCGTGGCTCAGTTGGTTAAGTGACTGTTTCTCACTCCGGAGACCAGGGTTCGTAACCGGGTCCTGACAGAAACACAGAGCCAAAAAATGAACCCAGAGGCAGCCAGTTCCCAGGACCTTGTTGCCATGCTGTCCCACCACCAGGAGACTGTCCAACGCCACGAAGCCGCCCTGGTTCAGCAAGAGGCCTTAATGGCTAGACATTCTCATCTTCTGTCGGAGATGCTGACTTCCATAAAGCAGATATCTGATCGACTTACCCCGGCAACAGTTCCTGTCCCAGTACCTCAGATTCACGTACCCATGGCAGTTAACCCTCTGGCTGAACCTCGTCTTCCACCTCCCCAACGGTTCTCAGGTGATCCAAGTAAAGGGTTTCTCACCCAATGTTCTCTCTCCTTCGAGCTGCAACCCTCGTCGTTCCCCACCGACCGGTCTAAGATCGCATATATCATCACCCTGCTGTCGGAAAAAGCCCTGGCCTGGGCTACTGCTGTGTGGGATGCCCATAGTTCCTGCTGTGCCAGCTACTCTGCCTTTGCTGAGGAATTCAAACGAGTGTTTCAAGGCCCAAGCAGTGGTCCTGACTCAGCCAAACAGCTCCTGACTCTCCACCAAGGTTGGCGCAGCGTGACGGACTATGCCATCCAGTTCCACACGGTGGCAGCAGCGAGTGGCTGGAACAACGAGGCGCTCACGGTGTGCTTTCTGAAAGGCCATTCCGACACTATCCAAGATGAACTGGCCACTCGGGAACCACCGGACAATCTCGAGTCCCTGATCAAGTTGGCCTCACGCATTGACCAGCGTCTGAGAGAGAGAGAGAACTCAACAGTAGACCTCTAGCCCCTATCAGTCCCAGCTCCGAGTCCCCACCTTTATCCTCGCTGGCTCCACCGGAACCCATGCAGATTGGACGCATCTCCCAGGCTGAGAGAGACCGCCGGATGAGGGAGCGACGCTGTCTATATTGCGGCAAACTGGGCCATTTCCGTTCCACGTGTCCCGGGCTCCAGGGAAACGCTCTGTCCCGTACAGACCGGGGGGGAACTGTAACGGGAAACATAACCTCCTCCCATCCGTCCAACTCCCGTCTGCTCATTCCAGTCACCCTTTCCTGGGACAACCACAAGCTTCACCTTCAAGCCTTGGTAGACTCTGGAGCCGCAGGTAACTTCATGGATGGTGTCTGGGCGAAGGAGAATGGCGTTCCCTCTGAACCTCTAAGTGACCCCATGAGGGTTACTACATTGGATGGAAGCCCTTTGGGATCTGGACTTGTCACTCATGTCACTACCTCCTTGCGACTTTCAGTTTCACAACACCAGGAATTGATGAACTTTCATTTGATCTTCTGTTCCGAGTTCCCTCTCGTCCTTGGATACCCCTGGCTTCACAGCCATAACCCTCACATCGACTGGTCTGTGGGCACTATCAAGCAGTGGGGTCCTACGTGCCAAGCTACTTGTATTTTCCCGAATTCCCCGAGTTCTACTCCCGAGTCTTTAGAATCCATCGACCTGACCCGAGTTCCCGAGTGTTACCATGACCTCAAACTGGTATTTAGCAAACAGAGGGCCACCATGCTACCACCCCATAGACCTTATGATTGCCCCATCGAACTGTTTCCGGGCACTTGCCCCCCCAGGGGTCGGATCTTTTCCCTATCTCCACCTGAACGAGCTGCTATGGATACCTACATCAAGGATGCTCTGGAAGCAGGCCTCATGCGTCCATCCACCTCCCCCGGCGGGAGCAGGGTTTTTCTTTGTGGCCAAGAAAGACGGTGGATTACGTCCTTGCATCGACTACCGGGGACTCAATGCCATAACCGTCCGTAACCGTTACCCGCTATCCCTTATGGCCACAGCCTTCGAGCTGCTCCAGGAAGCAGTTGTTTTCACTAAGCTTGACCTGCAGAACGCATACCATCTTGTGCAGATCAGACCTGGTGATGAGTGGAAGACCGCTTTCAACACGCCTACTGGTCACTATGAATACTTGGTGATGCCCTTCGGCCTGACCAACGCCCCAGCGGTGTTCCAAGCGCTCATAAACGATGTGCTTAGGGATATGCTTAACATATTTGTGTTCGTTTACTTGGATGACATCCTCATCTTTTCGAGCTCTCTTCAAGAACACACTAAGCATGTCAGACAAGTACTCAAACGCCTCCTAGACAGCCATCTGTACGTTAAGCCGGAAAAATGTGAATTCCATTCATCCCGAGTACAATTCCTGGGATTTGTAGTGGAATCCGGTCGAGTCCAAATGGACCCCAGGAAGGTAGGGGCGGTAGCGGATTGGCCCACCCCCAAATCCGTTAAGGAACTTCAGCGTTTCCTGGGCTTCACTAACTTTTACCGCAAATTCATCAAGAACTTCAGCTTGGTGGCAGTCCCTCTCTCAGCTTTAACCAAGGGTGGCAATGCAAGGTTTTTGTGGGGAAGAGAAGCTGAGACGGCCTTCCAAGGACTCAAGCAGCGCGTCCTCTCTGCTCCCATCCTGATACTACCGACTACGGATGAACCGTTTGTGGTGGAAGTAGACGCCTCAGAGGTTGGTGTTGGAGCTGTCCTGTCTCAGAGGGGTGAAGACAAGAAGCTTCATCTGTGCGCTTTCTTCTCACACCGGCTTACCCCGGCTGAGAGGAACTACGATGTGGGGGATCGTGAACTCCTAGCGGTTAAGATGGCATTGAAGGAATGGAGACACTGGCTCGAGGGGGCTTCTCACCCGTTTCAAGTGCTTACGGACCACAAAAATCTGGAGTATATCCAGCAGGCGAAGTGGTTGAACTCTAGACAAGCTAGATGGTCTCTTTTCTTCAATCGATTCCAGTTTATCCTCACCTATCGGCCCGGGTCGAAGAATCTCAAACCGGATGCCCTGTCCCGAGTCTACGCTCCTGCCATTCGAGATGACACGGACATGCCTGTCCTTCCTGCCGCTAAGATCGTGGCTCCGATCTCGTGGCAAGTTGAGGATACCGTGAGATGAGCTCAAGCTATTGAACCGGACCCGAAAGGAGGTCCTGCCAATCGGTTGTTTGTTCCCAAGGCAGTGAGGACTCAGGTCCTTCTGTGGGGGCAATCCTCTCGCCTCACCTGTCACCCGGGCGTAGGTCGCACCTTGGAGTTCATCCAGCGTAAGTTCTGGTGGCCTACCATAAGAGAAGACGTTGCCACTTTCGTCAATGCCTGCCCTGTGTGCTGCCAGGGCAAATCTTCTCACCTCCGCCCTCAAGGACTCCTTCACTCTTTACCTGTTCCCCACAGACCCTGGTCCCATATCTCGTTGGACTTTATTACTGGCCTTCCTCCATCCCATGGCAATACTACTATCCTAGTCATAATCGACAGGTTTTCAAAGGCGGCCAGGTTCGTCCCTCTGGCTAAGTTACCTTCTGCCAAGGAAACGGCTGAGTTGGTAATTAATCATGTGTTCCGAGTCTTCGGCATTCCTCAAGATATGGTTTCTGACAGAGGTCCCCAGTTCGCCTCAAGGTTTTGGAAGGCCTTCTGCCAACTCATGGGGGCTTTTGCCAGTCTATCTTCTGGGTACCATCCGGAGTCCAACGGCCAAACAGAGAGGATGAATCAAGAGCTGGAAACCACCCTCCGATGTATGACTCGTAACAACCCGTCCACATGGTCGTCCTTCATTGTTTGGGCCGAATACGCGCACAACACCTTGCGCTCCTCCTCCACTGGTATGTCCCCGCATGAGTGTCAGTTTGGCTATGCCTCTCCATTGTTCCCGGACCAGGAGGCAGAAGTCAGAGTGCCTTCAGCCTTGAAGTTCGTCAGACGCTGTCGGCTTATGTGGAGGAAGACCCGTCTTAATCTTATGCGTTCCTCACAGAGGTACCAACAACAAGCCAACAGACGTCGCCGTCCCGGGCCTACCCTGCGCCCCGGCCAGAGAGTCTGGCTCTCCACAAGAGACTTACATTTACATTTACGGGTGGAGTCTCGCAAGCTGTCCCAAAAATACATCGGTCCCTTTAAGGTTGCCAGGAGAGTTAACCCAGTTTCTTATCGCCTACACTTACCCAGATCCCTTAAGATTAATCCCACGTTTCACATTTCCTTATTAAAACCTGTTATTTTTTCTCCCCTTGTCCCGTCAGACAGGGCTCCCTCTCCGCCTCGTGTCATTGGAGGCCAGCCGGCTTATACCGTCCATCGGATACTGGATTCCCGCCGGGTGCAGCGGTCCTGGCAGTATCTGGTGGACTGGGAAGGCTACGGTCCCGAGGAGCGCTCCTGAGTTCCTGCCAAAGACATACTGGACCCTGACCTCATTCGTCAGTTCAGGGCCCTCCACCCTGAGAGAGCTGGTAGGAACGTCAGGAGCCATTCCTAGGGGGGGATTCTGTCAGGATTTGGCCAGGGTTGTTCCGGTTTTTGGTCACTAGATGCCCCCATTGTGCTTTTTGACCTTTTGTTTTCCCTTGATCCCCATTATTATTTGCACCTGTGCCTCGTTTCCCCTGATTGTATTTAACCCCTTAGTTTTCCTCAGTTATTTGCTCTGTGTTTGTATGTTAGCACCCAGCCCTAGTATTCTGTGTACTCTTGTTGATCCCGGTGGACTCTCTTGTGGAATTCTGTTTTTTGTTCTTGTTTATTTATTTTTGAGTATCTTTTGAGGCTTTTATGCTATACCTACCACCTTGTGGATTTACCTTTTTGTCTTGGAGGATTACCTTTGTTCTTGTGGAATTCCTTTTGAGGTTGTGGAGTTACATGTTTTCCTGAAGAACTTCACTTTTTACTTCATTAAATACAACGTCTCAAGTACTGCTGTGTCTGCCTCATCTTCTGGGTTCTGCCGACTATTCGTGGCTCAGTTGGTTAAGTGACTGTTTCTCACTCTGGAGACCCGGGTTCGTAACCGGGTCCTGACATATGGGCCCTGGTGTCAAAACTGCACCCTGTATCGGCCTAAACGAGACAACCAGAGTGATAATTGGTATGGTTGGTATACACCACAGACTCCAATGAGACAACCAGAGTGATAATTGGTGTGGTTGGTATACACCACAGACTCCAATGAGACAATCAGAGAGTTAATTGGTATGATTGGTATACACCACAGACTCCAATGAGACAACCAGAGTGATAATTGGTATGGTTGGTATACTCCACAGACTCTACTGAGACAATCAGAGAGTTAATTGGTATGGTTGATATACACCACAGACTCTACTGAGACAATCAGAGTTAATTGGTATGATTGGTATACACCACAGACTCTACTGAGACAATCAGAGAGTTAATTGGTATGATTGGTATACACCACAGACTCTACTGAGACAATCAGAGAGTTAATTGGTATGATTGGTATACACCACAGACTCCAATGAGACAATCAGAGTTAATTGGTATGATTGGTATACACCACAGACTCCAATGAGACAACCAGAGTGATAATTGGTATGGTTGGTATACTCCACAGACTCTACTGAGACAATCAGAGAGTTAATTGGTATGGTTGATATACACCACAGACTCTACTGAGACAATCAGAGTTAATTGGTATGATTGGTATACACCACAGACTCTACTGAGACAATCAGAGAGTTAATTGGTATGATTGGTATACACCACAGACTCTACTGAGACAATCAGAGAGTTAATTGGTATGATTGGTATACACCACAGACTCCAATGAGACAATCAGAGTTAATTGGTATGATTGGTATACACCACAGACTCTACTGAGACAATCAGAGAGTTAATTGGTATGATTGGTATTCACCACAGACTCTACTGAGACAATCAGAGAGTTAATTGGTATGATTGGTATACACCACAGACTCCAATGAGACAATCAGAGTTAATTGGTATGATTGGTATACACCACAGACTCTACTGAGACAATCAGAGAGTTAATTGGTATGATTGGTATTCACCACAGACTCTACTGAGACAATCAGAGAGTTAATTGGTATGATTGGTATATACCACAGACTCCAATGAGACAATCAGAGTTAATTGGTATGATTGGTATACACCACAGACTCCAATGAGACAATCAGAGTTAATTGGTATACACCACAGAGACTGTGTTTAGACTTCCAGGCCAAGTCTGATCTTTTTTCCACTAATTAGTCTTTTGACCAATCACATCAGATCTTTTCACTTCAGCTCTTTTTCAGAGCTGATCTGATTGGTCAAAAGACCAATTAGTGAGAAAAAAAATATCTGAATTAGGCTGCCAGTCTAAATGCAGACACTCTCTAATGAGACAATCAGAGCGTTAATTGGTATGTATGGTATACACCACAGACTCAAATGGTATACACCACAGACTCAGAGGGTTAATTGGTATCATTTGAATACACCACAGACTCTAATGGTATACACCACAGACTCTGAGGGTTAATTGGTATGAATGGTATACACCACAGACTGAGGTCAATGACGTTCCAGGATACCCCGGGCAGGTCGATTAGAAAGGCCTGCTCGCAGAAGTGTTTTAGGAAGCGTTTGACAGTGATGAGGGCTGGTCGTTTGCTCGCAGACCCATTACGGATGCAGGCAATGAGGCAGTGATCGCTGAGATCTTGGTTGAAAACAGCAGAGGTGTATTTGGAGGGTGAGTTAGTTAGGATGATATCTATGAGGGTGCCCGTGTTTACAGATTTGGGGTTATATCTGGTAGGTTCATTGATAAATTGTGTGAGATTGAGGGCATCAAGCTTAGATTGTAGGATGGCCGGGGTGTTAAGCCTGTCCCAGTTTAGGTCACCTAGCAGCACGAGCTCAGAATATAGATGGGGGGCAATCAAATCACATATGGTGTCGAGGGCACAGCTGGGGGAAGAGGGTGGTCTATAGCAAGCGGCAACAGTGAGAGACTTGTTTCTGGAAAGGTTCATTTTTAGAAGTAGAAGCTCAAATTGTTTGAGTACAGACCTGGATAGTAAGACAGAACTCTGCAGGTTATCTTTGTAGTAAATTGCAACACCGCCCCCTTTGGCAGTTCTATCTTGTCGGGAAATGTTATAGTTAGGAATGGAAATTTCAAGGTTTTTGGTGGTCTTCCTAAAACAGGATTCAGACACGGCTAGGACATCCAGATTGGTGGAGTGTGCTAAGTTAGGGAGGAGGCTTCTAATATTAACATGCATGAAACCAAGGCTTTTACGGTTGCAGAAGTCAACGAGAGAGCCTGGGGGATGGGGGATGGGGGATGGGGGATGGGAGTGGAGGTAGACACTGCAGGGCCTGGATTAACCTCTACATCACCAAAGGAACAGAGGAGGAGTAGGATAAGGGTACGGCTAAAGGCTAACAGAACTGGACGCCTAGTACGTTCAGAACAGAGAGTAAAAGGAGCAGATTTCTGGGCACGGTAGAATATATTCAAGGCATAATGTACAGACAAAGGTATAGTAGGATGTGAATACAGTGGGGGTAAACCTGTGCATATAGTGATAATGAAAGAGATATTGTCTCTAGAAATAGCATTTAAACCAGATGGTGTCACTGCGTGTGTGGGGGGTGGAAATAAAGGCGTGTTGAGCAGTGCTAGAGGCTCTACAGTGAAATAAAACAATAGTTACAAACCAGAACAGCAATCGACATGGCATGGTGACGTTAGGGAAAGGCATGAGTAGCCGGGTGATCATACAAGTCCAGTGCGTGGCTTCAGGCAGCTAGTGGCACGGGGCTAGCAGGCTAACAGAAAGGCCCTAGAGGGATGACGCGATGGAGGGAAGTCTGTTGTGGCCCCCTCGTGCAGTTACATCAGTGGACGGATCAGCAGGGCTCCGTGTGGTAAACCAGGCCAATTAGCAAAATATGTATAGTGGCCGAAGAAATATGTCCGAAGGGCCTCTTAAGCCAGCAGTCCAATGTGCTTTAGATAGCTAGCAGGCCGCAGGTTAGCGCCTGTGCGTTCAGGGGTCGCTAGCTGCAATAATTCCAGGTGGGAAAAAATATATAAAAAATATCATAATAAAAATGTAACAAAATGTTTTTAAAAATAGGTTCAGAGCTTGCGGTAGGAATCCGGAGATATCGAGAAGAATAAGTCCGACTAGCTCTGATTTGAGTCATGCTGTACAGACTGGCAAGAGTTGGTAGCAAAGGAAATCTGACTGCTAGATAGTGGCTTTGGAATGTATTTGATGGGCCTCGTAAGCCAACAGTCCGTTGTGCTCTAGACAGCTAGCATTCAGAGGATGTTAGCTGCGAAGGTTGGAAGGTGAGAAGGTTCAGAGCTTGCGATAGGAATCCGGGGATATGGAGAGAAAAATAGGTCCGGTATGCTCTGGTTGAAACGCGTTGTACAGACTGGCAAGAGCTTTCCGAGCTAGAGGTTAGCTGATGACCGTTAGCTGGCTAGTTAGCTGGCTAGTTTATGTTGGAGAGATTCCAGTAAGAGGCAAAGAAAAATACGTTAGAGAAAAAGCAGGTCCACACCACATTGGGTGAGGCGGATTGCAGGAGTGTCACACCTTGGTCATTGTATTTTGTGTTTTTGTTATATGTTTGGGTAGGCCAGGGTGTGACATGGGTTTATATGTTGTATTCGTATTGGGGTTTGTATTATTTGGGATTGCGGCTGATTAGGGGTGTGTCTAGTTAGGCTTGGCTGCCTGAGGCGATTCTCAATCAGAGTCAGGTGCTTGTCGTTGTCTCTGATTGAGAACCGTATTTAGACAGCCTTTCGCTTTGTATTTTGTGGGTGTTTGTTCCTGTCTCTGTGTTGTAGTCACCAGATAGGCTGTAATTAGTTTCACGTTTCGTTTGTTGTTTTCGTATTTTCAGTTATTTCATGTACCGTTGTCATTCATTAAAGTCATGAGTAACCTACACGCTGCATTTCGGTCTGACTCTCTTCTTACAACAGACGAACGTCGTTACAAGGAGAGTATTTTGAAGTAAGGGTTTAGAAAAATATAAAAAAAATGTGCGAAGAAAAATATATAAAAATATATATACATTGGACACGACAAGACGAAGGACAAATACGTCTGACTGCTACGCCATCTTGGATTATGTTAGTCGCTGTCACTCAGATATCATTCATGTTTCATAAGTCATGACAAAATGTTTAGAATTACAGGAAATTAGCTTCAATACTGAAAAAAATTGCTCTGCACCATGGCAAATTTAATAAAATTGCATTTACATTTTTAAAATATTCTATCTCTGCCTATGGCAATACGTGTAGAATTGCAGGAAATAAACATTAAAATCTTTTTCTCTCCGACATCAAGATGGGGGCCACAAACAAAAATTGACCTCTTGGTGGGGGGGTTCGCCAACCAAATCTCGCTAAGGGCCCCCAAAAGGCCAGAGGCCCTGACAATGAAAATGTGGCCTTAAGCAAGGAATAAACTCTAACACGGAACCCAAACCGGCTGCGCGTGTGCGCCATCGTGCGCTATCGTGCATACATTTATATTGCCCCCCCACACCAAACGCGATCACGACACGCAGGTTAAAATATCAAGACAAACTCTGAACCATGTAACGACGTTCTTCGTTTGTCGAAAGAGAGTCGGACCGAAATGCAGCGTGGTTGTTACTCATGATCTTTAATGAAGGAAAACGGAACGATACATGAAATAACTCATAAATACAAAAACAACAAACGGAACGTGAAACCTAATTACAGCCTATCTGGTGAAACTACACAGAGACAGGAACAATTACCCACGTAATACACAGTGAAACCCCTGCTACCTAAATACGGTTCCCAATCAGAGACAACGAAAATCACCTGACTCTGATTGAGAACCGCCTCAGACAGCCAAGCCTATACAACACCCCTACTCAGCCGCAATCCCAAATACTACAAACCCCAATACGAAAATACAATATATAAACCCATGTCACACCCTGGCCTGACCAAATATATGACGAAAACACAAAATACAATAACCAAGGCGTGACAAACCAATGACATTAATTTGGGGACAGGTCGAAAATCATTAAACATGTATGGCAATTTAGCTAGTTAGCTTGCTAGCTAACGTTAATTTGTCCGATTTAGCTAGCTTGCTGTTGCTAGCTAATTTTTCCTGGGATATAAACTTTGAATTGTTATTTTACCTGAAATGCAGAAGGACCTCTACACCAACAATTAATCGACAAATAAAACGGCAGAATCGTTTCTAGTCATCTCTCCTCCTTCCAGCCATTTCATCGTTTAACTTATATGGTGATCGCATCTAAACTTTTGTTGTATTTATTACCACGACTACTGGCAAAACAGTTAGTCTTTCAGTCACCCACGTCGGTATAACCAATGAGGAGATGGCACGTGGGTACCAGCTTCTATAAACCAATGAGGAGATGAGCGAGGCAGGACTTTCAGCGTGATCTGCGTCAGAAATAGGAATGAGTTCTATTTTAGCCCTTGGCATCACAGATGCTCGTTGGCGTGTGCGAGCAGTGTGGGTGCAATATTGAATAACACGCATTTCTAAATTTATTTTGCGATGCACGCACATGCGACGTGTCCGGTCTGGTCAGCATGTTACACTGCTAGCTGGGTAAGGCTCTGAAGCGTACCTGCTCCCAGATTGTTGCATGAATAGTATGACAGTGGATTTGGTACTGTGACAGAAAAATATGAATTTCCATTGAACTGATAAAGAGCTATTCAGTGGTACCTTGGTTATGAATGATGTTGAATAAATGCGTTATGACGGTTGTTTATAAATTATACTGGAACACACATAAAGGAGTTATACCTGGTTTCTTAACTAAGCTTCTTGATGCACCCATCCCGTTAGCGGGATCATTTTCATCAACATCCACTGAATTGTAGAGCGCCAAATTCAAATTAAATTACTAAAAATATTACATTTTCAAGAAATCACAAGTGCAATATAGAAAAACACAGTTTAGCTTGTTGTTAATCCACCTGGCGTGTCAGATTTCAAAAAAGCTTTTCGGCGAAAGCATACCAAGCGTTTATGTAAGAACATCTCTCTCAGTAGACAGAATATTACAAACAGCTAGCAGCCAAGTAGATTGGTCACGAAAGTCAGAAAAGCAATAAATTAAATTGCTTACCTTTGATGATCTTCAGATGTTTGCACACGAGACTCCCAGTTACACAATAAATGTTCCTTTTGTTCCATAAAGATTATTTTTATATCCAAAATACCTCCATTTGTTTGGCTCGTTATGTTCAGAAACATCGCATGTCACGACATCGCAGACAAAAATTCCAAATAGTATCCGTAAAGTGCGTAGAAAGATGTCAAATGTTTTTTTATAATCAATCATCAGGTTGTTTTTACAATATATAATCGATAATATGTCAATCTGAATGTAGCTTCTTCCATAGGAGAGAGAGAGAAAATGGCTGTTGCGCATGAACAACTCTGCAGGCACCCAGCCATCAACTGACGCTATGGGTTCTTTCTCGCTCATTTGTCAAAATAAAAGCCTGAAACTATGTCTAAAGACTGCTCACACCTCGAGGAAGCCATAGGAAAAGGAATCTAGTTGATATCCCTTTAAATGGAGGCAAGGCATCCAATGGAGCAGAGAGCTTTCAGGAAAAACAGCACTTCCTTGTTGGATTTTCCTCAGCCTGCAATATCAGTTCTGTTATACTCACAGACAATATTTTGACCGTTTTGGAAACTTTTAGAGTGTTTTCTATCCTGATCTGAATATTATATGCATATTCTAGTTCCTGGGCCTGAGAAATAGGCAGTTTCAAATGGGTACGTTTTTTAGCCAAAAACAAAAATACTGCCCCCTACACTCAAGGTGTTTTAAAGACCATATATAAGGTGTTGCCAAAATAAAAGTGTGATTAAATTAATATCAAATAAACTATAATATAGTGTGTGATTGCAAGGTCTCTACTGTACAAGTGTATTTGCAAAGGGACATTAATTTGTGTTTATTGAAATGAGACCGAGATTAACATCATTGCTTCTGTGGGATATAGACCTCATTCAGTCTGGATTCTTTCAACAGATTACCCTGAGTGGCAACCTGGTCTCAGATCATTTCATATTATTCTGTAAGTAAATCCAAACACTCTACATAGTATATGTTACTTTTCATATTGCATGTATTCATATGTGGATGTCAATCACCCATTTCATATATGTTACGAATGACAAAAATCGTATTATATGTTACGAATTTGCAAAATATACAACACATAAAACATACTATATGTTACAAATGAGCAAATTCTAGCTAGGTGGCTGACATTAAATAGCTGGCTAACATTAACTAGGCTAGGGGTTAGGTATAGGTGAGGGTTAAGTTTAAGAGTTAGGGTAAAGGGTTTAGGTTAGGGTTAACTAAAATGGTTAAGGTTAGGGTTAGCTAACAGGCTAGATAGTTACTAGATGTTGAATGTTGTTAAAATGTTAAAGTTGTCTGTGATGAGTTTGCCTTAAGTAATCATTGGTCTTATGTAACTGTAACAGTATAATTTTAAACCGTCCCCTCGCCCATACCCGGGCGCGAACCAGGGACCTTCTGCACACATCAACAACAGTCACCCACGAAGCATCGTTACCCATCGCTCCACAAAAGTCGTGGCCCTTGCAGAGCAAGGGGAACTACTACTTCAAGGTCTCAGAGCAAGTGACATAACCGATTAAAACGCTATTTAGCGCGCACCGCTAACTAAGCTAGCCGTTTCACATCCGTTACACTCACCCCCCTTTTGACCTTCCTCCTTTTTTCCCGCAGCAACCAGTAATCCGGGTCAACAGCATCAATGTAACAGTATAATTTTTTTAACCTTCCCCTCGCCCATACCTGGGCGCGAACCAGGGACCCTCTGCACACATCGACAACAGTCACCCACGAAGCATCGTTACCCATCGCTCCACAAAAGCCGCGGCCCTTGCAGAGCAAGGGGAAGTACTACTTCAAGGTCTCAGAGCAAGTGACATACCCGATTGAAACGCTATTTAGCGCGCACCGCTAACTAAGCTAGCCGTTTCACATCCGTTACACTCACCCCCCTTTTGACCTTCCTCCTTTTTCCGCAGCAACCAGTAATCCGGGTCAACAGCATCAATGTAACAGTATAATTTTAAATCGTCCCCTCGCCCATACCCGGGCGCGAACCAGGGACCTTCTGCACACATCGACAAGTCACCCACGAAGCATCGCTACCCATCGCTCCACAAAAGCCGCGGCCCTTGCAGAGCAAGGGGAACTACTACTTCAAGGTCTCAGAGCAAGTGACGTAACCGATTGAAACGCTATTTAGCGCACACCGCTAACTACGCTAGCCTTTTCACATCAGTTACATAACCATACCAAACGTAACACATAATACTAATTTAAGTGTCCCAGATTTACATTTACTATGTTACGTCTAGTCTATGAGACCAGGCTGTGAGTGGCAGTCAAAATATGGTTTGCACATACACTACATGGCCAAAAGTAGATAGACACCCCTTCAAATCAGTGGATTCGTCCATTTCAGCCACACCTGTAGCTGAAATGTGTCAGTAAAACATAATTTTATACTGCATAGCACAAGTGATGTGTGGTTATGGAAACATATCAGACTGACCATAAAAGGGTTTGGGGCTGGTCCAAAAACATCTGTGGCTGAAGCTGTAGAAGCCCAGGCCTAATGACGCCACTGGTTTTGCACTGTCAACTTAGTGTATGTAAACTTCTGGCCTACTGGAATTGTGATACAGTGAATTATATGTTAAATAATCTGTCTGTAAACAATTGTTGGAAAAATGACTTGTGTCATGCACAAAGTAGATGTCCTAACCGACTTGCCAAAACTATAGTTTGTTAACAAGAAATTAGTGGAATGGTTGAAAAAAACTTTTAATGACACCAACCTATGTGTATGTAAGCTTCCGACTTCAACTGTATAATTAAATCAATTTCTAGCCTGGTTCTTGGAAGATGTAGTGTTGAAGAGTACAAATTACTAAAAAAAGTACTCAATAACCGCGTTCCCATCCAGTGTATATGGGAGTAAAGCCATATCGTATACAAATAAAACCATGACAGCTGTAATGAAACAGGAAGTTTCGGTACAATTGTATAAATGCCGACCGATAATTTATTTGTTCAACATGGTGGGATCTTTTTGTGTCGGTAAAGGAGGTAGAAACTACTTTATGCGCAAATATTGATTTAATAACCATCATAATATTATTTCGCCAGTACGGCAAATTTACTGTCCTACCTCCCTAATCTTACTTCATTTTCACATACTGTATATAGATTTTTTCTATTGTGTTATTGACTGTACGTTTGTTTATTCCATGTGTAACTCTACGTTGTTGTTTGTGTCACACTGCTTTGCTTTATCTTGGTCAGGTCGCAGTTGAAATGAGAACTTGTTCTCAACTGGCCTACCTGGTTAAATAAAGGTGAAAATAAATAAATAATAATCTAAGTAAATTGTAGTCATGCGATGATATGGTGTGTGGTCCTCCCACTACTACTCGGGAAATAATGGAGTTTATTTAGGCTACACATAAAACAAGTTATAATGAACTTCATAGGGTAATGAAAGTGCACGGCGATTAGTTTGATACACATATGGTGTCAAGGGCATTGACGGTCTTTTTCTGATCAATGCCTAATTGCCATTTTGACAAATAAGTAATCTCATCATGTCGACTCACTAGCCTACCCGTACTGTATCTGCCAGCTGTTGGCCAGAACACACGTGCCAAGACCAGAGTTGGCATATTTGCTATTTTACGCAACAGTTTTTGTGACAAAACTATTCGTAGAGTTGAAAAGGCATTGGATACACATTGAACTCTAGATTTTTTTCTCTCCCGTTTATGAAAACGAAAAACTACATGTTGTGTGCACTACGTCATCACGTATTGATAAAAAAACTGAAACAAGTCAATTTGGTGGAAATACACCACTGGTTGGAAAATGAACACACATCTTCATGCAGATTTTGAATATTTGCATGAAAACCTGTCGCCAATTGGATGGAAACCTAGATAATGCTAGCAAGGCTTTAGTGAGGACAGCACAAGTGGGTATGTTCCATGTTTAATTTCCAAATAACTGATGGCAAAAACAATGAAAATATTTACATACATTCGCATAAGCACTCATGGTCTCTGTACAAAGAAATATACATGCAAAAAGTAAAGAAAATAACGTGAAATAAAACCCTTTAAAAATCATTATGTATTTAATGTATAAAACAGGATGAGATTGGGACAAAAAAAGAAACAGACAAGAAACAGAAAAAACAACCCAGTCTACATTCCCATATTTCAACATCCTTATACAACTTTACAAAACATGGATTAACAAATAAATTAAAGGACATGATATGGTATGGGAATGTACAGGTAACCTGACAATGGGCCACTTCCCCCCCCTCCCAGAAGGAAATATTCCAGTTTTGCATGTTCCTATCAGATAAATCAACATAGTTCCCTGGCAGCATGGGCTGGTCAATGGGCCTTTTCTCTTTCTCTCTCTGCCAGAAGGAAATTACCCAATTTAGCAAGTTCCTATCAGGTGACTCACTGTACCAGTATACTATACCCAAATTGAACCAGGTTGTCTGTCGCAACCCAATATTTGTATTGCAAAAAATAATAGCCAAAATAGAATCTAGATTTTTTTATTTTTATGCTATGTTGATAGTAGATGTTGCGATTATATGACAAGGGAACAACATTCCCACCTCTTTCATTGTCAACATTTTGCCCACATTCTTGATGAAGAATGTTAATAAACTCACTGGTTTGAGACCACAAAATCAACCAAATTAGCACGACTAATAGCTTTATTGAATACTGTCAATTGAAGAAAAATGTAAGATTAAATTATATATATTTTTTATTTCACTATCCTTTCTACACACTTTCTACCTGGTCATTTAAGTTCAGACTGGAGTATTTTTTTTGTTGTAAAAATTAAATACCATTTTTTTTTACTCAGACACCCGTGACCCATTCAAAACCTGCACTATAATTCCCTAACAGCAAACATAGCAACAACACATTTAATTATATGACAAATCTAACTGACTGTTTGGCTATATAGTGTTCTAATAAAACATTCCACTACCTTTTACCCCAAACTATTGTATCAACTCAAATCTGGTAACAGGACATTTGATTCAGAGATGATGCAGGGTCCGATTTTCCCAAAACCTAATGGTTAATGTCCAGATTGGGGCTATGGTTAAAACATTCAACCCAAAGGAACGATGTCTGTAGACATCTATCATAAACACCAGAACCATTCATCAGTGTTGTGTTGTGTTTGTAAGTATGTTGTAGAGCAAGGCTCTCCAACCCTGTTCCCAGAGCTACCGTCCTGTAGGTTTTAGCTCCAACCCTGTTCCCAGAGCTACCGTCCTGTAGGTTTTAGCTCCAACCCTGTTCCCAGAGCTACCGTCCTGTAGGTTTTCGACTCCAACCCTGTTCCCAGAGCTACCGTCCTGTAGGTTTTCGACTCCAACCCTGTTCCCAGAGCTACCGTCCTGTAGGTTTTCGACCCCAACCCTGTTCCCAGAGCTACCGTCCTGTAGGTTTTCGACTCCAACCCTGTTCCCAGAGCTACCGTCCTGTAGGTTTTCGACTCCAACCCTGTTCCCAGAGCTACCGTCCTGTAGGTTTTCGACTCCAACCCTGTTCCCAGAGCTACCGTCCTGTAGGTTTTCGACTCCAACCCTGTTCCCAGAGCTACCGTCCTGTAGGTTTTCGACTCCAACCCTGTTCCCAGAGCTACCGTCCTGTAGGTTTTCGACTCCAACCGTTCCCAGAGCTACCGTCCTGTAGGTTTTCGACTCCAACCCTGTTCCCAGAGCTACCGTCCTGTAGGTTTTCGACTCCAACCGTTCCCAGAGCTACCGTCCTGTAGGTTTTCGACTCAACCCTGTTCCCAGAGCTACCGTCCTGTAGGTTTTCGACTCCAACCGTTCCCAGAGCTACCGTCCTGTAGGTTTTCGACTCCAACCGTTCCCAGAGCTACCGTCCTGTAGGTTTTCGACTCCAACCGTTCCCAGAGCTACCGTCCTGTAGGTTTTCGACTCCAACCGTTCCCAGAGCTACCGTCCTGTAGGTTTTCGACTCCAACCGTTCCCAGAGCTACCGTCCTGTAGGTTTTCGACTCCAACCCTGTTCTCAGAGAGCTACCGTCCTGTAGGTTTTCGACCCCAACCCTAATATAGCACACCGGATTCTAATAATTAGCTGGTTATTAAGCTGGATCAGGTTAGGTGCAACTGGGGTTGGAGTGAAAACCTACAGGACAATAGCTCTCTGGGAACAGGGTTGGAGAGCACTGTAGTAGGTTTAGTATGAGGTTAGACAGCAAGCTAGAGGCACCTATAGGTCAAATCATAGCTAGTTCCAACATAGGGCCCTGTTCTAAAGTGGGGCACTGGATGGGGAATAAGGTCCTATTTGAGATGCAGGCCAGGTGTTTGACACAGCACACTTAATCATCTCAATCATGAGAAACAGCTGTAATAGGATCTCTTTTTACATAAATAACTTCATATAAAAGGAGTTTTGTATTCAGCTCATTAACACGATGGCATCCTATTCCCTTTGTAATGCACCACTTTTGACCTGGGCCCTGGTAGGGCTTTATTAAGGGAATAGGGTGCCATTTGGGATGCACCCGAGAACTCCCAATAAGACAAGCCCTCAGGAAGAGAGTGCCAAGTCTTGTTTTAACACTTGACACAGGTCACTTGTGGAAGCAGTAATCAGTGAGTGGACATGACCTATTTTTCAACAGTAGTCCACAATGGTCTAGATTCAACAGGTAGGTGAAGTTCAGAAACCCCCTGCATTTCCAGAGATCCAAGCCAAAAGTGGAGATCGTTATTGCCTTGTAGACTGGCTAAAGTTACCGTAACACCAGAATCAAACCAGACCATAACTTCCAGTCAAACAAAGTGTAAACAACCCTTTTTAGGGTTCCATAGCGTAAAACATTAGAAATAAAGTGAAATGTCATTCATTAATAAAAATATAATTAAAACAATAGCGTAGGACAGGGAAGGTAATGCTGGGACAACTTTGGTATATCAGTAAACTTCTATAGAAAAAGAAAAAGTGACAAATAAAAAATGATTCATTGATCTAGCCATAAGTGCCATGTAGAGGGTGACGGTTAGGTTACCTAGGAAGTAATAACCATAGGATTCAAATGTCCTATGGGGACACTCAAAATGGCCACCAGCACCCATTATGGCATCACTGACCTGAATGGGGATGTCCGTTCTACTCATTCTAATTCTATGGTGATGAGTTAACACCCCGACAGGGTCATAGGTCAAATAATGAGGACTACTACCAGCGGAGCTTGCAGTACCAAGTACATGCTTTTATCTCTATTTATTACATGTACAACAGATGTCTTCTTAAATAGTTGCATAAAATGTTAAAGCCGCAACATTGCACATGATAAGAATGGGGGAAACATAACATACATTGAGTGCATTTACAGTATTCTGTCTTCCTGCTCCTTTTCCTCATTCACTCTCCATCCGATTGACCATCTCTGCTGCCACTCAGGCTCAGTCGCCCAATTGGTGATCTACTACATTTAATTTGCAGGATTATTTAGTCCCAAGAATGTTCTCAAAAGCAGGCGGCCATTTTGAAACAGGAGGGTCAGAAGGCAGTTAAGAGTCTATATACAAAGTAAGGCTTAATCATCTTAAATCTGCGCAACACCATTTTTGTTTTCTAGTAAAAGCAAAAACAAAACAATTAATTATTTTCTGTTGTTGAGACTTTGCAGCAGTCAGCAGAATCTCTTATCTTTACTTAGATTAAGGTTTCTTAGATTAAGTACATAAGCGCAGCAATTGGAAAACTCTGATTAGACATAAAACTATCTCAACAAAGTGGAGGAGCTCAGTCAATGGATGAGTCCTCTCCAGGCTGTAAAGTAGCGTAGCGACTTTCTACTGCTGAGCGTTTTTCTTCAATCTTCTTTTGAAATGTTAATTTGAGTTTTTTTGTTGTTTTTTTTCAAAAACTTTTTTGAAAAGTTGTGAACAATGTTCTCTCTCTTTATACATTGGTTCTTTAAGAAAGGGGGTGTCTCAAAAGTCTTTGAGTCACATATTGTAAAAGCACAAAAACAAAACGGCTCTCTCTTTCTCTGGCAACAAGAGGGAAGGGATGGTTGCTTTGTGCTAACACTAGCTTCCTTGACAACACTCTCTCCTCTGAAATCTCTGTTTGTTTGACTCTCAGTAAGATAGAGGACAAATATGTTACTCCATCGATTTGTCAGTATTTTTCATGTTTTAGATTTTTTCTTATTTTGAAAATCAGTTTTAGTGTAAACAAGCAAGCAGCAGTAGACTGGTGAGGACATTGTCATCCTTATTTTGATTGGCTAAGAACTCAGTGTGTGTTCTCTCAGGGAATACTCTGATTGGCTAAGGACCTCTAGGCCTACAGGCCTCATGTTTTGATTGGTTGAAGGACCACAGGACTCTTTAAAACCACAACATATCTGAAAGAGGATGAGATCAGCGAATTTCATTTTTCCCCCACCTTATTCTTTCTCTGAGATGCCCAGTCCCAAATCAACCCCTAGTCAGTACCCCCTAGTCACCTCATATAGATCTGAAAGGATTTGGATAGGTCTAAGCAATATGGTTCTATCAATCCCGTCTCCACCTTGTCTTCTGAGAGGTTAGGTGGAAATAATATTGCTCATACCTATTAAATCTTCTTAGATCTACACAAGCAGCTAGTGGGAATGTAGTGAGGAGTCCGTTTGGGACTGGACGTCCGGTTCTCTCCTTCCTATTAGGGTGGTGGGAGGGGCATCTCTCTCCCTCACTCAGGCCAGTGGCTGTAGCCGGCTGTGTAGTAAGCTCTGTACCCCTCCGATGGGCTTTGCGTCTGTCTGGTGCTTCCTCCTGTCTATGAACAGCACTAGGCGAGATGTGTCCAGACACCCACCTTCCACCCTACCCTGTCCCTGGACGTCTGCTGACTTGGCCTGGCCCTGGACCCAGGGCTCCTGCAGACATAGCCCAGCCGGAGGCCTCCTGGACGGGTCGGCCCTCAGCAGAAGGCAGACAAACTCCCGGGCCCCCTGGGTCACGCCCTTGAAGTAGTGGTGGGGGAAGCTGAAGTCTAGCTGACAGATGTTCAGACACGTCTCCTCCACGCTCTCATCCAGGAAAGGAGAGGCCCCGCTCAGGAGGACGTAGGTCACAACCCCCAGACTCCAGAGGTCAGAGGTCAGGGCGGCCGGCTCCCCCAGGACCAGCTCGGGGGAGGAAAACTCGGGGCTTCCCAGGAGAGGGTGGATGTAGTGGGCACTGTTGAGCTGGACGGCATCCCCGAAGTCAGTCAGTTTGACCACGGGCTGGCCGGACGAGGTGTGGGACACCAACAGGTTCTCAGGCTGGGGGAGAGGAGGGAAAGAGGGAGGAGAAGGAGGGAGAGCGATATGGGGGAGGGAGATGGAGTATAAATAGAAGGTTTAGAAAAGAGAGAGGTGGAGAGAAAGTGAGAGAAAACAGAGGGGAGATATGGGATAGTATAAATAGAAGTGAGAATGGAGAAATTAAAAGGATAGAGATAGGAAGAATGGAGATATGAAGGAGAGGAATAGAAAGGAGAGACAGAATTGAAAAGAAAGATGATGAATACCACAGTACAGTACCTTTAAGTCCAGATGGGCTATCCTACAGTTGTGTAGGTAATGTAAAGCTTCTAGGATGTTCCGTAGGTAGCTGGCCACTTTCTCCTCAGTCAGATTCCCCCAGCTGACTATGTAGTCCAGAAGACGACCCTGGTCAACCCTGTAGAGAGAAACACACACGCACACGGGTCAAGCAGATCTGTGAGAATGTTGAATGCTACTCTGTGTGTGTTTGTATTCACATCTCCAGGACCAATCTGTAGCTGAAGAGGTCTAGGAGTGCATGTTGAGCGATTAACCAAAATGGAAATGGAGAAGAGACAGAAGAATCTGCGATGGAGAGGGATATAGAGCAGTTGCTTCGTGAGGTATCTCTACCTGAACACAATCTAAGTGATTGATAGTTGGTATTCAGCAGTCATAAAAGTATTCCTTATGTACTTTGTAGAGCTACTAAAATAGTGATTTTGAACGACAGCAATGGCAGCAGCTCTATAGAGATGAGATGATGACTTGGAATGAAATAATAAAGTCATCAAATAAAACAAATGTAATATACACTGAGTGTACAAAACATTAAGAACACCTGCCCTTTCCATGGCATAGACTGACCAGGTGAAACATATGATTCCTTATTGATGACACCTAAATCCACTTCAATCAGTATAGATGAAGGGGAGGAGACAGGTTAAATAAGGATTTAAGCCTTGAGACAATGGAGACATGGATTGTGTGTGTGTGCCATTCAGAGTGAATGGGCAAGACAAAATATTGAAGTGCCTTTGAATGGGATATGGTAGCAGGTACCAGGCACACTGGTTTAAGTGTGTCAAGAATTGCAACGCTGCTAAATTTTCACACTCAACAGTTTCCAGTGTGTATCAAGAAAGGTCCACCACCCAAAGGACATCTAGCCAACTTGACACAGCTGCAGGAAGCAATGGAGTCAACATGCGCCGGCATTCCTGTGGAATGCTTTCGACACCTTGTAGAGTCCATACCCCGATGAATTGAGGCTGTTCTGAGGGCAAAATGGGGTGCAACTCAATATTAGGAAGGTGTTCCTACTGTGTTGTACACTCAGTGTACACAACAGCTGAAATATTTCATTCAATTACAGAAATGTGAATAAATGATGGTTAATAAGTGCTAAGCAGTAATGGGCAGTCACTACCACCATGGGCCTAATTCTTTTATTCTGTGTTGTTAGAGAATTCAGTCCACAAAATGCATAGTGCATTTCATGTAAAAAAAAATATATATTGAAATCGAAAAAACTTGAAACTTTTTTCTCATCGAACTGACCTCAAAAAGCACTAATCACTCAGCACTAGTGTGTGTGTGTGTGTGTGTGTGTGTGTGTGTGTGTGTGTGTGTGTAACTCACATCTCCAGGACCAGTACGTAGCTGCTGGGGGTCTCATACGTGTCCAGCAGTCTGACAAGGTGTGTGTGTTGTAGTCTCTGTAGCAGGCTGAGCTCCTTGGTCACCTGGTCTCTCTTCATCAGCTTCTTATTGACCAGCTTGACCGCCACCGTGCGTTTGCTCGAATTGTGGTCACAACGCTTGACCACAGAGAACCGGCCCCTGGGGCAAGGAGAAGAGGTTACGGTGGTCATCTTCAGGCTGATTCTTCATCATTATCATTGAATCGTCATTAACCCCTTAAGGTCGATGTCCCGCCCGTGGTTATCAAATTAGCATAATATAAAAATGTGTTAGTTTAAGCTATAGATATGGCTTTGTTTTTTGCATTGGATGTGTCTCAATGCACCACATCCACCTATGTAACACTTTCGCATTTGAGGTGCAAGATGACAGAGCTAGAGCGGTGTTTGTCAGACCATGAAACATACCGAAAATCGGTCTTCTCACAAAATAAGGGGTTAAATACATGTCAATAAAAAGAACACATTTTCCCTGATCTTTCTTATATCTCTCAGACACTTCACAACAAACTTCCTTTAGGTTTTTTGGGGGGACTATCTTTTGTTCCGTGTAGTGAATCTGTTATTCAATGTGTTTGTATGGGATAACAGCAGTAAGGTCCAATATTTTTTTTTTCATCAAATATATATACATTACAAGTCAAAAGTTTGGACACCTACTCATTCAAGGATTCTTCTTTATTTTTTACTATTTTCTACAGTGTATAATAATAGTGAAGACGTCAAAACTATGAAATAACACATATGGAATCATGTAGTAACCAAAAAAAGTGTTCAACAAATCAAAATATGTTTTATATTTGAGATTCTTCAAAGTAGCCACCTTTTGCTTTGATGACAGCTTTGCACACTCTTGGCATTCTCTCAACCAGCTTCACCTGGAATGCTTTTCCAACAGTCTTGAAGGAGTTGCCACATATGCTGAGCACTTGTTGGCTGCTTTTCCATCCAACTCATTACAAACCATCTCAACTGTGTTGAGGTCGGGTGATTGCGGAGGCCAGGTAATCTGATGCAGCACTCCATCACTCTCCTTCTTGATCAAACAGCCCTTACACAGCCGGGAGGTGTGTTTTGGGTCAGTGTCCTGTTGAAAAACAAATTATAGTCCCACTAAGCGCAAACCAGAAGGGATGTTGTATCGCTGCAGAATGCTGTGGTATCCATGCTGGTTAAGTGTGCCTTAAATTCCAAATAAATCACGACAGTGTCACCAGCAAAGCACCATCATACCTTCTCCTCCATGCTTTACAGTTGGAACCACACATGTGGAGATCATCCGTAAACAAGGCAGTTGGAACCAAAAATCTCAAATGTGACTCATCAGAACAAAGGACAGATTTCCACCGGTCTAATGTCCATTGCTCGTGTTTCTTGGCCTAAGCAAGCTCATTTTTTTATTGGAGTCCTTAAGTAGTGGTTTCTTTGTAGCAATTCGACCATGAAGGCCTGATTCACGCAGTCTCCTCTGAACAGTTGATGTTGAGATATGTCTGTTACTTGAACTCTGGATTTATTTAGGCTGCAATCTGTGGTGCAGTTAACTCTATCTAATGAACTTATCCTCTGCTACAGAGGTAACTCTGGGTCTTCCTTTCCTGTGGCGGTCCTATGTTATGTCATAGTTTGGATGTCTTCACTATTATTTTACAATGTAGAATATCATTTTAAAAAACAGAAAAAATATTAAATGAGTGTGTGTCCGAACTTTTGACTGTAGATTTTTTTTATACTTCAAGGTGTCTTAAAATTCTAAATCAAATACCAACATTATCCTTGCTATGACACCTTCTTAAAATGTTTTATATAGCTTAGCAGTACCCCTCCCCTCCCCCAGCTTAGACAGGGTTTAGACTCTTTAGTTATGTACAAGAGAACACACACACCTAGGGGTGTTAAGAACAGTGTGTACTGTACCTGCCCAGCTCTGCCACCTCAGTGTAGTGGGACTCAAAGTTGTCCTTCCAGCTCACCCTGACCCCATCATTGGACACAGCTACACACAAAAGGGGAATAGTACAGTTAGAAGAGCCGAGTCATTTTGACTCAATATGAATTTAAAATATCTCTGCCATTTTTAAAGTCATGCCCCCCTCCGTACTTGACTTTTCCTAAATATGTAAGTCATCTATCGTTACATGACATTTATTACTACTTAATTACTGTCCTGTGGCAGTATGTATGTACATGTGTGTGTGGTCTTACCTAGCACTCTGAGGATGGCTGAAGATGTCACTGAGCCCAGGTCGTTAGCGGCGACGCAGGTGTAAACACCGTCGTCCACCGAAGACACACCTACTATCCTCAGTGTCGCCTCGCCCGTTTCACTGTCACACACACACGCACGCACGTACACACGCACACGCACACACACACACACACACACACACACACACACACACACACACACACACACACACACACACACACACACACACACACACACACACACACACACACACACACACACACACACACACACTTTAACAACCTTATTGTTTCACTGTCTCACAAACAAGTGATACCTCTGTGTCGTGTGTGTGTGTGTGTGTGCCTGTCACCGTGTGTATGTGTTCCTCTCTGTGTGTGTGTGTCACTCTCTCTGTGTGTACCTGTCACCGTGTGTATGTGTTCCTCTGTGTGTGTGTGTCACTCTCTCTGTGTGTATGTGTTCCTCTGTGTGTGTGTCACTCTCTCTGTGTGTGTGTGTCTCTCTCCCCCTCTCTCTCCACCTGTAAGCGATGCAGTGGTGTCCATTGTTGTTCAGGGTGGTCTGGTCAGGTCCCCTCCAAGTGACAGTAGCTTTGGGTCGGCCACACACCTTACACCTCAGAGTCACACTCTCCCCGTTGTCACACGTCACCTCACTCAGGGGGACCAGGAACTCTGGTTGAACTAAGGGTCAAAGGTCAAATTACATCATCACTGAGCAGCTGAGAGTGCCAGAGGTTGTGTCAAAGCGAGAGCATATAATTTATTTACATTAATTTGTTTGTTTTTAAATGTGTTTTTCTGTTCATTCTTTGATTATTATTTAATATTGTACAATAAATGTATTGTTTGTATGTGGAAAATGGTCATGTACGCAAACAATATATGTAGATCTGTATATCAATTCTGTTTTATTGAGGGGATCTTTATTGAGACGACACAATGAGAGACTTACCATCATAGATATAGTTGGGATTTAGAAGCTGAAAAAAACAGACAGCAAACCAAACATCAGACATCATAAAAGTACGTTTTGTGTCGTTCTGATATTCTTCGTTGGTTACTAGTAACACATCAACAATAGCACAGCCTAGCTCTCTGATGTGGTGAACATTCATCCTAGCCTATTGCTTATACCAATCCAAGCCTCTCCGAACCTACATAAGTAGGCCTGCCTAGGCATCACGGGTAGGGCTAGTGGTCGTTAAGGACTGGACAAAAATGATTGATGATGATTTACCTTTACAGAAACCTTATTGGTTAGCCCATCTCTGGACTTCCTGTAACCGTTTTCCAGCTTGCTCTCTTTCTTTCCCTCCTCTTTCTTCTCAGACTTCTTGCGGATGCGCAGGGTGGTGTGCCAGGATGAGGACTTCCTGTTTACCCAAATAAGTACAAAGTTGAAAGGTATATGATATACTACTAATCAATAACATATATGTCCTCATACCACACAATTCCTAGTTTTAGGCTAACAACATTTTGTGTGGTGTCACACTAAAATCCTTCCCACAGTCTCTTACTTGATGGTTCCGTCTGGGCAGTCGGGGATGATGGTGGAGGTGTGTCCCAGAACGTAGCCGGGGATCCAGCCCTCGGCGGCGGGGCCCTGTTCTGTAGCGGCCCGGAACACTAGGAACATGTTCTGTTGGTTAGAGGCCAGGATCTGGACCACCTCTCCCTGGGAAACACTGATCTCATCCTCCTTCAGGGCCACGTAGTCCTGGGTCACCAACATGGTCGACATACTACTGCTGCTGCTGCTTTCACTCTGTGGAGATGGGGGAGGGAGATGAGGGGGGGAGGGAGAGATGGGGGAGTGGTGGAAGCATGTTGAATAACTTGCAAGAAACTCACTCACCCCCCCCCGCCCAACACAGACACGTAAATCAATCCCCTCATCAGTAACAGGCCAAACACACAGATTCTGTCATGGCACACCAACCTACACACACACACCTCACACTCACAACGAGGTTTAGGTGGAGAGGGAAGAGGACGGACAAAAAGCAGCAGAGTGAAGAGGAAAGAGATACTATTGGAGTAGAGCTTTAGATACTCCTCCATGTGAGTGCTGTGGTTAGCCATCCATTCACCAGTTTAACAAAATAACTTACACACCGCCGTGAGAGAGAGAGAGAGAGAGAGAGAGAGAGAGAGAGAGAGAGAGAGAGAGAGAGAGAGAGAGAGAGAGAGAGAGAGAGAGAGAGAGAGAGAGAGAGAGAGAGAAGAAAAAGAGATTGGCACCACTCCTCCTTCGGAGAACGAGTGAATACGATGGAGATGTACACACTCAGGTGGAGGTGTTGAAAAGGAGTTTCAGTTTCAGGTACCTCGTCAGAAGCGTTGTTAGAGTTAAATAGAAATGCGAGTCGTTGTTAAAGACTGAAGTGTTATTAAAAGCCTTGTTAAAAAAAGAGGAGAAAAAGTCTTCAGTAGAGTTTAGTAGAGTTGTATTAGAGCGTACAAAGCGGTGCAGCGTTGTTAGAGACAGTGACAAGAGACACGTAGTAGTAACAGTAGAGGACTACGAAGTAGTACAGTAGTAGTGGATTACTACTTGGAGTGCAGGTAAAGCTTGGTTAGAGAGGTGCGTTGTAGAGTAGTTTAGTACAGTTGTCAATTCGTTAGATGCATAGTAGTAGTAGAAGACTACTACTAGTAGTAGTAGAACATGTAGTAGCAGTTTAGTAGAGCCATCTCCAGTGGGATGCAGAAGGACACAGGCAGACAGGACAGGTCTCCCGTGGGTGCTGGATTAGTCAACCAGGAGCAGGAGTAGCACTAGGCCGCACTGGAGCCTGGGCAGCGGGTACATCTCTTACCCCGTTGCTCTGGGTGGACTGCTCGCTGGTGGATGAGCACGTACTCATGCGGTCCGCCTCCTTGCTGTGGGTGGAGTGTCTGTGGGAGCCTGTCGCGGACTGAGAGGAGGTCTGGAACGTGTTTTGGTTCTGTCTCCCCATGGTCTCTCCTGTCTCCCCTGGGAAGGTGAAGGAGCCGGGCCGACTGGCTGGAGAACCAGGCATGGAGCTCCAGAAGGAGCCAGAGCCAGACTTCAGGCCAGGGCTGGGAGGGGGAGGCGGGAGGGCGTCTTTCCCAAAGGCGGGAGTTGCCAGGGGGGAGGCCATGGGGGAGACGGTGCCTGGGCGAGGCTTGCTGGGGGTGGAAAGAAGCACGGGCCCAGAGAGAGGGGCCACACTGGCCCGGGGAATAGGGGGGATGGGAGGGGGCTGGTCGGTTGAGGCCGAGAACGTGCGCTTGCCCTGGGGACTGCCCCCTTGGACCCTCACCCCACGCTGGGCCTCCCTCGTGTCCCTCACCCCCCCCGCTGGAGCCTGCGACCCAGGGTTCGCTGAGACGGTGTGAGGGAGCGAGCAATGAGGGGGGAGACGAGGGGATGAGCCTGAATCACAAGTGAGGAAAACTGAGTGAAGGGAGGGAAACATCTTAACCAGGGAAATGTCATCACACACACCCTCTGTAATACTGGGAGAGGCTATGCCTACCTGACATCTTGTTGGGGCCGTCTGGGTCTGCGGCCCCCGGGTGGTGTGGGTGTCGCAGGGGCTGGGGCAGGCGGGAGGGCTGAGGGATCCTGGAGGGCCTCCTGGAGGAGCCAGCTCCGCCCTGGGGACCACCTCCAACGAGGGGACTACCTACACCGAGGGGACCAGTGAGAGGCACACCCTGTAGACCTCCAACAGGGGCCACACTGGGCATGACGCTCCCCACTGACGGAGCGTCGCTGCTGGGTAGACATGGTCCGTCGCTAGCCCCTACATGGATCCTCTGGTACTCTATAGGGGAGGTCAGAGCTGGAGAGAGAGAGTGAGAAAGCGAGGGACAGAGATTGAACAAAATATTAACCTTTGCAGTATTTATTTTGGCTACATCACAAACCACAACATTTCAAAATGAACTATTTTGGAATGAGTTACGCAAAGGGTTTATGTGAGTGCGTGTACCGTTGAGGAAGTTGCGTTGGCTCTCCAGTATCTGGCTGATCTGAAGGGTCCAGACCTGACGCACTCCCATGTGGGAGGAGTGGAGGACGAAGGAGTCTACGCTGCTATTGGTCACCCGAGAGGTCAACATAAACTTACAGGGGTCACCGTCCACACTGTCCTCCAACCCCAGACAACCGATCTGGAGAGAGAGAGGAATGGAGGCAGAAAGAAAAAGTTTCAACACACCTTCATCAAGACATTGAGGGATGGATACAGCCGTCAAGACTTACATTGTCTTTCCATGCAGAAAAACGCAGAAAAAAAAATATTAAGGGAAAGAAAAGGAGAGAAACTGTGTTGTTGCTAGACGATACCTTGATGCTGTTCTTGTATAGGAAGCCAGGCATGGAGAAGCCTCTCTTCTTGTCCAGTGGCTCGCTGAAGATGACAATCTGTTCAAAGAGGAAGACCCTTCTCTCTCTCATTCTCCCTCCTCCTCCCTCGGGGTCTGATACCATGAAGGTGTCCTGGAGCAGCAGACGACCCTGGGCCACAATCTTACCCTGGAGGGAGGAGGAAGGCGAAATAAAGAAAGAAAGTAGGGAACAAAAGTGAGTAGCAAAATGTAGGAAGAGGTGAAGAACGAAAACGATTAAGGGAGACAGCGGAGAGCAGAGAGGAAGGACAGAAAATAAGACCATGTGAAATTGGTGGGTTGATTGATCTATTCTTAAGTCTTTAAATGTTTGATATTCTGTTTTGTTGTGTAACTATTTCATGTCAGGGTGATCTTACGTCAAATCCTTGGAGTCGCCCCACGTTCATCATATCGTTGCATCTCTTTGGTACGATGCACATGATCTCAACTCCTTTCTGTAGGCCACACACACACACACACACACACACACACACACACACACACACACACACACACACACACACACACACACACACACACACACACACACACACACACACACACACACACACACACACACACACACACACACACACACACACACACACACACACACAAAATGGGTTAAAAAACACATGGTTAAGGAAATAAAATATAGTATAAAAATGTATAAAACAAAATGAAAAGACTACAGGAAAGACAGTGTCCTCTCTTCCTCACCTCCAACTCTACTGAATCCAACCCTGCCTTTTTAGAAAATTTGAGGAAGTCCTACAAACAAAACCAGACAAAATGTATTTGATATTACCAAAAGGTGAAAGATAATGATTACACAATGATAAGACAACATGTTAGAGTAAGGTAACAAACTGATTCGATACTGGGCCCCCTGGTACGGCTAAGAAATGGGTGTGATTTAGCATCCTCTGCTGGACAACTAAGAACATGATAATGAACAGCACTTAGTTCCCTAACATTTACATTACATTATAGTCATTTAGCAGACGTACAATCATCACAAGACGATGATGAAAACACACACAGACCCACCCACTCTACCTACCTTGAGCAGTAGTTGGTACTTCATGATTCTCTGGACGGGTTTGATGAGGAGGTCAGTGATCTGGAGACGCTGACCGAGACGTTGTTTCAGGTCCTCGAAGTAGGTGTCGATGTACTCTGACACGATGTGTTCCGACTTGGGCTTGTTCTGACAGTACACTATGTACATGTGGAGCCTCCGCTCCTGAAGACCGAACACACACACACACAGGGTTAGGATACTGTAGATATATACTCACTCACTCTCTCACTCTCTCACTCTCTCACTCTCTCACTCTCTCACTCTCTCACTCACTCACTCTCTCACTCACTCACTCACTCACTCACTCACTCACTCACTCACTCACTCACTCACTCACTCACTCACTCACACAGCAACAGTCAATCACTCACATGTTTGACGAACAGCGTTCCAAGTCGGTCAGGGTCTTCCAGACACTTCTCTAACTCTCCCATGAAGAAACTACAGAGAGAAAGAGAGAGGGTTAGCAAGGCATATCCATTATATGTTGTGTGTGTGTGTGTGTGTGGTGTGTGTGTGTGTGTATGTCATACTCTCTATGCCAGTCGTAGATCTGGTGGATGTTTCCAAAGACTATCTTGTCTTTTCCCTTCATATCGTCTGGTACCCCTTCCTCCTTCATCCGAGTCATATAGCTCTGAAACACACACACACACACACACACACACACACACACACACACACACACACACACACACACACACACACACACACACACACACACACACACACACACACACACACACACACACACACACACACACACACACACACACACACGTGAACATCAATTAACTCTAGAGGAAGAGGATGTGAGGTCAGAGGGAGGGAGGAAGTAATGTGTTTGGACTCACCTCCACCACCAGGCCCAGGTCTCTGACGTAGTCCCTCTCTGTCTCCACCAGCTCCAACAACACATAACTATACAGAGAGAGAGACAAAGAGAGACAGAGAGAGAGGGTCAGTAACATGTCTTAAACAAGAGTGTCAAACGAATAAAATGAGTTTCAGTGTAGTGTCCATATTAGGATAGCTTCAGTCAAATGGTGCTGAGACTAAGTTTGTCCTAATATGGACACTAACATTGAGCGAGAGAGAGTGAGTTACCGAAAGTGCTAGTGATCCATGTTGGAAACAAATGGAATTGCTTTAACACCTTATAACCAATACATCTATCAATCCAGTACATACTGTCGTCGCTTGAGGAAGCCAGTCTTGCGCTCTTCCATCTCATCGATGGGAGAGGAGGATGAGAGGAGGGAGTTATCAGAGGGGTTGAAGGAGGGAGAGCTGCTGTCCCCGTGATCTACTGAGAGAGAGCTAGGCCTGTCCTCTAGAGCCTGGAGAGAGAGTGAGAGAAAGAGGGAGAGAGAAAGAGAGGGAGAAAGAAAGAGGTAGATTGTAAACGAGACAATGCCTCCCTGTGTGTGTGTATATATATATAGAGACAATGCCTCCCTGTGTGTGTGTATATATATATATATATATATATATATATATATATATATATATATATATATATATATATATATATATATATATGTATATGTGTATTTGTGTGTGTATGTATATGTATGTGTGCGTGTGTGTATGTAAGTGTGCGTGTGTATATATAATTTTCATCATAGGTACACTTCAACTATGACAGACAAAACGGGAAAAAAATAATCCAGAAAATCACATTGTAGGATTTTTAATGAATTTATTTGCAAATTATGGTGGAAAATAAGTATTTGGTCAATAAAAGTTTATCTCAGTACTTTGTTATATACCCTTTGTTGGCAATGACAGAGGTCAAACGTTTTCTGTAAGTCTTCACAAGGTTTTCACACACTGTTGCTGGTATTTTGTCCCATTCCTCCATGCAGATCTCCTCTAGAGCAGTGATGTTTTGGGGCTGTTGCTGGGCAACACGGCCTTTCAACTCCCTCCAAAGATTTTCAATGGGGTTGAGATCTGGAGACTGGCTAGGCCACTCCAGGACGTTGAAATGCTTCTTACGAAGCCACTCCTTCGTTGCCCGGGCGGTGTGTTTGGGATCATTGTCATGCTGAAAGACCCAGCCACGTTTCATCTTCAATGCCCTTGCTGATGGAAGGAGGTTTTCACTCAAAATCTCACGATACATGGCCCCATTCATTCTTTCCTTTACACGGATCAGTCGTCCTGGTCCCTTTGCAGAAAAACAGCCCCAAAGCATGATGTTTCCACCCCCATGCTTCACAGTAGGTATGGTGTTCTTTGGATGCAACTCAGCATTCTTTGTCCTCCAAACACGAAAGTTCTATTTTGGTTTCATCTGACCATATGACATTCTCCCAATCTTCTTCTGGATCATCCAAATGCTCTCTAGCAAACTTCAGATGGGCCTGGACATGTACTGGCTTAAGCAGGGGGACACGTCTGGCATTGCAGGATTTGAGTCCGTGGCGGCGTAGTGTGTTACTGATGGTAGGCTTTCTTACTTTGGTCCCAGCTCTCTGCAGGTCATTCACTAGGATCCCCCGTGTGGTTCTGGGATTTTTGCTCACCGTTCTTGTGATAATTTTGACCCCACGGGGTGAGATCTTGCGTGGAGCCCCAGATCGAGGGAGATTATCAGTGGTCTTTTAGGTCTTCCATTTCCTAATTTATTGCTCCCACAGTTGATTTCTTCAAACCAAGCTGCTTACCTATTGCAGATTCAGTCTTCCCAGCCTGGTGCAGGTCTACAATTTTGTTTCTGGTGTCCTTTGACAGCTCTTTGGTCTTGGCCATAGTGGAGTTTGGAGTGTGACTGTTTGAGGTTGTGGACAGGTGTCTTTTAAACTGATAACAAGTTCAAACAGGTGCCATTAATACAGGTAACGAGTGGAGGACAGAGGAGCCTCTTAAAGAAGACGTTACAGGTCTGTGAGAGACAGAAATCTTGCTTGTTTGTAGGTGACCAAATACTTATTTTCCACCATAATTTGCAAATAAATTCATTCAAAATCATACAATGTGATTTTCTGGATTTTATTTTCTCATTTTGTCTGTCATAGTTGAAGTGTACCTATGATGAAAATTACAGGCCTCTCACATCTTTTTTAAGTGGGAGAACTTGCACAATTGGTGGCTGACTAAATACTTTTTTGCTCCACTGTATATAATAATGGCACAGGACATACACATGTCTTGTCTGCTAAATGAACAAGCCTCCCCATCCAACCTGACAGAGCTTGAGAGGATCTGCAGAGAAGAATGGGAGAAACTCCCCAAATAAAGGTGTGCCAAGCTTGTAGCGTAATACCCAAGAAGACTTGAGGCTGTAATCGCTGTCAAAGGTGCTTCAACAAAGTTCTGAGTAAAGGGTCTGAATACTTATTTATATTTAATACATTTTCAACTGTTTTTAAACATCTGTTTTTGCTTTGTCATTATGGGGTATTGTGTGTCGATTGATGAGAAAAAACAACAATTGAATCAATTTCAGAATAAGGCTGTAATGTAACAAAATGTGGAAAAAGTACTGAATACTTTCCCAATGCACTGCATGTTAATGAACGGACAATTACCGTGAGAACGGCAGTCTTTTGCATGACAATAACCGGCTGACAAAATGTTATGACCACCACAGCCATAGTCCTCACCATCTTGCTCTTGACCAGTTCCTCGATGGCGCTCACCAGCTCTGCTGCGCTGGGCGTCTCAGAACTGCACGGCCGGACGGACAGACGGGAGGAGCTCTGGACAGGGATGCAGGGAGTAAGGTGTTAACATATTCCCCTCAGCGTAGTCTTACTACATGATTTGGCTAAAGGCTTCATTTAATACCATTCCTGTTCAGTTATCCATCAAACAACCAATCAATAAAAGTTCACTTGTGGAACACCCTTTCAAGGGAGAAAATTCAAAACATTTCATCTGGAGAGATGGACCCAAAACTACTGAAAAGACAATTTAAGAAAACATATTTTTTTTCTGGATAGATCCACAAATACTCCTGAGGCATGTAGCCTGTATGTTGGTGATGTAGAGGTCGGATGTTGGTTTGTTTACTATGACGTCCCTCTACAATGTTACTGTTATGGTTGTATTTTTGATCCTCTGCTCTCAATGAATGATCCAATGTTGACCAGAACAAGAAAGAGGTTCTGATATGAAGTTGAAGGGTAAAGTGAATCTATGATCGCTAAAAGAAAGTGCTTAACGTGATGAAAGGGGAAACAGTCTGCAATGAGTCTCCTAGGAACGAGGTCAAATCTATGACATTGAAAAACAAGAGCAGGAAAGAGGTTACACAGGTGTGCAAGTGAGAAAGTACAAGTAAAAAATAAGTAAAAAACAAAGAGTAAGAGAGTGTAAATGAGAGAGGTTAATGTTAGGAGATGTAAAAAAGAAAGAGTAAGAGAGTGTAAATGAGAGAGGTTAATGTTAGGAGATGTAAAAAAGAAAGAGTAAGAGACTGTAAATGAGAGAGGTTAATGTTAGGAGATGTAAAAAGAAAGAGTAAGAGAGTGTAAATGAGAGAGGTTAATGTTAGGAGATTAAAAAAGAAAGAGTAAGTAAATGAGAGAATGATGTAAAAAAGAAAGAGTAAGAGACTGTAAATGAGAGAGGTTAATGTTAGAGATGTAAAAAGAAAGAGTAAGAGACTGTAAATGAGAGAGGTTAATGTTAGGAGATGTAAAAAAGAAAGAGTAAGAGACTGTAAATGAGAGAGGTTAATGTTAGGAGATGTAAAAAAGAAAGAGTAAGAGACTGTAAATGAGAGAGGTTAATGCTAGGAGATGTAAAAAAGAAAGAGTAAGAGACTGTAAATGAGAGAGTTAATGTTAGGAGATGTAGGAAAGAGTAAGAGACTGTAAATGAGAGAGGTTAATGCTAGGAGATGTAAAAAAGAAAGAGTAAGAGACTGTAAATGAGAGAGGTTAATGTTAGGAGATGTAAAAAAGAAAGAGTAAGAGACTGTAAATGAGAGAGGTTAATGTTAGGAGATGTAAAAAAGAAAGAGTAAGAGACTGTAAATGAGAGAGGTTAATGTTAGGAGATGTAAAAAAGAAAGAGTAAGAGACTGTAAATGAGAGAGGTTAATGTTAGGAGATGTAAAAAAGAAAGAGTAAGAGACTGTAAATGAGAGAGGTTAATGTTAGGAGATGTAAAAAGAAAGAGTAAGAGACTGTAAATGAGAGAGGTTAATGTTGTAAAAAGAAAGAGAGAGGTTAAGAGAGATGTAAAGACTGTAAATGAGAGGTTAATGTTAGGAGATGTAAAAAAGAAAGAGTAAGAGACTGTAAATGAGAGAGGTTAATGTTAGGAGATGTAAAAAGAAAGAGTAAGAGACTGTAAATGAGAGAGGTTAATGTTAGGAGATGTAAAAAGAAAGAGTAAGAGACTGTAAATGAGAGAGGTTAATGTAGGAGATGTAAAAAAGAAAGAGTAAGAGACTGTAAATGAGAGAGGTTAATGTTAGGAGATGTAAAAAAGAAAGAGTAAGAGACTGTAAATGAGAGAGGTTAATGTTAGGAGATGTAAAAAAGAAAGAGTAAGAGACTGTAAATGAGAGAGGTTAATGTTAGGAGATGTAAAAAAGAAAGAGTAAGAGACTGTAAATGAGAGGTTAATGTTAGGAGATGTAAAAAAGAAAGAGTAAGAGAGTGGGAATAAGAGGTTAATGTTAGGAGATGTAAAAAAGAAAGAGTAAGAGACTGTAAATGAGAGAGGTTAATGCTAGGAGATGTAAAAAAGAAAGAGTAAGAGACTGTAAATGAGAGAGTTAATGCTAGGAGATGTAAAAAAGAAAGAGTAAGAGACTGTAAATGAGAGAGGTTAATGTTAGGAGATGTAAAAAGAAAGAGAGTAAGAGACTGTAAATGAGAGAGGTTAATGTTAGGAGATGTAAAAAAGAAAGAGTAAGAGACTGTAAATGAGAGGTTAATGTTAGGAGATGTAAAAAAGAAAGAGTAAGAGAGTGGGAATAAGAGGTTAATGTTAGGAGATGTAAAAAAGAAAGAGTAAGAGACTGTAAATGAGAGGTTAATGTTAGGAGATGTAAAAAAGAAAGAGTAAGAGAGTGTAAATGAGAGAGGTTAATGCTAGGAGATGTAAAAAAGAAAGAAAGAGACTAAATGAGACTGTAAATGAGAGAGGTTAATGCTAGGAGATGTAAAAAGAAAGAGTAAGAGACTGTAAATGAGAGAGGTTAATGCTAGGAGATGTAAAAAAGAAAGAGTAAGAGACTGTAAATGAGAGAGGTTAATGCTAGGAGATGTAAAAAAGAAAGAGTAAGAGACTGTAAATGAGAGAGGTTAATGTTAGGAGATGTAAAAAAGAAAGAGTAAGAGACTGAGAGGTTAATGTTAGAGATGTAAAAAAGAAAGAGTAAGAGACTGTAAATGAGAGAGGTTAATGTAAGAAAAAAGAAAGAGTAAGAGACTGTAAATGAGAGAGGTTAATGTTAGGAGATGTAAAAAAGAAAGAGTAAGAGACTGTAAATGAGAGAGGTTAATGTTAGGAGATGTAAAAAAGAAAGAGTAAGAGACTGTAAATGAGAGAGGTTAATGTTAGGAGATGTAAAAAAGAAAGAGTAAGAGACTGTAAATGAGAGAGGTTAATGCTAGGAGATGTAAAAAAGAAAGAGTAAGAGAGTGGGAATAAGAGGTTAATGTTAGGAGATGTAAAAAAGAAAGAGTAAGAGACTGTAAATGAGAGAGGTTAATGCTAGGAGATGTAAAAAAGAAAGAGTAAGAGACTGTAAATGAGAGAGGTTAATGTTAGGAGATGTAAAAAAGAAAGAGTAAGAGACTGTAAATGAGAGAGGTTAATGTTAGGAGATGTAAAAAAGAAAGAGTAAGAGACTGTAAATGAGAGAGGTTAATGTTAGGAGATGTAAAAAAGAAAGAGTAAGAGACTGTAAATGAGAGAGGTTAATGTTAGGAGATGTAAAAAAGAAAGAGTAAGAGACTGTAAATGAGAGAGGTTAATGTTAGGAGATGTAAAAAAGAAAGAGTAAGAGACTGTAAATGAGAGAGGTTAATGTTAGGAGATGTAAAAAAGAAAGAGTAAGAGACTGTAAATGAGAGAGGTTAATGTTAGGAGATGTAAAAAGAAAGAGTAAGAGACTGTAAATGAGAGAGGTTAATGTTAGGAGATGTAAAAAAGAAAGAGTAAGAGACTGTAAATGAGAGAGGTTAATGTTAGGAGATGTAAAAAAGAAAGAGTAAGAGACTGTAAATGAGAGAGGTTAATGTTAGGAGATGTAAAAAAAAGAGTAAGAGACTGTAAATGAGAGAGGTTAATGCTAGGAGATGTAAAAAAGAAAGAGTAAGAGACTGTAAATGAGAGAGGTTAATGTTAGGAGATGTAAAAAAGAAAGAGTAAGAGACTGTAAATGAGAGAGGTTAATGTTAGGAGATGTAAAAAAGAAAGAGTAAGAGACTGTAAATGAGAGAGGTTAATGTTAGGAGATGTAAAAAAGAAAGAGTAAGAGACTGTAAATGAGAGAGGTTAATGTTAGGAGATGTAAAAAGAAAGAGTAAGAGACTGTAAATGAGAGAGGTTAATGTTAGGAGATGTAAAAAAGAAAGAGTAAGAGACTGTAAATGAGAGAGGTTAATGTTAGGAGATGTAAAAAAGAAAGAGTAAGAGAGTGTAAATGAGAGAGGTTAATGCTAGGAGATGTAAAAAAGAAAGAGTAAGAGACTGTAAATGAGAGAGGTTAATGTTAGGAGATGTAAAAAAGAAAGAGTAAGAGACTGTAAATGAGAGAGGTTAATGTTAGGAGATGTAAAAAAGAAAGAGTAAGAGAGTGGGAATAAGAGGTTAATGTTAGGAGATGTAAAAAAGAGAAAGTGTATGAGATGTGAAATCATTATAATAATAATAATAATAATAATAAGGGAATTGGAAAACGTGTATAAACGATAATGAACTGGAACTGGCCCTTGAAAGAGAAAAAAGAGATGTAAGATATGAGCTTTAAAGAATCAGAGAATACAAAATAAAGATGTGAGATGAGTTAAATATGAACTGTACACTGCAGAAGGACATTGATAAAGAAAGGAGGGACAATAAAGTGTATGAGAGTCTCACCCTTGCTGTGCTGTCTCCAGACTGTGCTGTGCCCCACTAAGGGTCTGTGTGTGGTGGGGTGTTGGGCTGCACCCTCTGGCCACGCCAGGGCTTACAGTAGGTGCCAATTAATCACACGGTGCAATGGGGTTAACGCACACAGGGGGTGAAGACGGGTGAGGAGGGGTGAGGAGGAGGGAGTAAGGGGGGTCTGAGTCATCGGTTTGTCTGTACGAGTGTTCCCAACGCAAGACGTTGCCCTTAGGTACAGATCTAGGATCAGTTTGCACCAATTTTATCCGGAATAGTGTGAAAGAACGCAAAACTGACCTTGCATCAGCCTCTAGAGACTTCTACCTACTCAGTTCTGCATGTGCCTCCGAGTTATTCTGAGGGTGCAATCACGCAACAAACGGAGGAGTTACCAGGCAACGAGGCAAATAAATATATATTTTTTAAATGTAAAAGTGCATAATAAAATTGAATGTCGTTTTTCGAAGGAGCTAGTCTGATGATGATAAAATGTAAAATAATCCAAACTAAAAAATAAAGATGGAGAGGGGGAGTAATTCTATAGTTGAATAAAGCCCTGCAGATACTGAGAGCAGAGAGTGAGCAGATTTGGGCGTAGAAGAGAGGCTGAGAGAGCAAGCGAGAGTAAGGTAGGCAGAATAAAAGAGAGAGACGTTTGGAAGAGTGTCCTTTTCCTCAGAGAGAAACCTAGAAAGACCTAGAAGACAGGAACGGCGTAAAACCTCTACATCTGTTGTCCTTCAACTAACTTTCATAAGAAGAAATGGAAGAAAAACAGCAACTACGTCTATAGTACAGCTACCGATAGGGGGAACAGAGAGAGGAGAGAGAGTGTGAGAGAGAGGAGAGAGAACTGAAGTATCGAGGGAAGAGAAAAGGAGGGAGAGAGAGATGGAAGGATTGTTTCAGGAGATGGAGAGGTATGGAAACTGAGACAAAGCAAAGACAGGACATAAATCAAGGTAATGCTATAGCATGGTAAACAGTAAACAGACAGCAAACCAACGATACAGTCGGAAACAAAAACAAAAAGAGAAACACAAATTAGTGTCAGAGAAAAACGCTGCTGTGCCAAGAGAAGGTGAATCCACGACGGCAACAGTAACTGATGCATTTCCTTGCATTTCTATTCCAATAGCAGCCTCAATGTTTCATAATCAATTTTCATCGAGGCCTGTATTCACAAAGAGTCTCCGAGTAGGATCAGTTCTGCCTTTCATCGTAATGAATAAGAGAAGGGACCCAATCCTAGATCAGCACTCTTACTCTGAGACCTTTTGTGAATTATGGCCCCTGCTAAGAAGGACGTGATAAGAAAACTAACTCAAATTGATGTAATGTTTGTCTGTAGAATATAATAACAAAAGAATCAAACTCATGACTAAATCATAGGAGAGAGAAACCGTAACAGAAAGGATGAGTTTGCTGGGTGGGAGATCTTCGATTTACATTGGAGTCATTTAGTAGACACTCTTATCCAGAGAGACTTACAGAAGCAATTAGGGTGAAGTGCCTTGTTCAAGAGCACATTTTGTACTGTTTTTATTAACAACAACAAAAAACATTGAATTAATCAAATATTATTATTAATCTTCTTTCTCAAATGAAGGGTAGTTGAAATGGGGGTAGTTTAGGGTTGTTACTGGTTATAATCAGATCTGTCATTTTTGATGCGTCTACCAGTTGATCTCGGCTCTCTTTTCTTTACCCCCCTCCCCACCCCTCCACCTTACCCTCCTGAGAGTCAGGCTGACCTACTCTCTACCTCCCCTCTCCCCTAACCCTTACCTTGTCGTCCTGTGCGTCAGGCTGCAGTAGGCTGTGTTGCTGGATGGCCATGGGGGGTGGTAGGGGTACAGAGTCGGCCCCCTCCTCACCCTCCTCCTCTCCACAGCTCTGCATCCCAGAGGACGAGGACTTGGAAAGGGTCCCACTAGAGAGGCCCTCGTTACGCACTCTCTGTAGATGAGAGAGAGAGAAGAGAGGGAGAGGGAAAGAGGTTAGATAGAGATAGAGACAGACAGAGGAGAGAGTAGAGAGAGGAGAGAGGGAAGAGGTTAGATAGAGATAGAGACAGACAGAGGAGAGAGTAGAGAGAGGAGAGAGGGTAGAGAGAAAGAGGTTAGATAGAGATAGAGACAGACAGAGGAAAGAGTAGAGAGAGGAGAAAGGGAGAGGGAAGAGGTTAGATACAGATAGAGGAGAGATTAGAGAGGAGAGAGGGAGAGGGAAAGAGGTTAGATAGAGAGAGACAGACAGAGGAGAGAGTAGAGAGAGGAGAGAGGGAGAGAGGAGAGAGGGAGAGGGAAGAGGTTAGATAGAGATAGAGACAGACAGAGGAGAGAGTAGAGAGAGGAGAGAGGGTAGAGAGAAAGAGGTTAGTTAGAGATAGAGACAGACAGAGTAGAGTAGAGAGAGGAGAGGGTAGAGAGAGGAGAGGGTAGAGAGAGGAGAAGGTAGAGAGAGGAGAGAGGGTAGAGAGAGGAGAGGGTAGAGAGAGGAGAGAGGGTAGAGAGAGGAGAAGGTAGAGAGAGGAGAAGGTAGAGAGAGGAGAGGGTAGAGAGAGAGAGGGTAGAGAGATTAGAGAGGGTAGAGAGAGGAGAGAGGGTAGAGAGAGGAGAGGGTAGAGAGAGGAGAGGGTAGAGGGAAAGAGAAGACACAGACACACAGAAGACTTTGAGGTCTCCCCCTTACCTCCTCCACAGTCTCGTCCTGGGGTGTAGCAGCGCTGTCGTCAGAGTCTTTCTGGGTGCTGCCCGTCATCTCGCCACTCTTCCTCACCTTCTTGTGTTTGTGCGCCAGCTTCTTCACGTGCCCATCTGCCTTGCCACTGCTCAGACGACGCACTGGGCTGGTCAGCCACTTACGCAGGGTGTTACCTGGGACAAGGCGATAGAGAATGTTAACACTGACATCTAGGCACGCACAATCACACACCTTCTCCTTTTCCACCACTGTGAATTTAGAACTGTTTGTTCAATCCCTTTGCAAAAAATTGGCAAGGTGAGTGTGTTTACCTGGTCGTTTAGGTCCAGGCGAGGTGAGTGTGTTTACCTGGTCGTTTAGGTCCAGGCGAGGTGAGTGTGTTTACCTGGTCGTTTAGGTCCAGGCGAGGTGAGTGTGTTTACCTGGTCGTTTAGGTCCGGGCGAGGTGAGTGTGTTTACCTGGTCGTTTAGGTCCGGGCGAGGTGAGTGTGTTTACCTGGTCGTTTAGGTCCAGGCGAGGTGAGTGTGTTTACCTGGTCGTTTAGGTCCGGGCGAGGTGAGTGTGTTTACCTGGTCGTTTAGGTCCGGGCGAGGTGTGTGTGTTTACCTGGTCGTTTAGGTCCGGGCGAGGTGTGTGAGCCCATGCCGTGATGCCCGGGCTGCAGGGTGGCAGAGGAGCCTGGCATGATGGAGTCATTACTACACACTGACAGAGTGTCTGGATAGGAGGAGAGGGAGAAGGGAGAGCGAAAGAGAGGTTATCAAAGTCTTGAACACACCCATAACATATCTGATAAAAACCATCATTATAACCTGGGGTGTTCCAGCCCTGAATGCTGATTGGCTGACAGCCGTGGTATATCAGACCGTTTACCACGGGTACGACAACATGTTTTTTACTGTTCTAATTACGATGATAACCAGTTTATAATAGCAATAAGGCACCTCGGGGGTTTGTGGTATATGACCAATATACCACAGCCAAGGCCTGTAACCAGGCACTCCGCGTTGCGTCTTGACTGAGAACAGCCCTTAGCCGTGGTATATTGGCCATATACCACTCCCCCCCTGGCCTTATTGCTTAAATATAGGACTTTTCTGAAACTCAAAAGACGCTGTCCCCTACTACAGATCTCCTCACCCACCTTTATGGTTGAATATCCCCTCCATCTCCAGGGAGGAGCGTGAGTGGGCGATGCAGAGCATGGCGCAGGGTACCAGTCCCTCGTGGGCAGGGGAGCGGTCCGTGGTCCTCACCAGACACCAGTCAGGCTTGTCATGGCACCTCTCCAGAACCTCTACAGTCTGGCCCCTCCGGACGGTCAGCTCGTTGCTGTTACCAGCCATGAAGTCATGGATCACCACGGTTAGCTCACAGCCACCAGACAGCTGGAGGAGAGGAGAGAGAGATGGTCAGGGGGAATGTAGAATCATACAAGGAGGTGAATAGATCATGATTACATCATTCCCCTAGGAGGGTAAAGCAGGCAACATAGTCCTCAGGTCCTTTTCAACTCAAGCCTTCTCTTCATGATAAAACGTCATTTCAGAAATACTGTGTGCTGTTCTCACCCGTCTGTGTTCTGTGAGGCCAGAGAGATGACCAGAGTGTGTGTGTGCTCACCTTGTCACTGTCCAGTGTGTTCTGTGAGGTGCGTGAGGCAATAGAGATGGTGTCTGGTTGGCTGCTGCCATCACCCTGGCTGTCCAAGTCCTCTCCATCCCTATCAAACCCCAAACACAGACAGAGGTCAGTGTGTGTGTGTGTGTGTGTGTGTGTGTGTGTGTGTGTGTGTGTGTGTGTGTGTGTGTGTGTGTGTGTGTGTGTGTGTGTGTGTGTGTGTGTGTGTGTGTGTGTGTGTGTGTGTGTGTGTGTGTGTATACACGCATATAAGTGTATGTGTGTCTCTGTGTGTGTAGGTGTGTATAGTATACTAATGCACTTGTGTACCTGTACCTGCGGTGTCCCTTGTGGTGCTTGGCCGTGGCAGACTTAGGGATGTGTATGGGTTCCTTCAGAGCTCCTCTCAGGTGGATGGTTCGATCCTGAATCACCTCCCTGATGTGTTTGATCCAGTCCTGCTTGTTCTCAATGCTCGACGCCTGCCATTGGCCAGGGAGAAGGGGTCAAAGGTTACTTCCCAAAATCACCACAGTCTCTGAAGTCATATTTGAGTCTAAACAGCTCCATAGACCCCACTGGAGAAGAAACAGTTATATTCCAATACCCACATTAGCATAGCATTTAGAATGCATGCGCATCACATGGCTTCATTCTCAGTAGTAAGCTAGTGTGGACATTGAAACACAGAAAAGGGAGAGTAGGAGAGGAGACAGAGAGTTCCACAGTAGAGTATTGAGATGCAGCTGAGGGCTGTGTTAGGTGTTAGGCTAGTTAGTACAGTATTACTCACCATCGATCCATGTTTGCATCCCTGACTTGGCTTTGGTTCAAATATAGAATAGAGAATTTCACTTTTTTGTTTTTAGTTCATTTATATGACATTTTCTATGAGGACAGAATGTCTGGAGATGACGGACAGACAGCAGTCACAGTATGATGGTGGTGGCCAGTTAATGGTTAATATGGGCAGCACAGGTAGATGAGCAGAACAGGAACAGAGTCAATACACTGGGTTAGACACATCGGGTTCGGAGCAGGGAAACATACTTTTCCAACCACTGGCACAAACACAAAGCTTCAGTATTAAAACTAGCTTTGGAGGTGGGTGCTCAAAAAAGTAAGATGTTTAGTTTGGTGAGGAGAGAAAAAAGAGAGAGCGATGGAAAGAGGAAGAAAGGAAGATGGGAGAGAGAGAAGGACAAATTAAAGAAAGAGGGTCAACATGTGAGGTGTCAAATCATTAAAAAAAAGAAGAGATCCATTTTTCTAGACAATAAATATGTATAGGCCTCGACTCCATACAAAGGATATAGAATGTAGTGGGAGCGTGTGGGAGCTTGAAGAATTGTTGGAGTTTAGGGGTTAAAGTTCATGTCAGTGGTGTTGGCGTAAGCATGTTAGCCCACGGTTGGTTAGCGAACGAACGGTTAATGTTCAGAGATACAAACATAAACAAAACAGCCCAAGACGCAGATGTACTGTACTAGACTAGACTGTATGATAGAACAGTCATCAGACAGAACACAGAGAGATAAAGAGACCAGGGTAACAGATGTACTGTACTAGACTAGACTGTATGATAGAACAGTCATCAGACAGAACACAGAGAGATAAAGA